>NW_016107344.1:6226475-6283782 GCF_001604975.1 Cebus imitator
TGGCTGGGGGGTGGGACCAGCTGAGCCTGATCACCTGGCTCCCTGACTCAAAGTCTTTTGTTGTTGTTGTTGTTGAACTGGATCTCTCCCAGTGTTCCAGTCGCCTGTTGAAAAGGCGCCAGGATCTCCCGTGTGGCAACTCACTGAGCCGGCTGAAACAGCAGCGCTGAGATTCCTGGCAGTTTTTTTGCCTAGGAATCTCCTGGCCTGGCTCGCTATTTCAGATGAATGAGTGACTCTGCCATCTCAGGGCTCCAATTGCCAGTTAAGAGGGCACCCAGACCAGTGTCTTTTGTACGGAGATCCGCCGTGCCAGGGCACAGGCAAAGCAGCCACGGGGGCGAAACAGCCGTGCCGGCCGAAACAGCTGCGCCGGCCAAAACAGCCGCGCTGGTGACCCGTGGGGATCCTTGCCTGGGAATCTCCTGGTCTGTGGGCAATGAAAATCCATCTGGAGGGTGAGTCCACTCATCCTCTGCACTTTCACTGGGAGCTGCAATCCTGAGCTGTTCCTAGTTGGCCATCTTCCTCTTCCACCCTGTTGCCCACTTTTATGTCTTCTTAGGAGAAATGTCTGTTCAGATTCTTTGCCCATTTTTAATTGTGTTATTTGTTTTTCTGCTATTGAATTATAAGAGTTCTTTGTATATTTTAAATATCAACCCCTTATCAGGTATCCAGTTTGTAAATACTTTTATATTATTTCCTATTATGTAGGTTACCTTTTCATTTTGTTGATTGTATCTGTTGTCTTGTAGAAAGCTTTTAGTTTGCTGTAGTTATCATTTGTTTATTTTAGCAAACTGAAAATTTAGGTGAAGAAATATTTAAATATATTCTAATTAATGAATATATTTTAAATCAACATTATTTTCTATTTACTAAATGTACCTGATGTACCTATCTTTTCAATTTTTCTTTATTTTTCTTTTTCTCTCAGCTTTAGAAGATTGATTTAATTATAACCCTCAGTCATCAAAGGCAAATGACATAAAATATTATACCAGCTAGCATATAGTCAGACAAAGAGAAGCCATTCTATATATTTCATACAAGAGGTATAACACGGAGATTTTATTCCAAAAGTATTGGAAGAATTTCAAAAGCTTAAAGAAGAAGGGAACTCATAGAAGCAAGAAAAGCCACAAATAACCCCGTAGGTAAGCCCAGAAGCCTTTTCTACGCCTGTTCTGTTGGAAATGCTGTTACACTTGGTTTTGAACCTTGTGTCCATTCTTCTTTCCCACAAAAAAACCACCACAATGTGGCTGATCTACATTCTTGAGTGTATGCATGCTCTTATAAAATATGTAGAGCTGAGTTGTTAATTTGCATGTACTAAATTGCATTTTAGTTATGTTCTTTCTTCATATTTTTCAGCGTTCATTTTTATAACCACTATTTTTATATACATCTAATTCATGATTTATAACTAATTCATAGGTTTTCATGTTGTATATTTGTATATTTTATTTATCCACCTCTTTAGTTATGTATAACTAAGTCACTTCCAATTTCCTGCTGGCTCAAAAAATACTCTGATAAATATTTTCATATATACTTCCTCTGGGATGAATATCAAGCCAAGAGATCACTAAGCCATGGGTGGTGAACACAACTTACTTAGTGAAGAACTGCCAGATTACATTTCAAAATGCCTATACCAGTTTATATCCCTTAATAGTAGATGAAGAGGGTTACTACTATCAGAATATCATCAAACTATGGGATTATCCAACTTTTAAATTTTTCTAATCTCTTACAGATAATTTTCATAATTACCTTAATTTGTATTGTTCTAGTGAATTTGTATATCTCTTCTTATATTTGTTTACCATTCAAATTTACTCTTAAACATTTGTTCACATCCATGCCCATGTTTTTACAGAGTTTTATGTCTTTCTGTTTCATTGGTTTTCAAAAATACCTTATAGTTTTATTTTTTAGTTCATCCATTGATTCATTCTTTAATTAGATTTTCATTAAGCACTTACCATGTTGTAGGCATTGTTTTAAGTACTTAGAATACACTGGGAAACAAGAGACTAATTATGTTAATATGAAACTAACATTCTATTTGGTGGGTCAGGAGGTTGGGTGGATAAATGGTGGGGGCTAGGAAACAATAAACATGTGAATGATAAATGTGATAATGAAATAGTGTGTTAAAAGGTGATAAGTAGATAGGTACTAAGAAAAAGAAGTAAAGTAGAACAAGATAAGGAAAATAGGAGAAGATGTGTTACATTAATAAATAGGGTGATTAGAATGAAACTCTGAAAAGATGAGTTTAAATAAGACTTGGAGAAGCCAGGGATATTTATTACTCATGAAGATATTTGAAGGAATATCTTCCAGGAAGATATTCCAGGAAGAAGCAAGCCAAACTTACAGTGGGAACAGGATGCAGGTGTTTAAGGAAGAGGAAGACTAGAGGAAAAGCAATGGTAATAGGAGATCTAGTCAAAGAAGAAATATGGCTTTTTACTCCAAGTGATATTGGACACAAGTGACAATTGTCAAGTGGAGGAATGACATGCTCTGGCTTATAATTTTAAAAACATATTCTGGCTACTGTGTTGAAAAAAGACAGTCGATGGACACATGTGGATATAGGGAGGTTGGTCAACCATGGCAGCAGCATCAGGTGAGATGATAATGGCTTGAACTTGGTGTTGGCAGTGGAGGTGGTGGAAAGTGGTGGGGTACTGGGCCTATTTTGAAAGTAGAGCCAAAGAACGTTAATTCTTTGTGAGTTGCACACAACATCTATCAATGTGTATATGTTCTTTATAACATCTAACAATCTGTTTCATGAATCCTATGCTTATTCACAGTGTCCTTTTTTCAACAAAATTATTTAATTTCAATGTAATCAAATCCATCGCATTGTCACATTATAGATGGTGCTGTTCATGTCAAGTTTAACAAGTTCCTTCTGGCACCATTAGTCTGTTCTCATGCTGCTAATAAGGACATATCCGAGATGTATCCAACCAATTACTTAGACTGGGTAATTTATAAAAGATATAGGTTTAATTGACTCACAGTTCCACATGGCTGGGGAGGCCTCACAATCACTGCAGAAGGCAAAGGATGAGCAAAGTTACATCTTACATGGTGGCAGGCAAGAGAATGTGCACAGGGAAACTCTCCTTTATAAAAAAATCAGATCCCATGAGATGTATTCACTATAATGAGAACATCATGGAAAAGACCTGCTCCCATGAGTCAATTACTTCCCACCAGGTTTCTCCCATGACACATGGGAATTATTGGAGCTACATTTCAAAATGAGATTTAGGTGAGGAAACAGCCAAACCATATCAACTGGTTTCTTATGTTTCTTGGTATTAGTTTTAGAGTTTGACATTTCATATTTTAGTCTTTAGTCTTTTTAATCATTTATCTTTGTAAAAAGTAAAGTAGAGGATGCAAAGGCATAAGAATGACATAATGGACTTTGGAGACTTAGGTGAAAGATTGGGAGTCGGGTGTGGAATAAAAGATCACATTTGTGTACAAGGTAAACTGCTTGGGTGACAGATGCACTAAAATTTCAGAAAACACCACTAAAGAACTTATTCATATAACCAGAAATCACCTGTACCCCCACAACTATTGAAATAAAAACAAAAATTAAAAATTTAATGTAGAAATTCAGTGTTTCATTATTTTTTTCTTTTTAGTTAGTAAATGTGTTTTCCCAACAATTTCTACAAAGCAGCTCTCATTTTTTCCATTGTTTGTGGTATCACATATATCATATATTGTGCCCCCACACTGAATCTTAGTAAGCTATGACTAGCATTTGTTTTGCATAATATCTTATAATTATAATTAGTTATATACTAAGTACAAATGTCTAACTTTTACACAAAAACATTTAAACAATATATAATTGATTCAAATTTCTGTCACTATTAGGACAAAAATATCCCTGTATATGTTTTCCATAGAGCTCAAAATGATTGGTTTATCCATGCCTTTTAAATGCTCTGGTAAATAAAGTGAGCCAGAAGTCTGTACCTTGGAACACATTGTTAAAAGAATTTACTTCATTCAATTCTTACAAGTTAGGTTAATAATTTTTTTTTAAGAAAGATAAGTTATGAGATACATGATTTATAAAAATAATAGTTTCACTAATTTTAGATTGTTAGTTACCAGGTAAACCCAAGTTTAATTTTGGCCTCACCTCGTAATACCTGGGTAAATTTCTGAAATCTCATGACCCTCAGTTTCCTTCACTGTAAAAAGGAAACAAAATAGCCATTGCTTCATGTTGTAATGAAAACCAATACAATAATGAGTGGAAATAGTAATCGATTAATTAGTCAACATAGGAAACAGTGATTCAGTGGTAACTCAGCCCTAGGAACAAGTGGACTTTCTTCTGTTCCCTCTATTAGTTATTATTCACTTCAGAGCTCCACTGTGAAATAATTCTCAGTAGTAAGCTGGTCTGTAAATGACAAAGGCAGATGTCTTGATAGCAGCACATTCTCCTTAAGAACAGCACAAATTTCCTGCCAAGCTTTGGGAAGGAGATATTATTTGACTGAGTTCCTTAGTGTTTTTGGCAGTGAAACAGAATTAAATTTTCCTATGGAAGACATTGCATAAGTGTTTTGTCTGAGGTGCTCAGTAAAATATGGTGTTCAACACCACAAATTTATAAAAATGTGTTCACACATTTTCCCATTACAGTGTTTTATTTTTGTTTTTTTGTTTAAAGGAAACTCCTTAGCTGCTGCAGAAAGATGGGTAAAATCATTCATTGTTTTTGGTTCTTGTTTCTAGAATCCTGTATTTTTTTGTTCAGTAGATGATCAGTAAGTGTTTGTTTATGAAATTTCTATGCACCCTATCTATGTGATGATTGGAACAATCCTCCAAATACAATTTTTAGATAGTTTTATCTCCAATATTGTTCAATATTGTACATTCTAATTTTTTGATACATAGCTTTATGGTATTTCTACCATATATTTCTGGGGGTCTGTTTAATGCTAACCTTGAGCAGATGTTTGGCGTGTAGTTTGATGACTTAACAGCTCCTGACATAGCATGACTTTCATAACATTAAAGCATGGGTTGTCTAATATGGTATAAGTGGCCTTTTATTTAAATCTGGGTTGGAGGTACAGAGTCAATAATCACTGAGTATGAACCAAGTGTAATAACCCAAAGATGATGAGACAGTGTTTGCCCTTTATCAGAACAAGGTTAAAATGGCTGTCAAGGTGACAGCCGCTAATCAGTGAAACCTGAACAATTATGCCCAATAATCATTAAATGAAGGCAGGGAACTAGACTCCTGGGAAAGCACAAGCATTTGGCAAAACACGATATGCTTTTATTAAAAGAATCACAGAGTCTGAAGTTGAAGGTGGTATCAAATTCAAAATGAAGTCAAATTTCTTAGTACTGGCCCTTAGAATAATAAAAGGGATCAGGTAAATATGATACAACCACAAAACCTGCTGTTGTAAAAAAAAGTTGTACATTAGGAAAGTTAATAATTTCATAGTCCTCTGAAGATGGATAAATGCTTATTATCTTCAAAAATCCTTCATACAAGACATCATTTTGTAGTATATACTTTTTCCTATGTTGATCTTTATAACATAGGATCTATCTAGAGAAAATTTATAATTGTTCTTTATCTATTTGGGGTAGAGTATAAAACGAAAAGTAAAGTACCATATCAGGATAAAGTATGCTATTTTAAATTTTCCTCTCAGTGACTCTTAAAACTGTCCAATAAGATTTCAAAAATCCTCCTACATAGTCTCTTTAACAAAGACGTAGTCCAGAAATCATATCATCTGACTACAATATTTTTAAATAACTGAATAATATGCAACCTTTTTTAATATGAAATACTTTTTCATATAAGGTTATGTTGAAAATAAAATTATTTTTCAAGTAATTAGGCTAGATTACGTTCTGGAATCTATGCTATTGAAGTTGAAGGTGATTTTCCCTCAACTCTCACTGGCAAATTTTACTTTTTTAATATGTCTTGCGTTGTACTATTTTACGTCACTGATAAACTGAACTTTGAAATTTTGGAAGAAAATGTTGAGGAAATAAGAGTAATAACTCTGCTATTATACACTACATCCTTTCCTCCTCCTCACATGATTAGAAAAACATTAATATTTCAATTTGTGTCCATTGTTGTAATCATGCTAGAAATTAAAATAGAAGAATGAGTATATAAATATAACTATAATAAACAATGTTTAGACAAAAATCAAAGCCTTCAACATAAGTTTGTATAATCATTTTTCTAGAGAAGTGAAATCTGTAGCAAAGTAGAATTAATATTTATTAACTTTTCTGCCTCATGCATTATTTCCCATTATATGAAGAAATTTCTTATATATATCAACTCAGCATTAAGTACTTCTGCTTGATTAAGCAAAAAAAAAATATATTTCGTAGATGTTTCTGTCTTTGGAAAATCGAGATATTTTATAATTTTATAGTTGTAGTGACACGCCTGATTGCATTCTATACTATATAGTATTATCTGTCATTCTCTATCATCATCATAGCCTCCTGAGATGAAATCAACATCATCTCTCTGTTTCCTAACTGGTCTCCTAAAATTTGTGTTTTCTCCATAAGAGTAATTCCTCCAAAATATCACCTATGATTTTTTAATATTCTTTAAATTTCTTAAACATCTTATCTTTGCCTTTAGTAAACAATTTCAACACTTGTTGATACATAAGGGTATCAACATGTAAAATTCTATTTTTTTTTTTTTTTCTGAGATGAAATCCGACTCTGCTTTCCAGGCTGGAGGGCAGTGGTGTGATCTTGACTCACTGCAGCCTCCACCTCTCAAGTTCAAATGATTCTCCTGCCTCAGCCTTCCGAGTAGCTGAAATTACAAGTGCCCACCACCATGCCTGGCTATTTTTTGTATTTTTAGTAGAGACAGGGTTTCACCAGGTTTGCCAGGCGGGTGTCCCACTGCTGGCCTCAGGTGATCCACCTGCCTCGGCCTCTCAAGGTGCTGGGATTACAGGCGTGAGCCACTGCACCCTGCCACAACATTTTTTTTTTTTTTTTTTTTCGAGACAGAGTTTCGCTCTTGTCGCCTAGGCTGGACTGCAATGGCGCATTCTCGTCTCACCGCAACCTCCGCTTCCTGGGTTCAAGTGATTCTCCTGCCTCAGCCTCCCAAGTAGCTGGGATTACAGGCATGTGCCACCATGCCCGGCTAATTTTTTTGTATTTTTAGTAGAGACAGGGTTTCACCATGTTGACCAGGATGGTCTAAATCACTTGACCTCGTGATCCACCCGCCTTGGCCTCCCAAAGTGCTGGGATTACAGGCGTGAGGCACCGGGCCTGGCCCCTGCCACGAGTTTTAAAAGTCTTTGTCTCACTAGTTTCAAGCCCCAAGGTATTTCCATATGCTTTTTCTGTCTAAAAGGAGGCTTTTCTATTTTTCCTCCCATATAGCATTCTCACCTCTTACCCAGGTTTTTCATATGATTAAATATCATTTCTTGAGCGAAGTCATTACTTAGCCCCAAGCTTACACTGGGTAACTTTATTTTACATGCTCACTGCACATTACACAGTTCCTTCATTGAACTTAGCACAACTTAAATTAAATAATGATTTGTATAATTATTGTTGGATATTTTATTAGCCCACCAGAAGGTTAACAAGCACAGCTCTTTATCTGTTCTGTGCACTACTGCGTACCTGCTGTCTAGCATATAGAAGTTTCCCAAATATTGTTACTTGAATTTGCAATTCCTTTACCCTGAGACAGGCTAAAAGTAATCTGCTGCTGGCTAACAAATTGCCCCAAAAATATAGTGGTTTAAGACAACAAAAATTGGCTGGGCGCGGTAGCTCAAGCCTGTAATCCCAGCACTTTGGGAGGTCGAGGCAGGCGGATCATGAGGTCAGGAGTTGGGGACAAGCCTGACCAACATGGTGAAACTCCGTCTCTACTAAAAATACAAAAATTAGCTAGGTGTGGTGGCAGGCACCTGTAATCCCAGCTACTCAGGAGGCTGAGACAGGAGAATGGCTTGAACCTGAGAGGCGGAGGTTGCAGTGAGCCAAGATCGTGCCACTGCACTCCAGCCTGGGCAACAGAGCAAGACTCCGTCTCAAAAAAAGAAAAAAGACAACAAATATTTATTATCTCATGATTTCTGTGAGTCAGGAATTCAGACACAACACTGACCTCTGGTGCAGAGTCCCTCACAAGGCTGTGACCACAGTATCGATCAGGATTGCAGTCTTCTTCCCTCTTTACTGTGAGAAGGCCCATTTCCTAAGTTCATTCACATGATCATTAGTATTCAGTTTGTCAGGGGCTGAAGTCCTTAGCCCCCTGCTGGCTATTGGCTAGAAACTGACCTTCCGTCTTTGCCACATGGGCTCCTTCCTCTGTAAGACACCTCGCACTGCTGCCATTCGCTTTAGTAGTAAACGCAAGAGAGAAAAGTCTAACAGCACCTACAACAGTCAAGTCAGTCTTTTATGACCCTATCTAGACCTTACATCCCACCACTTGTACTTCATTTTTTTGGATAGAAGCAATTACCTAGGCCCAACTCACACTCGAAGGGAAACTTATGCAATGATGTGAATTCTAGGAGGGAAACATGCTTTTACCCAGGGTCACTTCAGCTTATGAGAATTATCTCCTGAGCACACTTTACTCTCCAGTCAGCATTTCTTTTAAAGTTCTTTCTTGTTTTCTTTTCTAATTTTTTTTGGAGGTGAAATGCATCTGTCGCCCAAGCTGCATTGTAGTGGAGCTATCTGGGCTTACTGCAGTCTGTAATCTCTGCCTCCCAGGTTTGAAAGTTCGAGTGAGTCTCCTGCCTCAACCTCCTGAGTAGCTGGCATTACAGGTGCCCACCACCACACAGCCCCAGCTATTTTGTATTTTTAGTAGAGCTGAGGTTTCACAGTGTTGGCCAGGCAGGTCTCCACCCCCTGACCAGAAGTGATTCACCCATTTCAGACTCCCAAAGTGCTGGGATTACAGGCATGAACCACCACACCTGGACTCTTTTAAGGTTCTTATTGCTCACTTCATACTAAAATTATTACATACATATAATCTCTCATAGTAATATCTAAACTTCCCGAAAGTAGTATTTGATCATCACAGAAACTAGCCCAGTTCCTTAAACGCAGAAGGAACTCAGCAATTATTTCTTCAATGAGTAAATGAGATTATGAAAATAATTTTTCATCTTTTTAAAAAATGAACATAGAAATGATTTTCTCCAGTATTTTAAAGTTAAGAAGGCATTTATTTCTCAACATAAAGATTATGATGTTATGGACTTTTGCATCCAATTATATATATTCACTGTATATATGCCAGTCACTTTTTTACATGCTCCAAAGATTTTGCAGGGAGGGAAATATGTTTCCTCCTAGGATGATTCATGTTTCAGTGCTTTGGTAAAAACATACATAGTATGTTTTTCAAACTACTTATCCAAATACCCCATGAAATAATATTTCTTGGATTGAAGATTTGTTTACGATGCTGAAGATCATGTCAGTAAACTACACTCTCAGGTTGAGCAACAGGGAGCAATATCTCTGAGGCCATGTAGCTTACTTGATAACTATTTTTTAATTTAATCAGTCCTACAAATTTTCTGATCTATTCCTTGGAGGGGAAAAATGCTCAAATTTTGCAAAACAGTTGCCAATTTTTAAAAGACTAGATGAGCCTTAATGAAGAAAACAGTGGGGAAGGAAGTGCAACTGCCACCTGGAGGAGACAGATGTGGAGACATCCTCAGTCGTTTCTGCTCCTGTCTACTGAGAACAAATACATTAGCTGGTGATGAAGATGTGCCTTAGCCTACGGAACACAAATACTGGTAGATCATTTTTTAAAACACATTGGAAGATGTACTTATGAAAGAAAGTATAATCGTTGGCATGCTATTCACTGACGTAAAGTAAAATACACACATATTAAATTGTATTGCATTCAGTGATATTATTATTAGAAAATAAATAATGCCATAGGAACAGGATTCTAGAAAAAGTTTATACCTTGCATAGCTGCTACTTGCTTGCTTGGTGGACAAGCAAAGGATAATTATGCACACGATATCTCACAAATATATATTATATATATGTATATATATGTATATATACATATATATACATATATATAATATATATTATTTAAAAGATGTTTTATAAATTCTAATGGTGCTCAAATACCAGCAATATATAATACCTTTAATGAGCTATATTCAAAAATCATTTATTTAAATACTTTTTAAATGAGTAGCTACTATGTCAGGTTATGGTACACATGAGTCTATGTACTGGCAACTAGTCTCACTTCTGGTCGTCATCTTTCCCTTTAATATACCCTCTAATATAGCAACATATATTTTAATGCTTTGTACCTCAAATGCAGCAGAATATATTAATCATAATTCTCAGTTTATCACCTCATGGGTAACAGGCAGAAGTTGAAGCAGTTTGGAGGGCTCAGAAAAAGACATAAACATGTGGAAAAGTTTGGAAGCTCCTAGAGACTTGTTGAATGGCTTTGACAGAAATGCTGATAGTGATATAGAAAATAAGTTCCTGGCTGAGGTGGTCTCAGATGGAGATGAGAAACTTGTTAGGAGCTGTAACAAAGGTGACTCTTCTTATGTTTTAGCAAAGAGATTGATGGCAAGTTGCCCCTGCCATAGAAATTTGTGGAACTTTGAACTTGAGAAAGAAGATTTAGTGTATGTGGTAGAAGAAATTTCAAAGCAGCAAAGCATTCAAAAGGTGACTTGGGTGCTGTTAAAAGCATTTCATTTTAAAAGGGAAATAGAGCATAAAAGTTGAGAAAATCTGCAGCCCGACAATGCTGCAAAAGTAAAACCAATTTTTTTTTTTTTTAGGTGAAATTCAAGCTAGCTGCAAAATTTTGTGTAAGTAACAAGGAGCTTCATGATAATCCCCAAGACCATGGGGAAAATGTCTCCAGGTCATGTCAGAGAACTTCCCAGCAGCCCCTCCCATTACGGACTCAAAAGCCTAGGAGGAAAAAATGGTTTATTGAGCAGGGCCTAGGTCCCCATGCTTTGTGCAGCCCAGGGACTTTGTGCCCTACATCCCAGCTGCTCCAGCCATTGCTAAAAGGGGCCAAGATACAGCTCGGCCCATGGTTTCAGAGGGTACAAGGGCCAAACTTTGGCAGCTTTCACGTGGTGTTGAGCCTGCAATTGCACAGAAGCCAAAAATTGAGGTTTGAGTACCTCCACCTAGATTTCAAAAGATGTCTGGAAATGCCTGGATGTCCAGGCAAAAGTTTGCTACAGGGGTGGGGCCCTCATGGAGAACATCTGCTAGGGCAGTGTGGAAGGAAAATGTGGGATCAGAGCCCCCACACAGAGTCCCTACTTGGACAACGCCTAGTGGAGTTGTGAGAAGAGAGCCACTGTCCTCCAGAACCCAGAATGGTAGATCCACTGACAACTGGAAAAGCCACAGACACTCAACACCAGCCTGTAAAGGCAGTCAGGAAGGGGCTATACCCTGCAGAACCATAGGAGTAGAGCTGCCCCAGACTATGGGAACCCACCTCTTGCATCAGCGTGACCTGGATGCGAGACTTGGAGTCAAAGGAGATCACTTGGGAGCTTTAGAATTTGACTGTCCCACTGGATTTCTGACTTACATGGGCTCTATAACCCTTTTGTTCTGGCTAAGTTCTCCTTTTCAGAAAGGCTATATTTTCCCAAGACTTGTATGCTAATTATGTCTAGGTAATAACTAGCTTGTTTTTTATTTTACAGGCTCATAGGTGGAAGGGACTTGCCTTGTCTCTGATAAGACTTTAAACTGTGGCATTTTGGGTTAATGCTGAAATGAGTTAAGACTTTTGGGGACTGTTGGGAAGGCATGACTTGTTTTGAAATGTGAGCACCTGAAGTCTGGAGGGGCTGGGTGAAATGATATGGGTTGGCTCTGCATCCTCACCAAAATCTCATTTCCAATTGTACTCCCACAAATCCCACCTGTTGTGGGAGGGATCCAATGAGAGATAATTTGAATCTGGGGAGTGGTTTCTCCCATAATGTTCTTGTGATAGTAAATAAGCCTCATGAAATCTGATGTTTTTTTCAGGGTTTCTGCTTTTGCATTTGCTCATTTATTCTCTTGCTGCTGCCATGTAAAAAGTGCCATTCACCTCCCGCCATGATTCTGATGCCTCCCCTGCCATGTGGAACTATAAGTCCAATTAAATCTCTTTTTCTTCCAAGTCTTAGGTATGTCTTTATCAGCAGTGTGAAAAGGAACTAATACAACATCCTATTCAAATGTCTTTGCATATAAGCTTAGTTCTGTGTGCAAGATTCCTAGGTGTGATTTTTTTGGAGGTGCAGGGTAACCGTTCCTTTATTTTTAATAGATTTCATCAGATTGTTTTTCAAGACGTCTACACAATATACATTTCTACTGGCAAAGTAAGAAAGCACAATACTTTTCTATATATTTTCAAGGTATGTGTGTTATTGCTAGCTTTTGTTATTGTTGCTGGTCTGAAGCTAAAAATATGTACCTTATTTATATTTTAATGTTAATTTATCTGATAAATAGTGAGTTTTAACATTTTCTGTATAATATTTATACTTTGTTTTGCTCTTCTGTAGATTTATACAATTCCTTTCACCATTTTTGTTTTTATCTTTTCTTTTTTTTCATTTATAGTATTTTACTATGTATTGTAAGTAATAATACTTTGCCACTTTCATTGCAATGAATTTACTTTCCAATTTATGATGCATCTATTCATTTAGTTTATAATGTCCTTTGTCATGTTTTAATTACATAAGAATAAATCTATTTAATTTTTTATACTTTTATGCCATCTTGGTTATGTTCTTGTCCACTGTGCTTGTCAGTATATTTGACTATAGTTTCTTCTATAAGTTTAAATTTTCGACCTTCAAAAGTTTATATATGTAGTATAATTGCATTTTATTTTGTTTTAAAATGTAAGATAGAGCGTAAGGTTTATTTGCTTCTAGAATTACAAATAATTATGGCAGCATCAACTTTAGTAAATCACATTTTTACTAAATTGAAATACACTTATATGTTAAATTCTCATATTAATTTGGTTCTATTACTGCCTTCTCTACATTTCATCTCATATCTACATCTATTTATTTTTTCTATGCATCTATTTCTTTTTCATAAAATCTTAGTTATTAATTCATTTTATAATATTTAATTTTTAACATCACCATCCCAAAATGCCAATCCTGTCAGAATATTAGTTGAAATAAACTTAAATGTGTAGTTGGAAGTTAGAGAATTTCTGTTTTATGGCATTAAGATTTTATTCATAAATGTGTTCTATATCAGCATTTGGTCTTACCTGGATGTATGGCTTTCAGTTACTACAATTTTATGTGTATACAACCTAGGTTGTTCTTGTTAACTATTTACAAAGTAGTTTATCTTTTTTGTTGTTATTATTTTTAGAATAATTTTTACATTTCAATCTTAAGTGTTTACCGCTTATAAGAACAGCTAAATGTTTTAGTATTATTTCATATTCAGTCACAGTAGTGAATTCTAGAAGATTCCTTAGTCCCCCAGAGTATTTTAGACTTCTTCAAACTACAGTATGTTCTCACCAGGAAGGGAATGTCATTTTTTCCTCAAACATTTTATTTACTCTATGTATTTACAAATATTATATATTTAAGTCTTATATGTTTATATTTTTTTACTTTATCATGCAAATATTTTAT
This sequence comes from Cebus imitator, assembly GCF_001604975.1. NCBI lineage: Eukaryota > Metazoa > Chordata > Mammalia > Primates > Cebidae > Cebus > Cebus imitator. The sequence continues at coordinate 6,240,272 of NW_016107344.1, forward strand.
TTTTCATTGTATTCACTACAAAAATAATGATGACAATACCAAAAAGTTTCTGATCTAGCTCTTGGTTTTCATTAAAGTAAATTTAGTATTTTATAGTTTATATGATGTTTGCAGGCATATTAATTTATTTGCTATCATTATTTTATTTTGGAATAACATGCATGTGTATTAAACAAATAAGGTAACTTCACAGCAATTTCCCTATTTGTAATACTATATTCTTTAAATTTAAGATAGAGCTCAGTGGTGAAATAATGTTATTCTAGTATATTTCTCACGATTAGAATTCAAATGAAATTTTCCATTTATTCTATTGTGTTTTTCTATTATTTATGTATAAATGTTGGTATTTTTAGTTTATTAGTAAATTATTCAGTTACTATAAATTTAAAATTTGTTAATATAGTGTTGCATTTTTATTCTAACTTTTATCTGTGGTTATATCTGTTTTAATTTCCCTTAACAACTTATTTTCATTCTCTTTCTTGCTTCTTTAGTCTCACAAAGCTTTTAAATAACATTTTCATACTTAGAAAAGACTGGTTATATTTATCTTTGCTCTTTTCCTATTTATTCAATTTTAGCTCTTATCTTTGTGAATTTCCACTTTCCACTTGTAAACTAACGGGAATTATTTTTTAGTTACTTCACTATTTTCTTTAACTTGATAAGAAATATGAGAAATTTATTATTTGCTTTTAATTTTATTAGGTTATGATCATAATTTGACTTTTAAAATACTTATGGTTCAAAAAATTTAGCATGTCTCATAGATAATTATATATAGAAATACATGTAAAAGTGGAGGTATATATATGCATATATAGGTGTATTCTGGAATTTTAAATTATGTTTTTAATTTTTTGTTTATAATATCCCCCCGAATTCATTGGTTATAATAAATTTTCCACTACAATAACCTCTTCTATTCTTTAAAAAAGGCAAATTTTAATAACAAATATTACATGTCCTGTTTCAGGTATTCTGGAACATCAATAAATGCATAAAATATTGAAATAGATCTCTCCTCACCTTTCTAATAGTTTTTGCTTCATTTACTGTGTTATTTGTTCCAGACAGAATTAGGACTGTCATATATTCTTAAATTGTGCCTTGTATTATTACATAATGTGTCCCTTTGATGACTTGGGCTCTTTATTAAATGCTATGTGGTCTCATAATTAAGTCTTACAGTTAGTTTGCATTTTCTTTACATATCTATGTCTTTATTTGAACCTTTCTTTATCATGTTGTTTCATATGTTTCTTTTAATAAATATGTATCTATATTTTGTCTGACTTTTACATGTTTTCAATGAAGCATGTTATATATAAAGTAGTATATGCAATGTATGCATAGAGTTTTAACAATATAATGGGCACTCAACCTGAGAGGTAGAATATCACTTACAAAACCTATGTTCCCCATTGACCTGCCCCCCATGGTTTTTATCTCCCTCCCTTCCCCCAAAGGGAATCTCTTTCATTAATTTCATCAACCTTCAGTTTCATTAACTTTTGAAAGCAGTTCATATGTGTGTCACCAATAATAAATTGTTTATATACTCTTGATTTATTTATAGAAATGTCCTTACAATTTTTTGTGCCTTTAAACTATTGTGATACTTCGTGCTTTTAAGGTTTATCTATGTAAAACAAGTCATTCATATTTTCTGATGTTGTTGGAATCTTTTTTGCAGTATGATACTATTAGAAACATTTTAGGGCAAGTGTTCTGGGAAATAAAGAGATTCTACTTGGAATGAAATTGTTGAGTATTAAGAAACAAATATTCAATCTAAATTAATTACATTAATCATTTTCTATGCTCTATAACAAAATAATGTTCAGAATTATTAAACAAATTTAAACTTCTACCAGGAGTGTATATTTTATTGCCATATGTATTTCAAGCATTAATTTTTGTAAATGTAAAGCATCATTTTTTATGGTTCCCAATCCTTTGGAATTTGTTATGATTTGATTTATTGTCTAATAGTTTTAAAAATTCTTGTTCATATTCTATGTATGCCAGGAAACAGTGTGTATTATTTTCTTCCTCTTTAGTGTGTAGTCTCCCTTTCTTCTTCAGCAGGAACACCATGTATTAGTTGAACTCATTGCAAGCCAGAATAATAGGTACATTTTCTTGTGTTCCTTGAACTCATACATAACCACAGATTTAAAGAAAATAAAAACAGATAAAAATAACTGAGTACTACTGGTGGCACAATGGAGTCACTATGGCATTTTTGGACTATGCACCTGTTAATGTTTTCCATATGAAAGAGAAATAAACTTTTATTTTGTTTAAACTGCTATCATCATATTTTCCTCTCATACACAGCTACTAATGAATTAAGGATATTAAATATGAAATTAAAATATTTAAATCAAATTCATTTTGCTTTTAATTTGAGTGAAAGGATAAAACAGATAGCTCATACTTAATATAAGCAAACTCAAATGTACTCCAGTAGGTATAGAAAGCCAAAGGCAAATTGCATAATTACAGAAAAGGGATATATCTTTTAAGCAATTTAGGGTTATAGACAACAGTTCAGTAGTATGCAGTTTATATCAATGTCTGTTTCGGTTGCATTAATGGAAGTTTCATGTCAAGAGTGTTGTCAAATGAAGTAATAATTTGCCTTTACTCTGGTCATCAGTCACTACTGAGTGCATAATGTGTAGCTTCAAACTCCACATTTCAATAGGAATATGAACATATTATAGAATGTTCAGAGGAGATCTGCCAGAAATGTACAGGGATTCGAATGATATCTCTCTTGGGATATTAGAAGATTATTAATGGTAAGAGAGCATTAATGAGTTATTTAGGCCCAGTGTATTAGACACTAATGGTTCAGAATTAAAACCAATTGTTAATAGTTTCAAATACATTAGTTTGAATTTAACATAAAGAGGAACTATGCAGTGGTTAGGACTAAACAAAGATAAAATTAATTTCCACAGGACGTATTGTGTTTCCTGTTCACTGGTGGTGACTTAGGCCAGATAACCACATGGTGGAGATGTTGCAGAGGGAATTCAAACATCAGATGCCTTTTGGAATAGAGGACATTTAAGGTTACTTCCAAATTCTCGAATCTATGAATTTATGAGACAAACATATAAGGGAAAAAAGTCTAAAATTTATAATCAATGTAGTGTTTATACTACTGGATCTAAAAATTTTATCCTTCTGCTTAATTGCATTAGTCATTTTCTATACTAACTATGCTTGATAGAGAAACATTTTATTATGCTGAACACTGGATTAATTTTTTAAATAATATGTGCCTCTACATTATATGTACCTGGCATATAAAAAGCTCTAGAATCAGCATAAGGAGAGAGTGCTTTCATTTTACAAATGTATAAAAATACATAAGGCTAAAATTGTATTGAAGATAAATATTACAGAGAGAACGCAATAACCCAAAAATGGGTCAGCACAAACTATCCAATTGATTAGATGCTTGCAGAAAACCACAGCAAATGGCAAAATCAATTCACCAATCAGCTTTGCAGCATTTTCTTCTAAACTCAGCCAGCTGGGCAATTAGGCTTATATTTGGTGTTTTTATGTCTTTCATTGAAGAAAGCATCATTTTCCTTTGGAAGCAGATGGTTTGGAGCTATAGATTGGTCAAAGTTCAGTAAGGTTGCTCTACTACAAACAGAGTAAATTGATGTGGCAGAATATGCTAGTTTGAATCTTTAGAAGGACTCAAAACTGAAAGAGAACACTTTGTGAGTTGATATTTGGTTATAGTTTTTTGTAAGCTAAGAAATTACTCAATTACATTTTAATGCAGTGATTCTCCATTGTTATTTACACGATGTTCCACTCAATTTACTTTTTTGTAGGTTAATATCTTATGGCTTATCTCAAGGAGTAGAATTTCAAATGATTATTGTTTTAGGTTTTTTTGAAGTAAAAGAAATAAATGAGAGTTCATACAATGTTTTGGAAAATCAGCCTTCAAAACAAATTAGTTCTGAGGTCAAATTCAGTTGTTTGAACTAAATTATCCAGTAATCAGTGTTTCCAGATGAATGTTTAAAAAAGATAAGGATCACACCATTTTAGAACAGAGAGTGAAATTAGATATCATTTATTCCAATTCCTGTCTACAAATGAAGGATCTCCTGCCTGAGATTTCAAAGCTTACTTGCAGCAGCATCACGTCTAGAACCCAAAATCTTACCAGGTTCTCAGGTGATGCTGTAATCTTGCAGTCTTGTACAATTTCATATCCCACATAAAGCAGTCATAGCATTAAGGTATTAATTTCATGATGATGAAGAGAAAGAATAGTTCATCAGAACCATAGTTGATTGAAAAAAAAAGGTACACCAACTAATTCAACTTCCATTATGCCATGAAAAAGGATTTCTCATGATCTTGCCATCAATTGTTCTTGGTTACTAGTCTGAGTAAATATCATTTTAATGCTTGATAACTTTCTAGTAAATTGATCCTCAAAGATTAATCAAAGCCTTCTCTTTATTAGATATTTTTAGATATTAGATATTGTTGGTGAATTTATCTGGCATGCTGCTGTCAACATTTAATTTTGAGAGTCATTACAAGGTATACTTTATAGGAATGTAGAAACCAAAGAGTAGAAACTGCTGGTTTGCTTGCTTTTAACATACTTGAGTTCTGAGTCTCACCTATATTTGTATGATGATAGCCCGCATATATATCAAGAATTCAACTCGTGGTGGTGGATAAATGAAGGATTCAATGAATGAAAAGATATTCAGTAAGTAGTACAGAAAAATTATTATTCAAAAACAGCAATTTTTTAGTAACAAGTATAATTCAATCACAGCTATTATTTTTTTTCGAAAGTTTGTGCATCATTGTATAAAAAGCTCATAAAAAGAATGCTAACTACTGAGTCAGTAAAGGTATAGCACATAAAATAACTTCTTAAGATGTCATTGAAATTAAGAAGAATTCTGAAGAGTCAACAAAAAAAAGTAGGTCTTAATATTCACTTAATAAAATAGCCTGCCTGACCCTCGTTGAAAATAGCACATTTAAAATTAAAACACGGTAACTCCTAAAAGGCATAAATGATAAATTCCAAATGGACTAAATGTTTTAGAATGAAATGAAACCATAAGTGTTTTAAAGTCATCTATGGGGAAATTATTGTATTAACTCAGATTGAGATAGGGTTTTCAAAACATAACACAAAATTTAGAGTCATAAACTGAGAGATTGATATAGTTGACTGTATTTAAATGCACAAAGAGAGAAAAAACAAAAATCTTTTGAGTAATAGAAAAATAATCACAAGATAAATGAAAATTGGGATTGGGGAGATTGAAAACATATCACATAGGACTAATTTCCTTCATGTATAAATAGTTCTTTGAAAAAAATATGACCAGTTCAGTAGAAAAATGGGCAAAGGATTTGAAGAGACAATGAGAAGGAAAAGAAATACAATGTCTCTTGAAGATGTATGTAAAAACATACTTAACCACATTCAATATTGAGAAAATTTCTAAATATAACCACATTGAGATTCTATTTGTCATCTCTAAGACAGAAAACATACAAGTTGTATTTGATAAAATACTTTTCTGGGAAGCTGTGGGAAAACATGTAGTCCCACATATTAATTATGGTAAGTGATTTAATAATATTAGTCAATACTATATTTAAAAATTCTCTTTGACCTAGCAAAAACTTTATGGCAAAGACTCTCTTAAATGTAAAGAACATTATAAAGATTTATTACATTATTACTTATACCAGAAAAAGGCTGAAAAAATATAAATATTCATCAATGAGAGATGAGTTAATTAAATTATGCTATAACCATACAAATATCACAGAAGGGTGATAACCAGTGAGGAAACATATCTTTAAGTATGAACACTTTATCAAATTTATAGAAACCTATGGAATTTGGAGCTTTATTTAAAAAAAAAAAAACTTCCAACAGCAAGCAATAGTCAATAATTCAGTAAAAATGTGATACTATAGTTTTAGAATATGGACATTTTTCTATATATATATTGATATGATCTATACTTCTTTAGTTTATATCCTGCTTCCACCACTTAGCTCTCTGAGTGATCTCTTGTGCAAGATACAAAAACTGTCTGTGTCATAGTTGTCTCATTAATAAAAAGCAGATGATAATAACAGCTGTATAAATGAGGATTGAACTCCAAACACTGCTCTTAGTACAGGAGCTAAATGTGTTAGTTGCGGGATAATGATAATTACGATTTCTTATACTTCTACATTTGATCATATATTATAGAATATATAATATTTTATTATGTATTATGTAATAAATATACAAATATTATAGTTATAGTTATCATTATTATGAATGTATATAAAACTGTAGAAGAATAAATCAAGAAACAATGAATTTTGCTGAATTTTTTTAGTATGGGGACTAAGATTTATGGCATTTAGAAAATAATGTATAATATTTAATCCATGGATTTATTTTGTTTGTATATTTGCAGTGTGTTACTGATAAATTTATTAATATTCAGAATTGCACATTTTTATTGAAATTATAGTTAAAGCAAAATTATAGTTACTCATGTGCAGTATTTTCTATGAGCTTCAAGCATTTTTACACCCTGCAGAATTAGATGGGAATTTCATAGAGTTTTGTAAATTTGCTTGGATTGTTAACAGATTGGGAAATAGAGCAATTTAAGAGCTGAAGTTGTGGAAACAAAACTATTTACTCACCATAGAAGAATATTAAGATAGAGTTTATTTCATAGTAAGGACTTATTAAGGAATCTCAGACTATAAGTAAATAAGCCCTAAATAGGGAATTCTAGAAAATATTTATTACTGTTAATAAGGACATTTTCCCCTCCTTATCTTGATATTTGCCTAATTTTCCAAATCAAGGACCCACAATAAAATCATATCTTGATACCAAAATTCTTTTTACTTTTAAGTTCTATCTATAAAATGTATAGATATATACATATAATTTCATGTAACTAATTATAAGATCAGAAAAATATTTTCTTACATAATGTTAAAAACTGATTGTGAAATTATTTTTAATCAATAGACATCTGATTATGTACACTGAAAAACTAATGGGAAAATAGAGTTCACTCCATGGTAGTCTTTAAGAAAAATCTAGGGAAATAGTGATCAATGAAGTCTTTGGTTAACAACTTATTTCACCTGTGATATAGATTGCTGTATTTTTCTCAAATTTTATTTTTCTTTTTACATTTTTTCTATTATAGATAGAGTATAATTTTTTTGCTCAATTGATGTTGCCCTGAGGTACATGGCAGGTTTGTCTAAGGGAATGTTATCAGGCATATGTAAACAGAGGCTTGAAACTGGCTTGCACAGTTGAACTGGCCATCTTGCTTTTCTCTCACTGACATGATGAGACAAACATCCTTCATTTAGCAGAGTAGGCTAAGAAGTATGAGAGACAAACATAGAAGGCATGGATTACAATTTCAGCTTGGAGTCAAGCCCAGCCAACACCAGCTAAATTAGCTGAGTCCAGGCTGACCCACAGATGCATGGATAAATTTACTCAATTCATGCAAGAATGAATTATTCTTGCTTTAAGCCACTGAGTTTTGAGGTGGTTTGTTATGCAACTGTATTGTAGCACTAGCCACTGGCACATTCCATTTTATTTGGCAATACCTAATTAATACATTGAATTTTAGAAGTTTGTGTGGATTTATATAAAAAGTAACTCATTAAATATCATGCAATTTGGCAATTATCCTCCATGCATTTAATGCTTTATAAAGGGTTTCTCAGTGATAGCTCCTAGATTCAGAATAAAAGTTTCTAGGAACAAACTAAGAGTTGTTATCAATTTCTGTGCCCTGGACATAAAACCACAACATTTTTTTAAATCTGTATGTCTATTATCTAGATAAGTATGTAAAATGTTGTGAATAATCAGTATATGTGTATTGACTAAGTAAATAAAATGATAAATAAACGAAGGAGTAGCACATCAAATGGATGAAATTTCCTGGTAATTTCAAAGCAAAGCTGCAAATTCTTTGCTTCTCCCCGCATCAAGATATGCAGTTAATTTTCCTTCCCTTTGTGTATGTGATAAATCTGTGATTCATTTGATCAATAGAATATTGCAGAAATGATAATGGGTACATTCCGAAGCTGAGACCTAGTAAATTACAACTTTAATTTTTGCATACATAGATTGCTCTCTCTTGGAAACCACCACGTTACAAGAAGCTGAAGACATAAAAAGAGGCCATATGAAGGAACTGAAGTATCTGCTGAATAGCCCAAGCTGCAGTACCAACTAACTCTATCAACTAACTGCAGCACCAGCTACCTACAGGCTGTGTGGGTGAGTCATCTGGGATATTTCAGTCCAAAGGAGCTTCTGTATGACTGCAGCTCCTGTTGACACCACATGGAGCAGAACTGCCCACATGAGCCCAACTGATACACAGATTTTTAAGAGACACCGCATAGTTATCATTTTAAACCACTTGATTGTGGGGCTGTTTATTATGAAGCAAGACATAACTGAAGTCCTGATGAACAAACTAATTCTAGGCTTTGCATTATTACTTATATATTTCAGTATATTCCTGTATGTCCCTGTGGAAATATTGAAAGCTGAGATTTAGCTCTTTCCCGAGGCTATAACCTCAGGAGTATACTTTTATATTTTCATTGGAGTCTATAAAGAATTTTGAAGAGCACTTTCTTTAAAGTTATCAGATTTGTATTTACTGAGCCAATATGATCTGCAACCACCTCAAAATTCACACCATGACTTTAAGTCTCCACAGTATTCCTAAATATGTTAGCTAAGAAGCAGCATTTAGAAGTCAGGAAAATTCACATTAAAATTTATATTTTTAGCTTGTCTTAATAAATATAAATTTTTACAACACTAGATTTGTATTTTTGTGCAACACTTCTAATATGCACTAGATTTACATTTATGCATGAAGCTGATTAGAAGCGAATTTATTTATATGAGGCATCATCTTGCAATTCAGCAAAGTCTTCACCAGTTCTTATTCCCATATGCATCAGAACTCTTGGTTATAAAAGTGAGAAATTCCAATATAAACTTTAATTAATAGGGGATTTTTTTTTGTTTGTTTGTCTTGGGCAATTGAAAAGTTCTATGGTCATATCTAACTCAATTCTGAGACCAGCAGCATCCATTTCTTTCAATTCCTTGGCTCCTCTTTTCTCTAGTCTGTTTAATTCCCAGGCCCTAGTGTGGCCCCTGGAGCCTCCAGGTTCACCTCTTCTAAATCAAAAGAGCAATCCTCTTGCTATAGTCCCAGTAAAAGACTCACCATTTCACTCCTACTGTGATTGGATCATGGGCTCATAGCTGAACTATAGTCAGAAATTTCATGTTTGTATTGAACAGGCCTCAGGAAAAAGAGTGGAAGTCTTAACCAGAACAAGGGAAGTAGATGCCAGGAAATATCAACAGAAATCTACTCCACAAAGCTTGTAAACTTCTGTTCAGTGAAATCTATTTCTGGTCTACTTAACTCTATCAAGTAGGTGAGGGAGTATATTTATCTACTATCTTAAAACTATCATTCCTGTGGATATATCCAATCATTCCATTCAAAGACATTTAATTTTAACAAAACACTCTTATGGTGTTTTTAAATTTTTTTTAAAATAAAGTTTCTTAATAGATAGCCAAGTAGCTTTTTTAACCAGAGGATTTCAGTCTTAACCACTATACCTTTTCGATGGATTTGTTCCCCTTTCCTGCCATCTCTGAAAAAGTAGTTCACTAATCTTAAGTTTCACTAAGCCTTTAATTTTGGTTCAAGATAAACCATTCTAGTTCAATGGAAGCAGTAGTTTTTGTTAAGTTGCTAGTTCCCACTCTCTGTTCCAAGTAAAACCATGGATAACTTCATCTAATTCTCCAAACTGCGGTTTAATTCTTGATCTTCATATTTCTCTCTACTCTTGGTTCTTTTTTCCCATGGTTACCCGAAAGGATTTTTCTTTGTCCTTTCTTATAATTTCTTCCCATGTTTTGCAATTATCTTCTGATTTAGTAAGAGAACTTGGTACCATTATTGACTCATTGTTTAAGGTAGGAAAATCTTGCCTGTGGAAACATAGATTTTCAGTGCAGATGGCATAAAAGACTAATTTATCATCCCAGACATATACCACATGGTAATCACACACCATGATATATGTGATAGTCCTGTCATCTGAATTAGAATTCTGGTTTCGTATTAGGTACATCATTCTCTACCATGCAGAAGATGCAAGAATAGTATTTCTTTTTTCTTTTTTTACTTTTTAAATGTTTAGGTTATTTCATAATTCGTTTTATTAAAGCAGAGGGGAGAAAACTATCTGAAAATTTTAAGTTTACAGTTCCCAGAGGTCCTTAAATGTAGGTTGGTTTAAATGGTTCATGAAGGAATTTAGTGAAATCTTGCCCACATATTGCAATTGCGAAAGAGCAGGTAGCTAAGTTCACAGTCAACTGAACAAAAATGAGGATTTCAAAGGATCTGAGGACTTTCCAGATGGGAGTGCTGTCATGGGATAAGTGAATCGATATTGGAGATGAATCTCATTTTAGCTACTGCAAACCTGCTGAACCATTTCCTGAGATATTGTATAAAGCAATTGAAGATGGCGTGGTGTAATGTCAAACAGTAATACTAAACTACTCTCTATTACAAAGGATTTTCAAAAAAGTAGCAGATCAAAATTTTGTCCTGAGTATATATGGCATGATTTTTCTGATTGCTCTTCTACAAATAACTCAACTGGCTCTTACTTAAGTGGAATATGTTTTCTAACTAAAAAGAAAATGCTTATTAAAAGTGAAAGCTTTTAAAGGTTCCTCCATTTCTAAATGAATTCTGACATACTAAATTTATCCTATAATGTGCGTTTGAATTAAGAGCTGTAATATGAAAACACTTATCTGTATATTTTTAAATACTAAAATATTTTTAAGAGGATCTGCTTTTTAAAATAATTCAAAGTTTAATGTCTTTCTTAAACTATTACTTTATGTTTCTTGCAATAAAAGTTTTAGCACTATATGACTCTAGCCACAAAATGTTACCCTTTTCTGATGTATTGACCTTAAATGGAGTGGACTGCATTGAAGATTTACTGTTTCATGTATCCTGATACCTTACAGAGTTGTATTTTGGTAGAGTGGATCAAACAGTCCCTTCTATTGCTCAATTTGCCATGGACAAGTGCAGTATTAAAATTCTGGAATGGGTCTTTTTGGGTCACTGATTCAACTATAGGGGTATTAATTCTGGCACATTTAAATTCTTCACATGTAAATATGAAGAGTAGTGTGGCTGCATAGGGGAGAGGGCACTCATTTGTTTTGCCTTAGTGAGATTTAAGCAGCCAACTTATACAACAGGTATTATTATCAATAAAGCTTTTGAAAAACAAACCAAAAAACAAACAAACAAACTTGGGACAAAGGAAGGGCAAGCTGTTTACATAATTGAAGTCAAACTATTCTGGAGCAGTTGTTCAAGAGTTCAAAGAAAAAGGAACCTCAGGCAGGGGCTACTGACCACAGTTCAACAGGGATCAGAGTTGAGCTGGAGGAGAGCTATGGCTTTTGTTTTGTCCCCGTTATTGTTTTGGGCATGACTGGGAGTTTAATGATGTTGGCACAAGGCCTGAAATGCAATTTGCTATTTTTATTACTCTGTCAATATGGCACATTAAGGTCCTCAATACTCTTCAACAAATGTAAAAGGAAAAAACCTTTTTTCTATCAACCACTGTGGAAATTAAAACAGAAAATGTCTAAAGCATGTTTCTCAATACCACAGTGTAAATTAAAGCTTTTTAGTTAGTCTAACTTATTAAAACTGTGATTAAAAACCTAAATTATATAGAGATATACGGTTTTTAGGATTGCCTCTAGAGAATTTTTTAAGCAGTGGCCTTTTGTTCTTCGCCTCTGTACTCTAAAGGCAAAATGCTAAAAGGGAAGACAAGGACTTGTTCTTATAAAACATTGGCCACTTTGTTTCAGGCTGGGGATGAACAAAGTCTAGTTAACTAATAATCAGAGGTCAACTAAAAGCAAAACAATTAGATAAGAAGGGAAAGGGTGAAATACAATTTACAATTTTGATACTACCACTGCCTTTTACTTCTTACCCTTAATGATGGCATATTAAAAATACTGGTACGCATTAAATTAAAAAATTTAACTCAGCCATTACACAACAAAAGCCCTCAAGTTTAAAGAATAACATTTTTTCCAGAAATGTTTTCTTTTTAAATCTAAGATGTTATCAAATTATATCAGGCAAAGTAATTTTGAAAATTGCTTGTAATTGAGGTAAATGTGTGGTTTTTGCCCAAATTTTCCACATAATTACTCTAATTCTTTACTTGGCTCTTCTTTAAAATCCTAGCACAACAGCATTTTAGGACATGTTTCTTTGAAAAAATGCCTTAAGCATTTGAAACTTAAGTAGTTTTGTTAAACTGGTAGAGTTTACCAGTAATTTAAATGCATGATGGTTATGAATTAGAGTTACTGAAGTGATTAGCGATATTATTATTAGGTTACATTGTTTGCTGTTGCAAAGAATCTGAATTCTCCTTGTCAACCCCCAACTAGAGTTAATCCCTTCATATGTGCTAACCTTATCAATTTACTCTGGTTCATAGAAATCTCAGTTGATTGCATTGTGTTTTGTTTGTTGTGTGTTTGTTGGTTAATTTCCATACTGCCAGTCGCCATAGTCTTTAGAGCAGTAGGAAAATTTTTCTGTGAAGGGCCAGGCAGTAAATGTTTCATGCTTTGCAGGCAATATGGTCTTTTTGCTACTATTCAACTAAGCTGTATGGCAAAAGCAACCACAGGTGATACATTTTAAAAAAATGAGTGTGAATGTGGTCTAATAAAACTTTATTTACAAAAGCATCAGGCCAGATGGATTTGGCCTACAAGTCCTAGTTTGCTGAAAACTGCTTTAGTGTTCATAAACTCTTCAGAGCAGGGACAATAATTAATAATTTATATAACTTAGTTTCTAAAAATAAGTAGTATGTATAAGGTTCCTGAACCCTTATACATTATTGGCAGAATAAAGACATCACTCACCTGTGGCAACTTCTGGCCAATGAAGTGCGTATATGGTCAGTGAGAAAAATAATTCCTGATGTTTATTGATTATCATGTATCAAGTGTGATTTTATGTGCCATTATAAGAGCTATCTCTTTAGCTATTTACCCCAGCACAGACACACAAAAACAAAAATTGTACATGAAATTCTGGGCTAATGTCTAACATAATACCTGAAAATTCCACTTATCAATGCTTTGTATTATGTTTAAATTATAATTTCAATAGTAATAATAACATGGAGATCTGTAGTGGTTATTGAATACCCTAAACTATTTTCTGAGTCTTTTATGTATACTAATTATACACTCACAAAAACCTTATAAGATACAATTGACTATTAAATAGATTTTACAGAAAAAAAAAATAGCTGACAAACAAAGTCCCTAAGTTCACATGACTGACAAGTTGCAGGATCAGGTTTGAACAGAGCAATCTGGTATCATTAAAACATAGTTGCTATGTTGATTCAAGCTTTCTGTGTGATAACCATCGGAATTTATAACAAAAACCATTACTGTGTTTTTGCTATTTAACTTTAAATTTTAAAAATTAACCTGTATAGACAATCAAAAAAAAATTAAATGTTTAATATTCCTTACCCTGGAATATTTTCATACAATATTTAGAAATATTCAGCATTAGAAAATTAGCTAAATATAGTATACTTTGTTACTAAGATGGAATAATATGAAACCACTAAACATAATTTAGTAGCAGAATATTTATTGACATGGGAAAACTATTTACCATGTGTTTAAAATTGGAATAAATAGCTTCCAAATAATATATTATTTCACCTGCATAAAATATATACATAGGTGGTATGTTTGTAAATGTTTAACCAATGGCTTACCTGGAGAGGAAAGAAATTGCATGTGTAAATATTCTTAACATGGCCAACTTCAAACTAATGTAAAGTCTGGGAAGCTACCAGATGTGGAAAGAAATACACACAATTGGCTCTTGCAAGCCATTGTGAGCTGGCCCTAGCACCCACAGCTACACACTAAATGAAAGTGCAGGTAGTCTCTGAATGGTGGCATAATGGCGACCTTAGTTTAAATTATCTAAAAAGTAATTGTTAAGATTAGTTTAAATGTGCAAGAAGCTCATGAAGGAGAAGTCTGTGAAGGATGAAAGGGGAGATAGCTGGAGAAATCAAGAAGAGTCTTCAAGACCATGAGGCAGTCTACACCAGTGCAAGAAAAGAAGGAAGAAATAATCAGGCAGGAGGAGCCTCAGACCCCGGACTTCAACACAGGTCTAAGAAAATCTTTGCTAGGCCAATGGGAAACTCCAAAGCGAAAGTTGTTTTTTAGAGGATACCTATGTCATGCAAGAACGCCAGTACTAATATTCAGGTTGTGCTCAGGCATTGCCTGGAGCAGCTGGATAAAGCATGGCTTGCTTGAATGAATGTGGAGGTGGAGTCAAAGAGGACACACTTCTATAAAAATCATCCACAAAAAGGGATGATTTTTTCCCTTCTTATATTTCCATTATTTCTGTTTATGTTGTATAACCTATTGATTTTTCAGTAAAATAAATATTTTCATTGTTAAAAATTCAAGTTTCAAATAAAATTTACTATTCATGTAATATTGACTGTGTATCATACACTGTATGATTTTTCTCTTTATAATAACTAACCATTACCCACGTCTTCACATTTTATTTTTCATTTTCATTTTTATTTTTTTGAGACAAGGTCTTGCTCTGTCACTCAGGCTGCAGCACAGTAGTGTGATCATGGCTCACTGCAGCCTCGACCTCCCTCCAGGACTCAAGCAATCCTCCCACCTCAGCTTTCCAAGTAGTTGGCACTACAGGTGCACACTACCACATCAGCTAATTTTTATACTTTTTTAAGAGACGGTCTCCCTGTGTTGCCCAGACTGGTCTCCAACTTCCAGGCTCAAAGGATCCTCTTGCCTCAGCCTCCAAAAGTGCTGGGATTATAGGCATGAGCCATGGTGCCCAGCCCTCACAGTTTATAAGAACTTCCATATATATTTTAATATTTTGCTGAATAATTTTATGAAATGAGTAATATAGCTGCTCCCCATATTTATATTAATAATTTGAAAAACAAACAAAACACTATGACTCTTCCAGTGCGGCAGAGCAAATAAATATTTATACACAAGAAGCTGAGTTCTGGATATCTTGATGTTTTTCATGATTTAAAAATAATGGAAATGCCAATCCTGTCCTCAATTTGTTTGACCTACATTATTGCGATTTTGGTATGAGTAATAAGAGGCAGCCCAGGGTAATAATTAGGAACATAGCCTCTGGAGCCAGGCTGCCTGGGTTTGAAACTTAGCCCTGTTATTTACTAACTCTGTGACCTTAGGCTAAGTCACAAAATCTGTGTAGGCTTCAGTAATCACATCCTTTAATGGTGATGATGATAGTACCAACTTCATAGGATTAGTGTAAGCATTAGATACTTGTAAATGCCTGCAAAACACTTAGACTTGTAAGCACCTGTAGTACTTTGAAAAATGCCTAGCACAGAGTAACTCTTATACAGTTGTAATATTATTACATAATATATAAAAACACTACATTTAAGAAATATTAAGAAATTCTTCCAAGGTAAAGGAAATAAACATATTTATTATGACTTTTAAAAATGAAAGAATCAGCAGAGGCAACTTAGTGAAGTACAATATGCCAATGAGCCATGTAACCTTGGCCAGGCATGTTCCCCCTTTGGACCTTAATTTCCTCATCTGTGCAATGGTGTGTTTGTACTAGACAGTCTCCAAAGTGTTCCCTGGGTCTATGGTTTTATGGCTTTTAAGGATTTAATTTGGTATTATTAAACCCTGAAGAATAAAAAAAGATTTTATTTTGACCTTTTGTTTCAGGGGGAAATAATTTACAAAATACTTAATATAAAAGTTTGAAAGATCACAAGTACCAAGCATGTATGATTATTACACTTCTCAAAACTGCAAATAGCATAAAAGAAAGTCATTTCAAGTTAGTGTTAAAGATTCAAGGTTATGTAAGATAATTTGATTTTTTTAAATTAAAATAAATTACATTTGCAGTTTTTACTTGCAAGTGAGTTCAGGAATTTCTTTAGAAATTTGCAGTTCAACATTTTTGAGAAGTGTTTAAAATGACCACTTTAGATAGGAAAACTCTTGGAAAAGTTGTGTGAACCCTTGCTTTTGTTATATATTTTTTGAGTCAGGTACAAAAGCAGTAGGTAATATAGCAGTATTGACAAGAGTCATAATAGTAAAAATACTATCATTTGATCTTTCAAACTTTGTTATTCATGTGACATTGAATTATTTCTTGCCCAATTACCTTCATTATTAGGACAGACTGTAGGTAGGACCAAAGTTTTGAATTCATAGCATGATAATAATAAAGTGATATTATTGATGAAATATAAATAGCATAGATTAATTCCACTAATAAGCCTAATTAACTGTAAGCTAGACAGTGTACGTGTGTTATCATTGAAATCTCACAGAGGCTCCTATACAATGTCTTGTTGTTATCTCCATTTCCCAGAGAAGGATACCGAGTCATCTCAGAAACCATATTATTTAATAATAGCTAATAGCTCTTATTTATTTATTATTTCTATATATTCTGTTAAGCATTGCATGTTATAATGAATAGCAGGGTATTTTTCTGAATAGAGTATCATTGAAAACATACAGACTGGACTTCCATCTATGTCTTTGCCTCAGGACCTTCTCTGGAACCAGAGCCCACTCAGCTGGGATGGAATTACCTGAATATTAGTGGGCATGCATGAGCACACGCACATGTATACACACACACACATACACAAACACACATACACAGACACACAGTCCAATATCCTTACACTTGTTCAATACAGCAGATTTAAGTTCTAGCAGCCTTCAGTGATGTTTGCTTGATATTGCAAACTTTATTAGTCATCTTCCTCTCTCAGTCTCACTTCACTTGCCTCCACCAGACTTTCCTGGAATTGCCACCATGATAAATTTCTTGTGTTAGGATCCTTGTCACTGATTGTGCCTCTGGTGGAATCCAAAACAACACACCATGCTATTTAATCCTTATAATAACTAAGGAGTAGATGTTATTTCCTCAATTTTTCAGAAGGTGAAATGAGGCTTAAGGAGATTATGTTATTGTACTCAAACCACACAGAGTTAGGAAGACCTATGGTCACAATTCTTTTATATAGTTCTAGAATCTAAAATCTTGAACTCTATCTTACTCCACATTTTGAGTAAATGGATTGAAACTCTATATCTGAAAAAGGACAACTAAATCACCATTATTGTATAAGAGATACTTCAAAACACGACCTACCTACATTAATCTAACTCCAAAAATAAAAAGAAGCATATTTAATAGTCTATAAAGCCAATATATTTTGTTGAATCTGATTGCAGCTATTATTTCACTAATGATCAGTATTATTCATAGCATAATGCAAACATTTTATTCTCATTTGCTGACAAAAATCTAAGGCAGAAATCTATTTTTCTTAAATATTATGGAAGTCTGGTGTAGTTTTTCTTATCAAACATTGTAATGCTACTGATAAAATTGAAAAATATGACCCATTCTCCTTAAAATGTATTTGAAGCCAAACAAGTATGAGTACCAAAAAATAAAACAAATTAAACCAGAAGGAAAGTATAAAAACTGAGATCACTTTTCAACATTTCACTAAGAACATGTAACAAATTCTAGAGAATAACTCCTCCTTTCTTTCCTTGGTAATTTCAATAAATGGTGTCTCAAAATTAATAAAATGTATTTACTGGTGAATTTATGATTGCATTGTTCACATTCTACCAAAGTTAACTTTGGGAAACATTGAAAACAAAATGTATAAATGGTTGAGCAGACCCAAATTTAAAGTTTCAGTCTCTAAATTCAAAAACCATTCCGTTGAACTAGACCGTGTTATTTAGAATAGAAATATTGATGTCTTTTTTTATTGCATTTTAGCTTTTGGGATACATGTGAAGAACATACAAGATTGTTGCATAGGTACACACATGGCAGTGTGATTTGCTGCCTTCCTTCCCTTCACCTATATCTGGCATTTCTCCCCATGCTATCTATGTAGGATGACTTATGCTATTTCTACGTTTTCTCTTTGCCAATTTCAACAAATGAATAATATTAAAAATTCAAACAGCATAGCTGGAACTACATTAAAGAAGAGTTGAGAACAAATTGATTCTATATGTTTAGGTTGATTTGGATGACTGCTGATGGTAGTGATTCTCTGTAAGTTTCTTTTAAGGGTGCATGCTAGAACTCTACTTTGTTTTGTTTGATATACTTTTTCTTTCTTCAATTATTTTCTTTAAGTTCTTTTCATATATATGTATATATATGTGTGTGTGTATATATGTATATATATATATGTGTGTGTATATATGTATATATATGTGTATATATACATACACACACACACACACACACACACACATATATATATATACACACACACACACACACATATATGTAGAGAGAGAGAGAGAGTAATTCTGGCACTAAATATAATTTTAAAATACTTTAGAGGTTTTGTTTATTTTTATATATTCAGAATAATCCAAGTAATATTAAAAGTTATATTTTTAAGTTATATTAATATTTATATAAAATAATATTTATAGTATATTTTATTATAGAATATAATGTTTTATTTTGTCAAAAATTATATTAGATGTATAAATAATAAATCTGCACTTTAAAAATGAATATTTCTATTATTTTGCAGGTGATAATGGTAATATAATAAAATATACATATTTGTAGTGAGTAATTTGATACATTTTTATATATGTATATATCCACAAAACATATATGTGTGCAAGCACTTGTATACACACACACACACACACACACACATATATATATATATATATATATATATATATATATATATACATCCATAAAACCAACACTACAGTCACTAATATGAAAATATCAATCATACCAAAAAGTTTATTATAGCCCTTTGGAATCTCTCACTTCTATCAATCCCAAAATCTTCTTTAATATCCAGACAACCATTGAACTGCATTTTATTTTCTGGAATTGTATACAAATGAAATTACATAATCTTTTAAAATTTGGCTTCTTTTACTCAGTGTAATGATTTAGAAATTAATCCATGTGTAATATGTATCATTAGTGCAGTTATTTTCATTGCTGAGTACCAGCCCATTGCATGTGTATACTACAATTTGTTTATTCTTGTACCTGTTGATGCACATGAGTGTTGATGGACTTGTTAATGGACATATGAGTCTTGATGGACGTATGAGTGTTAATGGACGTATGAATGCTGATGGACCTGTTGATGCACATATGCATGCTGATGGACGTATGTGTGTTGATGGACATATGAGTGTCGATGAACCTGTTGATGGACATATGATTTGTTTTGGCTAATAAAATGTGTGTTGCTATGATTAGTTGTAGACAACTATTTATTTTAGTTTACTATTTTTTCCTTTTCTGTCTTTTGTGGCCTTAATTCAGTAGTTTTAAAAATTGTTATTTTATCTTCTTTGTTGGCTTTTTAATTGTAATTCTTTTTTGTTTATTTGTAGTCATTGTGTTAAGATTTATAGCATATACTTTTAACTTACCACAATAAAATTATACCACTTCACATGTAATGAAACAGCTTTACAATACATTTTCCTTCACATGTGTTATTAATCCCAGTCTACATTGTTATTATTATGGCTTTAAATAGTAATTTTGAAACTCTGAAATGTTTAGTAAAATTTTTGTAAAATTTCAGTAATTAAAAAACAGTAAGCCGAGTGCCGTGACTCACACCCTGAATTTTGGGAGGCTTAACTGGGTGGATTAGTTCAGTCCAGGGGTTCCAAACCAGCCGGGGCAACATGATAAAACCCTGTTTCTATAAAAAATAAAAAAATTAGCCAACCATGGTAGCATGTGCCTGTAGTCATACTTACTTGGGGGGATGAGGCAGGAGGCTTGCTTGGCCCCAGGAGGTTGAGTCTGCAGTGAGTGGTGATTGTATGGCACTGCACCCTAGCCGAAGTGACAGGCAAGACTCTGCCTCAAAAAACAAAACAAAACAGTAATCAAAAAATAAAGAAAAACGAAGAATATTTCATTTGATCATCTGATATGATTTCCCTCTGCAAGAAATACATTATTTAATATATACTATAATTCAGTTATGCTAAGGATAAATTGTTTCACTTTTTACATGTCTGAAAAATCTTTAGTTCACATTTTTTAAAATTTATTTTCCTTGAATATAGAATTTTAGAGTTTATGGCATTTTTAATTATTAGTTTTGTGGTTGTTTTTATCTTTCAACACTTTATTGTTCCACTCTCTTCTAGCTTGCATTTTTTAGTGTAAGAAGTCAGCTGTCATTGTTCTCTTCTTTCATATATATGTAATTTCTTCTCTGATCCTTGTGCTTGCAGTTTATTGAGCTTCTTTCATTTATGGGTTTATTGTTTACATGAAATAAGGAAAAATTTTGGTCATCATCGAAAATGTTTTTGCTGCCCCGTTATCCTCCCTAGGTGCCAGTTACTCGTATATTCCACTCCTTGAAGTTGTCCCACAATTTACTGATGCACTCCTCACTTTTTATTTTCATTATTTTCCCTCTGCATTTAATTTTGACATGTTCAGTAATCTTTACTTTTACAATGTATAACCTGTGAATGTCACTTGTGTATTTTTTAATCCAATATACTGTACAAATTAAATTTAGATTTATTGTAAAATATCATTTCTGTCTCTCCTTAATATGGTCAATCTTTCCCCTGTCTTCTTGAATGTATGAAATATATATATACTTATATATATAATAACTTATTAGTCTGATGTATTACTGCTATAATCTGTTTTATTTTTGTGCCTGTTTCAAATGATTGATTTTTATTCTCATTTTGAGTTGTATTTTTCTGTCCCTTTGCATGCCTGATGATGTTTAAATGGATCCCAGACATATTGAAGTTTACTTTGATATTAAATTTATTTGATGCTGAGTATTTTGGCATTGCTATAAATATTTCTGGATGTTGTTTTTGGATGCAATTAAGTTTTTTGAAAAGAGTCTGATGTTTGAGCAGTGCTTCCCAACTGGTGATGTTTCTGATGCCCCCTCAGCGACATTTGTCACTTTCTGGAGACATATTTGGTTGTCATAAATAGTGAGGTTGCTCGCCAGTGGCATTTAGTGAATAGAGAGCAGAGATGCTGCTAAATATAATACATAAAACAGCCCCACTCAAAGAATTATCCCATCCAGTTGTTGATAGGCTCACTATTGGGAAACCAGGCTTGAGGCATTCTTTTTGTTTTTAATCTTATTACTATACTTTAAGTTCTGGGTACATGTACAGATAGTGCAGGATTGTTAATAGGGTCACTACTGGGAAATCATGCTTGAGAGGCTTTCTTCTTTTAAAAAATTATTATTATACTTTAAGGTCTGGGGTACATGTGCAGATAGTGCAGGATTGTTACATAGGTATACACATGCCATGGTGGATTGCTGCATCAATCCCCCTGTCATCTACATTAGGCACAGCAGACCCTGGTGTGATGCTCCCCTTCCTGTGTACATGTGTTCTCATTGTTCAACACACACTTAGGAGTGAGAACACATGGTGTTTGGTTTTCTGTTCTTGTGTGAGTTTGCTGAGAATGATGGTTTCCAGCTTCATGCATGTCCCTGCAAAGGACATCGACTCATCCTTTTTTATGGCTGCATAGTATTCCATGATGTATATGTGCCACATTTTCTTTATCCAATCTATCATTGTGGGGCTTTTGGATTGGTTCCTAGTCTTTGCTATTGTAAAGAGTGCTGCAATGAACATGTGTGTGCATATGTGTCTTTAGAATAGAATGATTTATAATCCTTTGGGTACATACCTACTAATGGGATTGCTGGGTCAAATGTTATTTATATCTCTAGATCCTGGAGGAAAATGATCAACTCAACGAAATAAAATGAGAAGGAAAGATTAAAGAAAAAAGACTGAAAAGAAATGAAGACAGCCTCCAAGAAATATGGGATTATGTGAAGAGACCAAATCTATATTTGATTGGTATACCTGAATGTGACAGGGAAAATGAAACCAAGTTGGAAAACACTCTTCAGGATATTATCCAAGAGAACTTTCCCAACCTAGCAAGGCAGGCCAACATTCAACTTCAGGAAATAGGGACCACCATAAATATATTCCTCAAGAAGAGCAACCCCAAGGCACATAAGGATCAGATTCATCAGGGTTGAAATGAAGGAAAAAATGCTAAGGACAGCCAGAGAGAAAGGTCAGGTTACCCACAAAGGGAAGCCCATCAGACTCACAGTAGATTTCTCAGCAGAAACCCTACAAGACAGAATAGAGTGGGGGCTAATATTTAATCTCCTTTAAGAAAAGAATTTTCAACCCAGAATTTAATATCCAGCCAAAGTAAGCTTCATAAGTGAAGGAGAAATAAAATCCTTTATGGACAATCAATTGCTAAGAGATTTCATCACCACCAGGTCTGCCTTAAAAGAGCTCCTGAAGAAAACATATATGAGGCCAACAAACATATGAAAAAATCCTCATCATCACTGGTCATTAGAGAAATACAAATCAAAACCACATTGAGATACCATCTCACGCCAGTAAGAATTGCGATCATTAAAAAATCCAGAGAAAACAGATGCTAGAGAGGATATGGAGAAATAGGAACACTCCTACACAGTTGGTGGGAGTGTAAATTAGTTCAACCATTGTAGAAGACAGTGTGATAATTTCTCAAGGATCTAGAAATAGAAATTCCATTTGACTCAGCAATCCAATTACTGGGTATATACCCAAAGAACTATAAATCATTCTAGTATAAAGACACATGTACACATATGTTCATTGCAGCCCTGTGTACAATAGCAAAGACCTGGAACCAACCCAAATGCCCATCAATGATAGACTGGACAAAGAAACTGTGGTACATATACACCATGGAATACTATGCAGCCATAAAAAATTATGAGTTTGTGTCCTTTGTAGGGACTTGCATATATGTGCAAGCCATCATTCTCAGCAAACTGACACAAGAACAGAAAACCAAACACTGCAAGTTCTCACTCATAGCTGGGTGTTGAACAATGAGAACATGTGGACTCAGGGAGAGGAGCATCACACACTGGGAGCAGTTGGGGGGAGTAGGGGAGGGACAGCGGGGTGTGGGGAGGGTGGGGAGGGTTGGGAGGGATAACATGGGGAGAAATGCTAGATATAGTATACACCTAAAGTAAAAAAAAAAATTAAAAATTAAAAGAAAAAGCTCCTGAAGAAAGCACTAAACATGAAAAGGAACAACAAGTACCAGCCACTGCAAAAGTGTACCAAATGGTAAAGACCATCAACACGATGAAGATGCATCAATCAGTGGGCAAAACAACCAGAGAGGCTTTAAGTTTTCTGTCATGATAACAGACCAAGCATTTTTTTTTTCTACTAATGAGACAATACCCTTATGAGTATTCTACCTGACATTTCGAAATGATCAGATTTTTCTAATATGGCCTTTGGGGCACAGACAATTCCTAGCTCTCTATGAGCTCCAGTGAGTTTCCTCACTTCCTTTCATGTTGTTCTTCTCCCCATGCTCACATTGTTTTCTCATACTAATCCTTGGAAACTGGTTAGTCGGACTCAAGAGGGTTACTCTTTGGATTTCCAGCCCTGTGTCTATAAGGCTCTCCTCTTGGTCATTCTGTCCTGTTAATTGCAGCCTCCTTGGACTCCAAGGTCTTCCAGCTTCAACTTCTCTGCTCAGGAAGATCACCATGCTCCATCTGCATTCCCAATTCCAATCCCTCTGTTGTGGTTTGGAAATTCTACCAGGCAGTTCGATGGGGCAGGTTAGGTTCACATTGTTTCCCTTTTGTCACGGAGCTCTGTTTTCCACTGCCAGTTTTCCTATGTCTGAAAAACAGTTGCATATCTTTTGTCTGATATTTTTAGCTGCATATTCAGAGGGTAAATTTGGTCAGTATTATTCAAATTTGATCAGGAGTTTCTTTTTATCTGTTTTTTTGGTGAGTGATATTCAAAATTGAAATATAAATATACACATTCTTAGGGAACAGGATTTGATTCATAAACAATTTTTTTCTGAAGAACTCATGAATTTTAGAAGTAATGTTTCTTATATATAAATAAATATGTTACATTGTTGAGATTAAGTGTTACATGTTTTCCCTATAATTACAGAGTTAATATGTATCTGACAGGAAGAATTTGAACAAATGATTTTTCCCTCACTGACATTTGAGTTTTATATACATAGTAAATGATCAGCCTGCAAGTTGATACAAAGAATACAGAAATGTGGTTGCTTTATCAAATACATATAATTTCTTATATATTTACCTATTATTGTTAGATAAAATGTTAATAAAACATGTCTTCCTTTTAAGTTGCAACATTATAGAGCTGTAAAATATATCACTACTTATGAAGTGGTAAAAACGGACAAAGACAGAGGCAGCAGTTTGAATAAAATCTCCATTCAGTCCTCAGGAGTTTGAAAACCTTGGACAACTGATCCATGACCTATGGTTAGAGGATGTTTGGGCACTGGGGAGAGTGATATTGTCCTCTGTAGGAGTTGCAATGATTAGATAAAATGATTAATATGACAAAGGAGTACAAAACTGCAAAATAAATATATAAATATAAAACAGCCCCCAAAGACTCTAGGTCTCATTTCTCTTATCTGAAAATGCAGATAATGATTCATTAATAGATAATATTCAGTGAGCACTTTGAGAACATAACTTTCTACCTTGAAAACAGCCCATTGCATGTGTTATTCGATTCTTTCAGGAATTCTGCTTAGTTATTATCGTTAGTTCTGTTTCACAGGTGTGGAAACAGAGGCACAAAGAAATAACCTTCATTTCAGGAAGAACAACTAATGGACTGTTTTTAGTGCCAGCGACAAGATTCCACCTGATTCCACCTGATACTTATTCCATATACAAGTCGCAAGAACAATGTTTTAATACTTTTGACTGTCTTAACTAGCAGTTTCTTTAGTAGACGTGAGCAAGTACATACCTATTTCAATAAACAAACAAGTAAACAAATAAAATCTACCATGTTACAAAACAACAAAAGAGCTTGGTAGATAGAGAATGGGGAAAAGGATTAGTTTTGAGTGAAAATATCTGGATATGAGTCTTTGTTATGCTGTTAAATCATTCACCAAATATCATTGAGAGCTCAATCCTGTTAAGCTCTCTGACACAAAAAAAATAGACAAGTATGAATATTTCGGGTTTTAATTGTCATTGCTGTTGTTTTATATAAGTCATTTCCTTTGATGCCAGGTTAGTTCAGAATACTTATCAATCTCCTTTCTTAATTCATTTTAACTGAGAAAAAAATCCTGACCATTATGAATTAGCATATTCTATTGTCTTCTTCAGATAACTAATAGTTACTCAACATAATAAAAAGAATTGCTTTTGTTTCATAATATCAATTATGTGAAACTTAGTAAAAAATGTTCTCTTTATAATTTTCATGAAAGATAGCTCCACTAATTGTTTCTAGATCTTTAATTGGTTTGGAAGAGATAAGTAAAATGAACCTTCAATACTTTGTAGAAAGTAGGACTCTAGAAGTTTAGATTTCTACTAATTTTGAAACAACTGTAACTCTGCCACTCCACAAACACATCAACAAGTTTTTAATACCAACTCTACATTTACTATATCTCTGTTTTGGGAAATCATCTTTAAAAATAAAGAAAATCTATTTAAAGTGATATTATTTCAGTATTTTTTCTCACAGGTGCAATTTGATACACATTATAATGTCCTGGTTTTTTTCTAAAGCCACTTTGTATTGGGACATATGAATACTGTCACATACTGGGTCACTGCAAGCTGAATATATCTCCTAAATCTGTTAGCTATCATGTCAGCAATTCTTGGAAAACAGATCCAAAACAGCAGATGGCTGAGAATTTAGGCTCCCTGTACTTAAACTGGTAGTAAAGATGTCATTACTAATCCACAGACCTAACCGAATCTTTGAATTCCTCAACAGAATGTTTCTATATGTTGCTTAATCATTTTCCAGACTTGCAGGCTCATGGTAATCTGCCTCTTAACTACTGCATATTAATCTGTCATTACATATAGCTTATGGGATTTTTTCATGGATTGGCTTACAAAGAAACATTTTTATTGATACAGAATAAAATTGTGTTTTATGTGCCTGGTTCTCTGGAAAAGAGAAAAACACATATAACTTTACTATCAGTAAAGAACTATCATTTTAGATAACATTTATCTGTACAACATACCATATTTGGCATGTGAATCAGAAAATGAATCGTAGAATAAGATTTGACCTCTAATTGAGAAGTGCAAGGGTATATTATAAATCTATATCAATTCTCACCTCAATAGTTTATGATTTTAAAATCAATATTAAATATAATAAGTTAATTGTACTTAATTTTGTTTTAAAAAGAGTTATCAATAAATTCTGAAATTAGATTCCAGAGAAAAGAAATTTAATTGTATTTGCAATGTGCATTTATGTTATACTTATCAATATAATCTGTTATATTTGATTTTGGAGGTTGAAAGAAAAACTGCATTCATAAATGTTTCCATTAGAATGATGTTAACAAGGATTGACTAATATACATTACATATACATTGTTTATTCTTAGGAAAAATAAAGAAGCAGCAGTTAGATTGCTAATGTTTTGTTTATCAAAGAAGAAAAAATGTTAAATAGGAGGACATTGGAAAAGTGTTATATATTTCTGAATATATACAAGGCCAAATATTCAAGTTCTTTTTTTTTCCCATTTATTTATTTTATTGCATTTTAGGTTTTGGGGTATATGTGAAGAACATGCAAGATTGTTGCATAGGTACACACGTGGCAGTGTGATTTGCTGCCTTCCTCCCCATCACCTACATCTGGCAACTCCCCCATTGCTATCTTTCCCCAACTCCCCATCCCCCACCATCCCTCCCCTATTTCCCCCCAACTTGAAAATAAGTTCATCTGAGAAATATCTTCTGGTCATTACTATCAACAAACATTTATAGAAGACTTTCATAAGACAGGACACTACAGGTGTTATGGAATTTGAAAAATACTTTAAATTAGTTTCTTCCACTTGAGATAAATGAGAAAAAACACATATTCTCCATACCTGGTCTCAATTATACTTAAAGCTCTTACTCATTATTAATGCAAGTTCCATCAAAGTGATCAAAATACAGCAACTGGGAATTCCTGAAAATTTTATGAAACTGAAGATTATAGTCTGACAAATTGTGGAATCTCATGATTTTCATGGTATTTGGCAAACTGATGTAGGAATAATAAACAGAATCTCCAAATTTTATATATATATATAAATATTATCTATATTTATATATTATAATATATATTATCTATATAAATATATATAATCTATATTATTATATAAATATAGATTATATATATATTATCTATAAATATAGATAATATATATATAATCTATATAAATATATAATACATATTATCTATATAAATATATATTATATATAAATATAATATATAATATATAATGTAATATATAAATATATATTATATATAAATATAATATATAATATATAATGTAATATATAAATATATATTATAATATATATATTATAACATGTAAATATACAATTTGGAGATTCTGTTTATTATATATATAATTTTATATGTATATATATAATTATATATAAAATTTGGATATTCTGTTTATACATATATATGTATATATATATATATATATATACATATATATGCCAACAAACATATAACAAAAAGCTCATCATCACTGGTCATTAGAGAAATGCAAATCAAAACCACATTGAGATACCATCTCATGCCAATTAGAATGTTGATCACTAAAAAGTCAGGAAATAACAGATGCTGGGGAGGATGTGGAGAAATAAGAACACTTTTACACCATTGGTGGGAGTGTAAATTAGTTCAACCACTGTGAAAGACAGTGTGGTGATTCCTCAAAGATCTAGAAGTAGAAATACCATTTGACCCAGCAATCTTATTACTGAGTATGTACCCAAAGGACTGTAAATCATTCTACTATAAAGACACGTGCACACATATGTCTATTGTGGCACTGTTCACAATAGCAAAGACTTGTAACCAACCGAAATGCCCATCAATGATAGACTGGATAAAGAAAATGTGGCACATATATACACCATGGATTATTATGCAGCCATCAAAAACGATGAGCTTGGGTCATTTGTAGGGACATGGATGAATCTGGAAACCATCATTCTCAGCAAACTGACAGAAGAGCAGAAGATCAAACACCGCATGTTCTCACTCATAGGCGGGTGTTGAACAATGAGAACACATGGACACAGGGAGGGGAGCACTACACTCTGGGGTCAGTTGGGGGGAAATAGGGGAGGGACGGTGGGGGGTGGGAAGCTGGGGAGAGATAGCAAGGGGAGAAATGCCAGATGTAGGTGATGGGGAGGAAGGCAGCAAATCACACTGCCACGTGTGTTACTATGCAACAATTTTGCATGTTCTTCACATGTACCCCAAATCCTAAAATGCAATAAAATCAATGGGAAAAAAAAAAAAAAGAAAATGTGGCACATATACACCATGGAATACTATGCAACTATAAAAAGGACGAATTCATGTCCTTGGCAGGTACCTGGATGAAGTTTGAAACCATCATTCCCAGCAAAGTAACACAGGAACAGAAAACTAAACACTTCATGTTCTCACTTATAAGAGGGAGCTGAACAATGAGAACACATGGGCACAGGAAGCAAACATCACACACCAGGGCCTATTGGGGGGTGGGGGGCTAGAGGAGGGAAAGCATTAAGAGAAATACCTAATGTAGATAATGGGTTGATGGGCGCAGCAAACCACAATGGCACGTGTATACCTATGTAACAAACCTGCATATTTTGCACATGTACTCCAGAACTTAAAGTATAAAAACAATAAAAAAATAGGTTGTCACTTATCTAGCCCTCTACATGTTATAATACATTTGTATAAGAACTACTAAGTCTAATAGTTTAGTAATAATTTAAAAATTGTTAAAAACTGTTTATAGTATGACAAATATATTTTATTTTTTAAAACCATCAGTAAATATATAAAGAAGAAAAATACATTAATTTGAAATATTAAAATGTCATCATATAATTAGATTCAAAATTAAAATTTAATTTACAGGTAACTAATTTGTAGCAGTTTATATATTGATCAACTTAAGGAATAAAGAAATTATACTTTCATTACCAGGAAAAAGATTTTGCACAGAAATCACTACGATACATTGTTGTAGATATTCATATACAGAGTGCACCTTGTATTTTACCTATTCTGAAGGAAATACTGTATCAGCTCAAGAAGTACACTAATAAAATTATTTAGGAGTCATATATTACTTCTGCACACACACACACACACACACTTCACATTTTTTCATTAACATAAATCAAACATGTCTTTTGACTAAGTTTACTTTAAGACTGGGTTGAGAACAAAAGATACGTTATCCTTCAAGCTACAGAATATCAGGGAGGCTTCCTCTCTCTCAGGAGTAGAAATCTCTCAGATCCTCATCAGTGAATCTTGGTTCTGGAAATATTTGTCCTTTCTGAATATGGGCCAGAGTCTGATAGAAAAGCAGGAGGCAAACAAAGATATTTCTTAGCTTTGCAAGCTCTTTCTTCTCTGGAGTTTTTCTGAAGAATAGGTTTTATGTTAAACAACTTAATAGCTTCAAGTTACAGCCCATTGAAAGTGGTCTGATTACTATTATCTGTACCCATGCAGTACTGTGGCACCTTATCTAGATAGTGAGGCTAGTGGGCCAACCATGGTGATAAATTTGACATTTCAAGAAAATGTGTTTTTGCTGCTAAATCAGCTCCCTTATTTCCTTCAATGCCCTCTTACTTTGATATTTGCATACAGAAAAAGTATATGATTGAAAAGAAAACCGAGCAGGAGAATTATTAACAATTTTTCCCCTAACTAAGCTACATATTTTATTTGGATTTCATCAGTTTTTTTGACTAATGTCCATTTTCTATTCCAGAAGCCCATAGAAAAAAACATATTGTATTTAGTCATTATCATCATAGTCTAGTCCGAGACAATTTCTCTGTGTCTTCCTTGTTTCCATAACCTTGGCACTTTTTAAAAGCACTGGTTAAGTGTTTTGTAGGCTGCCCCTCAATGTGGGTTGATGTAATGCTTTCTCATGATTCAACTAGCTTTATGAAATTTCTGCGAATAATGTCATAGAGATGGAAGTCCCTTTTTGTTATAGCATCATATCAGGTGATACCTGACATCAACAGACTTATACCGATGATCTAAATGGTGACAGTTTATTTAAGGTGGTGGCTGCCAAGTTTTTCCACTGAAAAGATAGTGCTTTTCCTTTTTTGGAAGTGAGTCATTAAGTCTAGTCCACATTCAAGAGGAGAGGAATTAAGATCCAACTCCTGAATGGGAAAGTATGTTTATATGTTATTTGAACTACTTCTACACAGATTTGCTCTTCCTCCCATATTTTATATTCAATCATTTTTATAGCAGTATAAACTCAAGAATATGCATTTTATACTTTGGGTTATAACCTTGTACTAACCTATTTATTTTGGTGTTCATATTGTTCCAGCTTTGTCCTTTGAAGCTCTTTCATTCCTGTATCCCACTCACATGATTTTATGCTTCTGTTCTCTCTTTTTCTTTTTATCTTTAGTGAATTGACATTTTAGCGCTGAAAGATGCTCCAGGCTCATATTACATTTTCCCTGTTCTAATTCTAGAATGAAACATTTCTTTAAGAAACTCTGGTTTCTTTTATTGGAGAATGATATTTAGAAACAAGATCTGATTGCTCGGTTTTCCCAATTTAGTTTAAAAATATACCACATAGGGTCATCATATGATCACAAAATCTGTTTGTTTTATAACAAAAGATACTTTTAGTAGAATGTAATCTCAACATTATAAGTTATGATATTGGAGGGGAGTTGAGACAGCATCACAAACAAATTTGTAAACAATTACACCGTTATCATATTTGAATTTGAAAGGTGTTTTGTTAACTGTTACATAAATGTTTTATTTATTTATTTATTTATTTATTTATTTATTTATTCCATCCCCTTGTCTTGTGTCAGGAGGTGAAATACTTGCAATCTATGTGAAATATTACAGCTGCTTAAGTTGGTCACAATCTAGTGGGGGAGTTGCCTAAATTAGTTAATTATAGAAGAATAAAGAAAGTGCAAAAACAGTGGTATGAACTAAGTGCATACAAGCAAAGGGAATAACAAAAAAGAGCAGTAAACTCAGTGTTGAGAAGTCCCTTCACTAGAATGGAATTTATAGGGTCTCAAAGAAGACTAGTGACTTGGAAGATGAAAGTTTAGTGATCTTGATGTGGACGGAAAGTTAGAAATTCCATGTGTAAGGCTGGGTGTGATGGCTTACACCTGTAATCCCAGCAGGTCTGGAGGTTGAGGTAGGTAGATCACCAGGTCAAGAGATCCAGACCATCCTGGCCAACATGATGAAACCTCGTCTGTACTAAAAATACAAAAATTAGCTGGGTGTGGTTATGGGCCCCTGTAGTCCCAGCTGTTGGGAGACTGAGGCAGGAGAATCTCTTGAACCTAGGAGGCAGAGGTTTCAGTGAACTGTGATCACACCACTGCACTCCAGCCTGGTGATGGAGCAAGACTCCATCAAAAAAAATAAAAAAGAAAGAAAGAAAAAATTCCATGCATGGAAAATTTCCACTGTTCTATATGAAATCATGAATAAAGTCATCAAAGTCATGTGAATATTCATGAAAGCAGGAATAATTCAGTATTACTGGAATTGTTCTAGATGCACACGGGAGTGCACTAGAAGATGAGACTGGAGAGGTAGATTGGGACAAGAGATGGTAAAGAGACTTTTTTAAACTAGCCTGTATAAATACATGGAGTCTCTATTGTAATTCCTATTATTTGAAAGTTTGAAATGAATTTGTGGTAAGGCAGTTTTGCTTACCTTTTAATTCTCAGCTGAAGATTGGGAATGTGCCATATTGATTCTAGTTTAGTACAATTTATTAATGTAGTTAGAGAAGGCTTCTGTTGCCAGAGATTTGGGATTAAGACCTAGGCACTGTCAATTATGAACTATATAATCTTGAACAGATTAGATTATTTTATCTCTTGGATGCTTATCTCACCTAAAAACAGTATGGAAATAAACACTTCTTAAGGATTTTGTAAAGATTAATTGCAATATTACAGGACACATCTAGGCAGAGTGTAAACTCAATAAGCGTCAATTAATATTATTTAAATTTTGTCACAGTGATTAGATTGGGCATGCTATATAATAGAGCTACAAAAACTAGCTGGCTGCTCATGCCCATAGGACCTGACTGTATCTATAGCGAACAAATCCATTGATAAAGGGACAATTGTCACAAATAATTGGGGGACTAAGAATCACAAAAGTGAAAAAGACCTTACATATTAGCTATCTCTATCTATTGTCAAGGAAAAATCTTTAAAAAGTTAAGCTGACTTAAATAAGTCACTGAGGAAGTTGGTACAGAGCACATAGAGACCGAGCCTCCCTGTCTTTATTTGGTATCTCCTTGCCAGATACACAAAATAAGTCCTTCTGATATAATTATTGTATTGATTAGTTAATGCTTGGATTCTCTTCTAAATAGTTGTACAATTTGTTAAAAAATATAAGTATAAATTAACTTACTAAGAATATAGTCACACAAACTCTTGTAAGAATTTTAATACGAACGAACCATAGTATAATTTGCATATGATTTATTTTATTCTCCATCTTCTGGCCCCTTTACTAACATATTGATTTTGTTTGTTTTTGTTCGTTTTGAGCCTGTTGCCCAGGCTAGAGTGCAGTGGCATGATCTTGGCTCACTACAACCTCTGTGTCTCAGGTTCAAGTAATTCTCTTGCTTCAGCCTCCCAAGTAGTTGGAACTATAGGCATGCACTACCACACCCAGATAATTTTTTTTGTGTGTGTGTATTTTTAGTAGGGATGGAGTTTCGTCATGTTTGCCAGGTTGGTCTTGAACTCCTGACCTGAAGTAATCTGCCCACCTTGGCCTCCCAAAATGCAGGGATTACAGCCGTGAGCCTCTCCACCCAGCTTCATATTGGTTTCATTCAATTGAATAGTGGGGTATCCAGGTACTTTAAGCATTTCTTCAACTTTTTCTAATATTGTGCATAAAATTATACCAGTTTCAAATAAATTTTAACACAATTTGAATTACACTTGATGATTTGAAAAAATACTCTCCAAGGGGCTCAATTGTAATCACTATTCAAATACAGAAGTATTAATAACTAATGACTAGGGTAGCATAGTTTATCTGAATCAAGATTATCAACAAGTTTAAGAAAATATACTGGTTCTTCTTTTCATGTATCTTTGGTAAAAGAGTCTCATCATATCTTAACTCTCTCTTCACCCAATCCTTAATAATAATGTGGTCAAAATCTAAATAATCACAAAAGATTAACCACTAATGTATGTTATTTTATTTAATTGTTAATATTATTCAGTCTATCCTTTGAAAAGGAGACAAAAGTTAAGGAAAACTTTGCTGTTATGGGTCAATTTAAATTTCCTGGTGTTTTGTAGTCTTGAGATAAAATTACTAATGTTTTCTATAGTGGTGATACTTGACAATACATTGTTTTTCAAAATATGTACTCAAGAGAACTTCCAAAATATTCTGTGACTCTTGTTAAAGTGCAGAGTCATGGATTTAATAACAAAACACCTGAGTTAGAATCTCCAAAGATACATATTTAACAAGTTGCCGGTGTGTTTCCTAAGCTGCTATGGTTTGGCTGTGTGTCCCCCCACCACCCCCAACCTCATCTGGAATTATAATCCCCACATGTCAAGGAAGGGACCTGGTGGAGTCAATTTGATCATGGAGGTGGTTTCCCCCATGATGAGCTCATGATAGTAAGTGAGTTTGCACAAGATCTGATATTTTATTAGCGTTTGACAGTTCCTCCTTCACACACTCGCTTTCTCTCTTCTGCAGCCTCATGAAGAAGGTGCCTGCAATCTTTCTGCCATGATTGTTAGTTTCCTGAAGCCTCCCAACCATGTGGAACTGTGAGTCAATTAAGTCACTTTCCTTTATAAATTACCGGATCTCAGGGAAGTTCTTTATAGCAGTGTGAAAGTAAGCTAAGACATAAGCTTTTCCATGGTAAAGAACAACCTCTGGTATTCTGACCCTTTAAGAGCTTGAGTATTCAAAAATAATGTTCTGTTCAGCAAAGCCTTAATATTTGGCACAGTACATAATACTCTCACTTAAGAATTTTCAAATTAACTGAATATACATTCTCAAAAATTCTAGTTAATGGAATTAACTTTTCTGTGACTATATGGAAATTATCTTACATATGGAAAATTCAGAGCTGTACATACTTAGACTTTGTTTGGCTACATATGTAAACACTGTATTATTTGAATAATTTTAATTGAATAACTATTTTCTAATTTGGATTTATATCCACCAGCAAAGGTCATTATATTTTAACATTTATTTATTTTATTATTACCCTGACTTATATTTTCTAAAATTTATATCTTCATTTAAAAATTTTATAAACTGTATATAGTATTTATTATACATGAGGTATTGCTTTATGAACTATTCAAATATTAAATTATGTAATTTTATAACAATTCTAAGAGTCAGGTGCTATTATTTTCTCCATTTCACAGGTGAAGAAACTGAGGTATAGAGAGGTTATATAATTTACCCAAGACCTTGCAATTACCCTAAGATGATGAAACCAGAATGCAAACTCAGACTTTCTGGCCCAGCATCTATAATTTTAACTCATACTCTGCTGCCTGTGACATGAAATTGATAAATTTCTTTGAGGTCAAAAGTTGGAAGCTTTAACTTTATTGGGTTTTCTGCCTAATTCTTTCTATAGTAAGTGAGAAAGAGACCAATTTAAAAAAAAAATCTGTTTGAACAAGTCTTAATAGAAATAAATCCTTTTGGAAGGCTTCTCTAAAATAATGTCTTATTTTATCTTGCAGGATTTGCAATTAAAAATTATTTCTTCAAAAATTAACATTCCAACTTAGTGTGATAAATCCGACTTTTATTTTCCTCTTGTAAAATCGGTCACCAATCAAAAAAAGAGGAATTGCAGAGGGTTTTGTTTTCTGTTTGACTTCACTATTTCTATTACAGTAGCTCTTCATCACCATGGACTTGAATGTTAAGAAAAAAAATTAATGTGGCTTATAGCAGTAATCCTCTTAAATGCTTGAGACTTTGCCAGCTTTCAACTAACAAGCCAGGTTATTAACGGCTGCAGTCCTACGACACTCTGGGATTATTGTCTAGGTCTGCTGACGAGGCATTGCTAGTGACCAGTTTGTAAAATGCAATCTGTTATTTTATTTCATAACCTGATCAATGATTAAAACTGCTTGAAGTACAAAAATCTGCTTTCCCAACCAGCTGACGATTTTTGCAACATAGAATTGAATGGCTTCTTTTATGTGTGATTAAAGGTTCTGATTATTACCTGTGTAAGTTATCTGGCAGCTTTTTTGGGGGGCTTTTGGTTTGATCAAGTAAACTTGAAAAGAACATCAAGATTTAAAAAAAATTAACATTACCTTTAACTAAAAAAAATGACAGCTCTGTCAGAAGACTGTCTCCCCTCACCTGATTCTTAATATGGAGTTTCTGACAAGTGTAGAGATTTGCCTTAATTATTTATTCATTTCATTGAAATCATCTTCATCTGCTTTAAATTTCTAATAAGTCTATTTAAATAAAGAGAATCCTATTTGAATGTTGATTTTATACTTTAAAAATCATGAAGGTGTCTGTGTTTATAACAAAGTGCAGATGAGGCAATGGTAATGGTTATAAGTGGCCGGAATAAATTTGCAAATCCCATTAACTAATGACAATAATGGCATATGAAACCAAGTTGGAATAAAATAGTTATAGATATCAATAGATTAGGAAACAATCATAAGTCATTATTGCTGCTAGAAAATAATGGAAGACGTAATCTGAAAACAAAGGAAAAATAATCCATACTTTCTCACCTTTATGATCTGAACAAGTTACAACTTGTAGAACACTTGCCTTTGGTACCATCAATAGGGCGTTTGCCTTGTTCCTTGTGCCTAGGTTCAGGCTTTAAAACCCGACTTCAGGTTTTGAAATAATGAGTTGTTTGATTGGTTTGGTTTGATTGTCTTATTAAAAACCCAACAGCTCTGATATGAAGAGTTTCTGAAGCTCTATTTTTTTGTTTCCCCTGTGGGAGTCTAGATTATGTCCTGCAAATTTGCTTTTCATAGTTATCCAAATTCACCATAAATTCACCTACTGGCCCCCACCCTTTGTAAAAGTCCCTTTTCCAGTAAAGTATGTCTATTGAACGTGTTAAGTGTTGGAATTTAAATATAGCACAATAGATGTGAAGATAGGTGAGAGAGACGTCTGGCATGGTGGATGTTTTATTTTCAGTTTAGTTCTAAGGATGGGTTTTCCTGTCTTTTAAATAAGAATAGATGAGAGACAGGTTGGAAACATGTTTTTAAAAATTCCTCCTATAAACAGACAGAGACAAACACACAGATACATGTAAGTTTAAAGAATAGCATTACAGGTGGGAGAATAAAAAGCAAGACAAATGTGTGCAGAAAGGAAAAGTAGGCAGTTATTCCTACCTGAATTTTTCACTCATAACTCTTGTGAGAATATTATATCCTGCAAGAATCCTATATGTGACAAGTATCAAAATTGCATTTTGGTAAGAAAGCTTATAAGGAAAATATGTTTTTTCAGTCTTATATTTTGAAAATTTCTAACTTCTTATTTGCTTCTTAGTTGCTCAGATTTCTGAAGAGGAAATTGGAAATTTGAAAAAAATCCTTCAGAATTTTAAAGTATTGGAAATCTGAAAAAAATCCTTCAGAATTTTAAAGTACCTTGTCTTACAAATTTTTTGGATGCTATTGACCATTCCAATGCCATTCTACCTAATGAAAAAAATAACAATAAAATAAAAATATTTGCCCTTGTCTGGAAGCCTTTATGAAAACTTAACATGGCATTCTGAAATTTTAGGATGATATATCTTCTTGTGTTTTGTCCCCCAATCCTTTTGATAAGAATTCATGGAGCCCTTGCATTTTGCAGATCTTTGCAGTACTATTTGGTAAGAATTAAACACAAGGGTGGAAAATAATAGCTGTCAATATTACTTTGCCCCATTCCAATTTATTCCACCCTATGTAGTATCAAATTGTAATCATAGAGTAGAATTCACCAATCATGCAGAGCGAGAAGTTTAAGTTTTTGATCTATCTTAACATTCAAATCTCCCTACCAATGATTTTTTTTAGCAATGATTTATACCTCAATGTAAGAAAGTTGCATATGTGTCTTTTAAAGTCATTTTTTGTAGGAGGTAATCAGGATCCAAAACTAAATTAATGAATGAGAAGTTTCTTCAAATACAAGTTAAAACCAAAAACAGGCTATAATGAGGACATAATTATGGGACAAAGGCAGATATCTCTTACCATATAGTTTGTGGTAAGAATTGGCTATTTAAAACCTTTATTATACGTGGAAAGTAAAAAAAAAAAAAGTTCCTCTTCAAAATTTCCTTTCTTGTTTAAGAAACATAGTTTGTTTTAAACACTTTCTTCCTAAAGCCTTTTTGCCTTTTTGTTAAAAGTGCAATCCTATGTAGCTGTTAGACATGCTTACAGACAGGTAGTACATTCTGTGTCCTTGTTCTTTAACCAAGATACCTGTGCTGGAAATGCTCACAGCCATGTCCCAGCTCACAGCCTATGTCCCTTCCTTATTTGGACTACCTTTTTTGCTCTCTATTGCTTTTACCTATTTAGAAAAGTTTCAACTTATTAGCCAGTCGGGTTATAGTTTAGATTGTGAGGTCTGGCTCCAGCCAACGGAGATCAGACACAGCAGTAAGGACAACCCAACTGCATAAGAAATAAATCTGTCTGCTTTCCTTTGTTTGTTGTACTCTCATGGCAAGATTGCTAGTGGGAGTCCCCTTTATGCAGGAAGTAGAAAGAATTGCTTTGCTGAGAGATCCTTTGTCCCACTACTAATTTTTCTCTGTGACACCAAAAAGAAAAATTTTATACATAACATTATATTTTTAAATTGGTAAATGCAGTGTAATTTTCTATAGATATAACCATGGGTCAAAACTGAGGTTTTATGAAATTACTTTAATAAATTATGATAACCCATTTATGTCTTTTATTCAAAGAAGTCTAATTCTGCATGTAAAGTTTTAAGTGATTGGACCAAAAGCATACACTTAAACGTATCTACATATTATGTACCAAAGAAGAATACATATATATTTGTGGTGATGCATTAGAAGTTGAAAAGCTGGATCTGCATCTCCAATCCATTCTTGTCAAAAATTCTGATATTTCCCATGTCTATGCAAATATACATGGATTTTCCTCCATTAGGTAAAAAGAACATGTGTGAAGATGAAATAGCACAAGAATGTATCCATACAACATTCATATGGATAATTTGAGAAGTATAAGATGGCATACATTTTCTAAAATATGGAAAATGTGTTTGATATATATATATATATATATATATATATATATCCTATGAATCTGACAAATTATAATATGTAATAATACATCGGACTCTTGCAGCACCTTGTTCCTGAAATTCTTAAGGGATTTTCACATTGGTTATCTCATTTGTTTACCCAACATTCCTATGAGCTGGAAGAAGTTACCGCCTCACAGGAATGTTGGGTAAACAAATGAGATAACCAATGTGATATCCTTTTTACAAGGAGTACTTTGGAAGCTACATTTTCAGCTACAGAATGGCTCAATCAATAACAGAAGGCAATTTTAGGAAAAATTGCAGATATACCACTGTGGATACTATCCCCTTAAAAATATTCTCCACAATATATTTATCAGCATTGTCTGGTATATAAAGTGGTAAGAGTACTTTTTAAAGTTTTTTACACTGAATTATATAACAACTCCTAATCTCCTCAAAATTGGTTTAAATTGGATTAAGCATGTGGTAGTAACGGTAATAATAAAATTAGTAATGGGAATGATGGAGGTGGGTAAAGGCTAAACCAAATTCTATATAGTTCCCAATATTCAGAAGGCTGTCTAAAAAATACTTGGATTTCAATATTACATGAAGATTGAGGCCTTTGTTCATTGTTTTTTCGATGGAAAAGAAAAGAAATCTGAAGGCTTTGCCAGATTTTTCAGTGGGATGCTTCTGACAAGTGATCAAATCATTGAACAGTCTTCTTGAAAAATAATGTTCAGACGTAGTCTAAGTATACGCCCTGTGACAGCATGAACAACCTTTCCTCTGTGTTGACATTCATTCTAATAATAGAAAATGTAGACAGAATATCTGACAACCTCACCACACCAAAAAAGACCGTGACTTCATGTCTGTGATATAAAATTCTTATTAATGGAAATACTCTCATTGTTTAAAAATGGTTTTGAAACTGCCTTTTTACTTCTGATTACATGTTACCAAAACAATAAGAAGCATGGTAGATAGAAGCACAATGAAACTTAAGAAATAATAGTATTATTTAAACAATTGTAAATGTTGCCTAGTAAAATGATGGCACCCATTACATCAGGAAATTGACATATTTTATAGAAATATATACGCAAATAGCTTGTTAATGCTTCTAAAAATAGAGATATTTTTAAAGTAATTTTAATATGAAAATTTTCAAACACAAAAAAGTACAGAGTATATTATAAAGATTTTTCTTGTACCATCACTACAGCCAACTTGATTTTATGGAGATCCTACCCAATTAATCACTTGCTTAAGTAAACAGATTATTTAAAAAAAAATCCGCATTTCATATCTGTTAGCAGTAAATTACTTCAGTATGTATATCTAAGATACATAGAATATTTTTCTAAGACATACTCCATATTATCAAACCATTCAAACATTAGCAACAATTCCTTATTGTTATCAATTGAGTTAGTATTTCAGGTTTCTCTAATCATCTATTTTTAATTGTTTCTAAAATGTTCATATAATACAATCAGTTGATGTGCCTCTGTCTTTTTTTTAATCAGTAAATTAACCATCCATTCTGCTTTTCTATTCCTTGTGACTCATTTTTAAAAGTAGCCAGGCCATTGTCATGACAATAGTTTTGTTCATTTCATAACTGCCTAGTTATACTCCATGCTACTCTCTTATATTTCTTCTAAATTCAAAAGTAGATA
Organism: Cebus imitator; assembly: GCF_001604975.1. NCBI lineage: Eukaryota > Metazoa > Chordata > Mammalia > Primates > Cebidae > Cebus > Cebus imitator. The sequence continues at coordinate 6,280,901 of NW_016107344.1, forward strand.
TATGACTTCTGTTTGATCTAGTTCAGATTTGAGTTTTTGACAAGAATGCCTATTTTCTCCTAGTTGTAAAACGCAAAATCTTTGTAACTACGTATCAACGAAAGACTATGTACTTTGTGCCTGATTAAATCTCATTAAGTTTTAGTTCTACCCTTTACTAACTTTAGTGTCTGACCCTAAGCAAATTGTGTACTCTATTTGTCACTCAGCTTCCACACAGTATGCTTCTTGTTTATTCTCTCACTTCAATGCACTGTGACCTTTAAAAAATAATTTTAGTTTGTCATTATTGAAACGCATGCCTTCTCCTCTGTAACTTTTTTTTTTTTGTAAGTATGGGAGGAATAATTCAGCTGTGAGACTATTAGCAGGTTATCTTTTATAAAATGTTTTGGTGTCTGATTATTGACCCACAGAGATAAAGGAGTATTATCAAAACATGATTTTTTTTTTTTTTTTTTTTTTTTTTTTTTTTTTTTTTTTTTTTAGTAGCTAAACATGCACTAATAGGATAGGGGCTGCAAGATATTTTATTTATTTTCTGTTAATATTTTATGAAAAGAACGTGTTGAAACAGGCCATCTTTCAACCCTCTGATAAGACATGAGAGTGAAATACATGCAGCTAACTTAGCAGATGCAAGGATGGTTTTCACAGAGTCTGATGCTAGAGGAGTTACAACTTTGGAGATCAAAGCACTTTGGGGCTGAACAACAACAACAAAAAAAGGCTAAGATGAATCTGTTTGGAATTGCATAACAATGTATTTTGGGGAGAAACTGCAACTGCTTTTTTTATGTTTGTGTGGTATTATTATACATTAGTCACATCTAACGACTTTTTTTTTCCTTTTTTTTTGAGATGGAGCTCTCGCCAAACTAAAGTGCAGGGGTGCGAACTGGAACTCGGCTCACTGCAACCTCCGCCTCTGAGGTTCAAACATTCCTCAGCCTCAGCCTCCTGAGTAACTGGGACAACAAGCGCAGACCACCATGCCCATCTAAATTTTTGTATTTTAGTTGAGACGGGGTTTCACCATGTTTGCCAGGATGGTCTCAATCTTCTGACCTCGTGAACCCCTCACCTCGGCCTCCCAAAGTGCTGGGATTACAGGCGTGATCCACGGCACCCGGACGTTATGATTTGTTTTAAGCATTGTCTGAATCCTAAATTGTAATATTTTTAAAGTGAAAGGGTTTTAAAATATTTTTGTATGTACATCTCTCTTATGTTCTGGCTATGTAACCCATAATTGTATACTTCAGAGTGGTAAGTGATATCCAAAGCATTTCTAAAAAAGCACAGGTTAACCCTATTTCGGTGGCTCAAATGTCATAAAACACAGAAAAAGCCAAATAGTATAAAGTCCTAAAAATCACATAATTTCAAAACACTGAAGGAACTGGGGACATTAAACCAAAGACAAAGTATTGGCTTGGACCAAATTCTTCATTCACGAAATAATCTGTCTTCATAGTTTTAAAAAGGAGGATTGTGAATTATCAAGTGCAATTACATCTATATTACATAAAAGTGAGAGATTCTTAAAAATAGAAAGAGTTAAAGAACAGACTTATTTTACTTAATATGTGAAATATTTCTGTCATTTGAGTTTATTCAAAACAAAATCAATTCTTTCTAGGTGTCACTTAACTATAGCTAATTTTCGCACATATGGTACTATTGCACAGCTGAGTAATGGATCAAATAATGAAACTGTTGATTGTTTTTTCATTGTATTTTTGTGTCCCCTCAACATTCATATAGTGAAACTCTATCTCCCAGTGTGACGGTATTAGTAGGTAAGTCTTTGACAGATAATTAGACAAAGCTATTGGAGCCCTCATGAATGGGATTCGAGCTCATAAAGAAAAAGAAGAAAGAAAAAAAGAAAGAAGAGACACTAGAGCTTGCTTACTTTTTCTCTTCTCTCTGTCATGTGCAGTTGCAATTAGAAGACAGTCATCTGCAAACCAGGAATAGAGTCCTCACCAGACACTGGATCTTCAGGTACGTTAAAATGGGACTTCTCAGCCTCCCTAACTGTGAGAAGAAAATGTGTGTTGTTTAGGCTGCCCTGCCAGTCTATGGTAATTTGTTATAGCAGTCTTAACTAAGACATTGCCCTATCAATTTTTCTTTTCTTTTTTTTTTTAAAGAAAAAAAAATGAGAGAAAGAAAAAAAGAATAAAAAAAATGAAGGAGAGGATGAAAGAGGAAGAGGAAGAGGGAGAGAGAATGAGGGTGTTGCTTTATTGCCTGGGCAAGAATGCAGTCTAAAAATGGGTATGTCTATAATTGTGCTTAATAATAGAGACATGAAAAAAAAATGAGGGAAGAAAATAACAAACAAGCAGCCAACCAATATTTCATTTAAACCTGTAAATAGTTGTGATGTGGTACTGATAAGAGTGTATATTTTGTGTATTTAAAGTGGAGAGTTCTATAAATGTTAATTAAGTTTACTTGTTCCGGATCTGAGTTCAAATCCTGGATATCTTTGCTAATTTTCTGTCTCATTGATCTGTCTAATATTAATGTTGAAGTCTCCCACTATTATTGTGTGGGACTATAAGTCTCTTTATAAGTCTTATATATCTGGGTATTCCTGTATTGGGTGTGTATATATTTAGGATCTTTAGCTCTTCTTGTTGCATTGATCCTTTTATCATTATGTAATATCCTTCTTTGCTTCTTATGATCTTTGTTGCTTTGAGGTCTATTTTATCAGAGGCAAAAATTGCAACTCCTGCTTTTTATTTATTTATTTATTTTTGCTCTCCATTTGGTTGGTAAATCTTTCTCCATCCCTTTGTTTTGAGTCTTTGTGTATTCTTGCATGTGAGATGGGTCTGGATGCAGCATACCGATGGGTTTTGGCT
>NW_016107344.1:6285442-6350665 GCF_001604975.1 Cebus imitator
TTTTTTACTTTCTATTTCTGTTTTGATTTGAAAAGCTACAATCATTACCCATTCTAGCTGTATCCTATGGTGAAATCTACTGGCATATTATTAAAGCTGTCAGAGGGGAAGAAATGTTGGCAAGCCATCAGTTGGCAAATGTGAACAGAGGTCTTGGCTCAGATCTTAAGGACAGACATTATCAATTTGGAGAAATGATTTTGTACACCATGGGGTGTATTTTATTTATTTATTTGTGGTACAGATGTAAGTCAAATGTTTCATTTGCTAAAACATCTAAAACTAACTGTTTTTGTTCAAGTATAGATTAGAATGATCCAGAATTTTCCATAATGTATACTTAAAAACTCAAAATGTAAGGCACATAATCAATTACAGCTTTAAAATCAAACAACAAGCTAACAAAGCACAAAAAAAACAACACTACATATTTATCAAAATATGTACGTCCTTTCTGAGAATTACCAAACTCAATCTGTAGAGAAGTAAGAAGTAGGTGGGATTCCTTCATACTGTCTTCCCCTAATTTCAGGGACCTAATTTTGCCAGTGTAACATTTTGCAGATTGAAGAACAGGAATTATAGCCTTATTACGTAAAGGAAAGTTTAAGAATCAGACAAGAAAAATATCTATGAAAAAATAGAATTTTTTCTTCCTTGAAAGTATACCTTCATTGAAAACAGGCAAAAGCTATTATTAAATAAAGTTTAGACATGACTGTTAGGTTCCAACTCTAGGTAGTAGCAATATAGGAATAAATAAATATCATCAGAGCAGTAAATTAATTAGACAAATAAGGAAATAGAAATCAGTGCAAGCTTTAAGAGATAACATTAATGCTTTATAAATTGTCATATGACTTAGGGATACAAATTTCTGTTTCAATAATTCACTGTAAGGATAAAATCATATATGTTTAGAACTGTTTATGTAGAGTATGGTGTGTGTGCATGTCTGTGTATATGTAATTTGTATATGATTAATATACTATATAAAATAATGCATTTATGCAAAAAATATTATACAGACTCTCAAAAGCCTGTAGTAAGCTCATACTTTATAGTATGAGTACTTTTAAATAAAGGCAATTTTCAGTTGAAAAATACATGTAGCATGATCTAAATGTATGTAGGTTTAGATGTGTATTGATGTATTTAATTCAGTGATCATGTGCTAATTTTTTAATGAGAAAAAGTTTCCAGTTTATATCATAATGATAAAATAACACATATTACCCTTGAAGAGGAGGTAGGGACAACTGGAAAGCACATCAGTAATGAAATTAAAAAATATTGTAATTCCCTCAAGTTTTTTTTTAAGGCCAAAATAATCTACCCATATCATAGCTGTAACTTTTGGAACTTATATTTAGAAGACAGAATTGCTATATCAGGTAAACAACCACTCTATGTGACTTGGAATCCAACATCATCAATGAATTTTAATTTTCTTAGTGTGACTCTTTCATATCGTTGCATGTCACTAGAGAAAAATCATATTTAAGACATTTATAAAATATATTGATGTAAAACAATGTCAGGAAGAAACAAAAATAATACTGGTTTGAGTTTAAAATCTACCCCTCACCATTTGCATAATTTTAGGCAAATTACTATAGCCTATTTTGTTTTCTGCAACAAAAGAGCTCACATTTTATGTCTAAAATCTTTTCACATCTCAAAATTCTACATTTATTATGAGGAAACAAATTAGACATCAGAGCAGAGGACTCAGGCATAGCTCATAGGCATAGCTCAGAAAATTCTCATGGAGTGTAAAGAAATTTAAGGAATTGAATGTGAAGATGAGGGAAGACATGGGTGTAAATATAAAAGAATAGTGAGTTTCAGTATTATAAATTAAAATTTTACTTTGCAGAATTTAAGAATACATTATCATTTTTGTGCTAATAAGGGAAAGGGTGAAGCAGTTAATATTACTTGAAATGCTGACCACACAAAATATACCGTATGTTATAACTTACGTACTTGTCACAAACTTGGGTGCAAAATGTATAAATAGTCCAATTTTACCATTGGGAAAATAGGTGCAAGGCTGATAAGCAACATACTGCCAAAGTACCTATAGTAGCAAATGTGATGGCTAGATTTTCAAGCCTTTCCTGTATATATTTCTACTGGACTGGAGTATAGAAAAGGAGGTAAGAAGGAGTGTGCATTTCCATCCCGCTATTTTATGTTATAAAAACCTAAGTCAGTCATTTATGAAAATCATTCCTGGCAAAAATCAAACATATGTTTATGATTATAATAATAACACAATCCTCTATCAGAGTAAGAAATATATTTCATTCAATTTTATCTGCATGTGTAGTAATATGTTAATACCAGGAAAATATGAATTTGAAGACACTGAAAACTAGCTCTCTCTCTCTCTCCTTTCCTCTTTCTCTCACTCTGTCTCTCTCTCTCACTATGTCTATATGTGTGTGTATATATAGAGAGAGTCAGAGATCTTTAACGATTATGCCTTAGCTTAGTCCACTACAGAAATAACTTGCTTTTTCAAATGGTCAATTAAACACTTATCATTACCAAGCCAGAGGAAAAAAAAACATCCTTAGTGTGGGCCCTTATTAGGCTATCACATAAACTAAGAAACATATTTTAGAATGAGAATATGAGTAGACATATGTAATAAACTTACTCAAATATCATAAGAGCAATTTAAAATAGTATTAATAGACTATGTCTCAGGAAACCAAACACTATTTTTCTCTAGGAAATGACTTTATTGTAAATAATAGAGTTAAATGCCATACATTCATCATATTCTGTCCTAATTTTTCCCCTTTTGAAAATCTATGAAGTAGTTTTAAGTAGCAAAGTCAACAACAGTTAACATGATTAAAATGGCATTTTAGTAAGAATTTTATTCCAACTTGTATTAATGTTTATTTAAAAATATTCTTGCATTGTGAATCCATCTGTTTCTTGCCTATTATGCTACCTAAATTTTGTAATCATAGAACTTAAGGGAGACTTTCACATAATTTTTTCATGATATAGGAAGCATTCTACATTTCATTCCAAATAAATAATTTGATTCAAACTCCAAAGTAGCTGGGAAGAAACTGTTGATAAAATTAAAAACGGAGACTTCTTAAGTTTAAAGTTTTTTCTTAGTGTAAGTGACTATATTATAAATTTCCTTCTCTTGACAGGAAAAAAACAAAAAAGATCTCCAGTCAGTCAATGAGTCACAGTTTTGAACTTTTAAAATTCTCACTAACACAGCAGCAATATTCTTTTGAATATATGACTTTCAAATCACCTTTTAAGCATACTGAAATCAATTAAACAATAAGTATATTCTCATTTACAAAAGAAATCAATCAGCTGTCATTTTTGATTGATTATTCTTAGTTGGAGTGGTATTTAATTTATGAATTTATTACACATTTTTCAACTACTGTAAAATGGCATATGAATTAGGAGTGATGTCTCATAGTAAATGGACAAAAAAATTTAGTCATCTCTCAATACATTTTGTGAAGTCTTTCTTGAACCATAGGATCAGCTGTTATTGAAGAAGGTAGGTTATTTTTGTTAAACATTAAATGATATTGCCTTGCTATACTCTCAAGGACAAGCACAATAGCAAAAATTGAACATAAAATATGTGTCCATGGCAAATTAAGCTAACTATATTTTTTGTATGCATATGATATTCAGAAAGACCATATGTGATACTTTTCACTACAAAAAAATGATTTATATGACCTAAGTAATATTTGTGAATAAGGTCACCTAACATATACCCCAACAACTCTCCAAAGGTCATTGACCACTGACATTGTTCTAAATATAAGCCAGAAGAATGCTTTCCATATTCACATTTTGAGAACCATCGATAACATAAGTAGTATGGTAGGTATAGTCTTCATAGAGTGAATAAGAATTTTATCACTAGCGTTGTTTATAATTACTGTAGTTGTCACTGAACCAAACTAGGCCTGGCTGCCTGCACACAATGGAAATCCCTCAACACTGAAGCACTGGGTTTTGCAGTGTGGAAGGTTTATTGCAAGTGGACTGGCAAAGGGGCGGGACAAAACACTCAAATCTATTTTCCAGAGCTAGGAGCTGGGTAGGGTTTTATAACCATAGGGCAATGAGGCATAGTCTGATAGTTTCTTGGATTGATCTAAGCCAGGGCTGGATCTGATTGGATCCTGGATCCTGCCATGGGGTGTCTGCTTCTTAATTCAGCCCCCACTCTTCCTTCAGAGCACTTAGGTTCCACCTGTGGTTGCACACTTGGTCCATCTGGGCATGCTCAGTTTATGTGACCTTCAACATGATGACTGAAAAGCATTTCACAACTTTGTTACAAAGAAATTGATCCAGGTTGGTCTGACATTTAGTCAGTATTACTATTATTTTTAAATTATCTGCCAACAATTGACTTTCTTATCATAGTCACGATATCAGACTGCTTCCTCTTTCCTCCACCCTTAATACACCACTGCTTGCTATCAGTATTTTTTTTATTAGTTTCCAAAAAGTAAAATCCTGTCTTCTTAGAAGTGTGGAAACCACATATTTTATTTAACAGTGAAGCTAAGTAGGAAATTCATTTTGATCTTTGAAACTTCCTACAAACACTTTTATTTTTTTGCCTCTTGCATAAACCATGTTTTTTAAAGACAGTGCTGTTCTGTGACACATTTAGCATTGCAACTTTGTTTGTGGGAAGAATCTAGAAAAGCAAAGGTAAAATCTGCATGGTTGCTAGACATTGGGAATAGAAAAAAGGAAAATGAACTTTAAATGCATCTATGTGTGTTTTCTTCATAATGTGGAAGTAAATTTTTATTACATAGATATTATTTCATTTGCAGAGAGCATGGGCTGTTGCAAAGGGTATGGAAGTGGCACATGGTCATGGTATCCATTTTTGTGATCATGAAAAGAGCAGGAATTGTTTGAGTTGCATTAACCTACAATTAGCCAAAAAAAAAAAAGGTCTAAAAATGGGAGGGGAGAGCACGTATTTAAACTCTGTTATGTGCCAAAGTTTGTGGCACACATATAACATGTGTTATTTCACATAACATTTTCAACAATCTTGTAAAGTGTTTATATTCATCTTGATTTTATAGATAGGTAAACTGGAGATCAAAATTTTTTAAGCACTTGCCAAAACTCCCAGAGCTAGTAAGTTGCATATAGAATTTGTAGCAAGGTCAGCCTAACAGTTTGTTCTCATCTCATTGTACCCAAAATGCAAAGATTTAGAATAAAATGTATATGAGGGTTGAGTCTCAGCTCCTAAAAAATCCTTATGGGAAAACTAAGGCAATAATGAAAAATAATTCTTATTGCATGTTCATTATATTTTAGTTTGCAGTGGAATAATTCCTATCTCTGATTAAGGAAGGTAGGAAAAATTGGTAACTGAGGAATTATTTTACAGTCTCACCTCAATTAACTGTTATCACTAAAGAACCAAATGATTCATCCAACCAAAGTCCTCAATCTGTGTGTGTGTGTGTGTGTGTGTGTGTATGTGAGATTGTGAATGTGTGAAACTTATATTGAATAATTGAATAGAAAAATCTTTCAAAAATGCATATAAATTCCATAATCTTTAATATGTATTTTGTGGAATATATTTTTAAGGTATCTTAAAAATGCAGGCTGGGTGCAGTGGCTCACACCTGTAATCCCAGCACTTTAGGAGGCTGAGGCGGGCAGATCACTTAAGATCAGGAGTTTGAGACCAGCCTGGCCAACATGGTGAAACCCTGTCTCTACTAAAAATACAAAAAATTAGCTGGGTGTGGTTGGTGGTGCATGCCTGCAATCCCAGCTACTAGGGAGGCTGAGGCAGGAGAATCACTTGAACCCAGGAGATGAAGGTTGCAGTGAGCTCAGGTTGTGCCACTGCACTCCAGTCTGGGTGACAGAGTGAGACTGAAGGAAACAAACAAAAAATACAAAGTCAGAATTAAGACTACTTACTGTTTGTTAAAAAGGAACAAAACCATAGGAATCTGCATAATTTAATGTTTCACGCTTTTGTAATTACACAATTAATATGCCTGTTACTATTATACATTATGCTTTTTGAAGAGAACATCCAGGGTTCAATGAAAAAGAGTGTCTGCTATTCACAATAGCAAAGACATGGAATTAACTCAAATGCCCATCTATGATAGACTGGATAAATGAAATGTGGTACATATACACCATGGAATAGTATGTAGCCATAAAAAGGAACAAGATCATATCCCTTGCAGGGACCTGGATGCAGCTGGAAGCCATTATCCTTGGCACACTAACACAGGAACAGAAAACCAAATACCACATGTTCTCACTTCTAAGAGGGAGCTGAACAATGGAAACTCATGGACACAGAGGTGAGAACAACACACACTTGGGGCCAGGGGGAGATAGATCATCAGGATAAATAGCTAATGCATGTGGGCTTAATACTTTGTTGATGGCTTGATAGGTGCAGTAAACCACCATGGCGCAAGTTTACCTATGTAACAAACCTGCACATCCTACACGTGTATCCTGAGACTTAAAATAAATAAAATTAAATTTTAAAAAGTAATAAAATGAAAAAAAGAGTGGTATGAACATAAGCTTAAACCATATTTACAGAGTAAATGAAACAGCATCAGAAGATAACAATATAAAACCATGTTTAGAATACTAATCCAAAGATCTCAGTCTTTAATAATATTTCCACCAGAAAATTTCAGTATTCAAATATATTTGGCAACAGAAATTCAGAAAAATTTCATTATCCAATGTTTTCTTTGATGTCTATTACAGCAAAAATATTCCTCTCTGAGATATTACATTGTAACAGAATGAAGGAAACCACTAGATGATGTTATATCAAAATACCCTAAACTGCGTTAATAAAATTGTATATCACCTCTCAATTTCAATGAGGGAAAAGCAATATGTTTACCTAGTCTACTCTGGAAGAACTTGTTTTGTAATGCCTTCCAAGACATGCTTCTACCAAGAAACAGACATAGTTTGAAAAACACAAAAATGAAGCAATATGCATAAAACCCAACATAAATTTAAGAACATGTTGCTCTAAACTCATTGCCAAAATGTATTTTATTTAGTGCCAATCCATTCCTTTTTATGGAGGGGCGTCAATTTTGACTCAAACCTTCAAAAAGTTATTGAAAAATTGCTGACCACTTCAATCTTCAAGGTATTCTGCAAATTATACCCTGTTTATCATGTGAAAAATATATTCAGCTGAAGCCTAAATTATAAAATGATGATTAGTCCTCTGTTAAATTATGATGTTAATAGTCAGAGTTTAGAAAAATAACACAAAAATACTTAAACATATTTTGATTCAATTGTATCTGCTTGCATGAAAAAACATTTGATAACAATGAAATAGACAACTTAGTTTTCTGTAAAGTTTTGAAACTGTAATAAAATGCTGTACTGTAAATCCAAAATGACCTGCAAAACTCAGGGGGAAAGTGAATATGATCTCTTTCCAGTTATTCTAGCAGAGACAATATAATTTTTGAACTTCCTGACAGCTCTATTGCTTTCTCTACCACGAGCTGGCAATGTGTTGCTGGCGCCTTCATCAAGAAATGTTCCTTCACCTAACGCTGCAAAGTCAAAATTTCACCTATCATGTGTGTATGACACTGTAGCTTGAAAAAGACAGAACAAATTGAATTACACTGAAAATAGACAGGAATTATACATTAATAGTAGCAAATTAGTATTCTCTTCATGTCTTTCCATGTTTTAAACAGTGCTATTTTAAAAATTCTCTCAGACGAAAATATTTTCATTTTCAGAGAAATGTATTTGTGCTGAACATATAAAGATATTTAAAAATTTTCTTGTAGACGTCAGAGAAGTAGACTGAGCTTGCTGATCGTGTTTAATACTTTAAAAATTAGCAAATACTGACTACTTGAATAAGAGGTCCTTTATGGGCAGAATACTGCTTTTTATTCATCTTTAGTGTTTTGATAATTTAAAACATATGGTTGAATATAACAGAAAATTATTTTTTCCCATCACAAATTTTAAAAAATGACATTACTACAGCTTTAAAATAACAGGAGATTCTAGCAAAAATAGTTTTACTATAAATACAAACATTATGCTATTATTAGATGTTATATTGATAGCTTTCCCAAGCTTGAATGTAATATTGTGCTTCAGGACAATGTATACAAAAATAAATGGAAAATGTTTGATCCACATTTATGTCAAGTGTTTTGTTTGGAGAGTGTACTATACAGAACAATTAACTTTAAAGGATCAAGTCCATGTGGAAAGGAAGACTATCAGAGGAGAACGCAAGGAAGGAAATGTTTTGCAGATGTACTGCATTTAAATTAATAAAATCTCATTAGGTTTTATGTTTGCCAATAACGGCTGGAAAAGTTACCATACATTGTAGGAACAATTACCCAAATCTTCACTGTCTCATTAGGTTTGTCATACTGTTTTCATTATAATACATTAGAACTTGCAAGTGAGCCTTCAGTAATGACATATTGTTCCAATTCTCCTTTCAGCAGGCTCTAAGATATTTTAGTATTTGTGCTGTAAGCCAGCAGGTGTCTTCACTTTGCTTTTTCTGAATCAGTTTTATACACAGACTCCAGACACAGAATGGAATGTAAAAGGGCTTTCAACAACCACATAAAACTGAGTCTGATCAGAGTAAAGCAATACACACTATTTTTATGATTTTATGGTAATTCAAGACACTAAAAATGTGCACCTTTAGAGTGTATGTCTGCGCTAGTAAGACCTGTTAGTGAAAGCTGTATTAATGTAGATAAACCATGCAGTATATAAAGTTTAAAGATTTGCATAACAAATGGAAGACATAGAGCTGATTTGAATATCTAAAGCATTATAAACTTCAATAAGAACCAACACTGTTTGAGCTTTCAAGGCACTTGCATTCAAATGAGAAAGATTTAAAAAGGATACGATTTTTAAAATGCTTTGAAGCTTCCTATTAAAGGTCTTAGGCAGCTCAAGGTTAAAATAAATATTGGATTTAAGGTGGGTGAGAAAAGACTTAGGAGCAGTTTAAAGTAGAAATCACTTAGCAGTGGAATAGAATGGATGTTTATAGTTAGTGTAATTGTCACCTGACCTTCAAAATACAAAGAGCCACTGTATGCCATCTGCAAGAATGAAAAAAAGTTAGCCAATAAAGACATCCAAATTTCTACCCTAATCATTTCTTAAAATTAAATTATGACTCAAAAATATTTTTCCTAGAAAAATAAATGGTCTCCCCCCAGAAGTGTAGCTCAATCAAATGCTTGAAACAATAAAGATCAAAGTACCTGCTAATGCACTAAGCTATCACTATAGTGAAACAGCTTTCTGTGACGTGTCCTTTTCTAAGGCAAGTGAAAGCTCACAGATATCTTCTCCTATCATTGTGCCAAATAAGGGAACAAAAGCTGTTGCTAAATGGGTTACAATATTCTTAACAGTTCTGAGACACTGATTGGTGAGTGTTGGGCAATTTTTTAATTGTATGATTGAAAGATAGAAAGTAAAGGCTAAAAGAACAATCTCTTATATCAGAAGGACTTTTAAAATGATCAAATGCTTTTTGAGATTAGAATATACAAATGTGATTTTATGGGATATAAATGTACCAATTTATTTATAAGCACTTATATAATGCATCATGCATATTTTACAGAATTACTATCATAAAATACATAAAAATACGTATATACAGAAAGAAACAAAGCACAGGCCTTCCCTCAAGCAAAGAATAATGGTTTACCCAAACCGTCCGATTACAAATAACTTTACTCACAGTTCTTTAGAAGGAAAGGAAATAGCCATTCAGCCACAGGCTCCTCTCCACAGCACGTCACTGGTGACATTTCCCGTATGCCATGTGTGGACTGCTGGGAGAAGGTGGATTAATTTACTTTGCTTGAATTCTGCTGTGCCAGGGCATCATTATAGCAGTTATCTAACAGGCATCTGAATTCTACAGAAAAGCATCTGCAACACACTTTTATTGCTAAGTTGGATATAGTAATGAAACACTTTTATGACCACTATCTAATACAAAAAGAAAATGTTTGCTTCCAAGTATTTGTACCTAACGTATATGAAAGCACCAATGTGTACATTCCTGTACACAGTGAATGAATGTTTATAGTTAGTGTAATTGTCACCTGACCTTCAAAAAACAGAGCCACCATCTATACCATCTGGAAAAATAAAAAAAGTTAGCCAAATATGTATATCCCTGTACACATTGGTTATTATACATAATATTTGCAAATTCTTTTTTTTTAATACACATGGTTGTTTTCAAAAGGAGCCATCCAGGGGTCCTTTTTGATAAATTTAAAATCAAGCAAGATTTGAATGTAGCTTGGAAAATTATATATATATATATATAATATATATATAATTATATATATATATATACACACACACTTTTATATATATATGTGTGTGTGTTTATATATATATGTGTGTGTGTGAGTGTGTGTGTGTGTGTGTGGCTGAAAATAGCAGAACTGATTAGAAGACATCTGTAATATAAAGCCCTTTGCTTTAGAGAATGAAATTGTATTAAGTTACAAAGAATAAAAAGATCTGGTCCTCAAAAAGAGGCTTACTTGCCTTTTACCCTGTCACTTCTTGTACATGTCCTATCCATATTTCACACATACCTTGAGGGAATTGAACACCTATTTATTAATTGCTTGTATCTGCAAGCATGGATACAAAACATGGGTGACCTAAATGCCAGATGTTTTGTCAGGTCCTTTACCTATATTAAGCATTTTATTATGGCATACTTAGGAAGAAGAAACTATCATTCTCATCATCATTCCTATATACAGATGAGAAAACAAAGATACAATGAGGCTAACCAAGGTCAGATAGTGAGTGGCTTAAATGGGATTTGAAACCTAAATCTGTAGACTTAGAGATTTGAAGACTACATTCTTGACCATTAGTTGTACAATCTTCAGAAGAATGCATTTGTGGTCAATATGGACTTTTCACAGGAGGTGTTTGGAACTCTATTTCCAAACATTCTCTATGTTTGTCTCCTACTATTTCTCCCTCCCTCTCTCTCTCTCTGTCTCTTTCACTGTCTCTCGCTTCATGCTCTTTCATATACGTGGACATATATATCATTTACTTCTAGGTATATCATTTATGTGTGTATGTCTGTGAAAGTTATTGAGGCACATTTAGCAACAGATTTTTGCCCTATTTGTCACACAGAAAGAACAATATGTCTATAAGCAATTATCTGTTTTTAAAGACATCACTTTATTTCTCCATTCATATACACGAGAAGAAGAGTTTACAAAGAGATTAATTTTTGAATATTTCCATTCTTTATCATATGATAGGAATGTCATAAATGCCTCAGCATTCTTCTGGACTCCTCTCTTCAGTTATCCTCTCTAAATATCTAGGTTATTTGCAATAGTCCATGAGGACACCAGTAGTCGAGTTAGATCACTGCTTTTAAGTTCAGTTGTGGAGACATAGTCACAAAGGTTTGTATATAGTGAGGAATTTTTTCCTACTGCTTTTTTTTTCTTGACTAGTATCAAAGGTTCTAAATAAGAGTGTTATAGAAACAAAATATATATGCATGTGTGTTCATTGCAGCATTTTTTGCAATAGCAAATATATGGAATCAACCTACATGCCCACTGATGATAGACTGGATAAAGAAACTGTGGAATATATATACTTTGGAATACTATGCAGCCATAATAAGAACAAGATTATGTCCTTTGCATGAACATGAATGGAGTGGGAGGCCAATATCCTTAGCAAACTAACACAGGAACAGAAAACCAAATAATGCATATCCTCACTTACAAATGAGAGCTAAATGATGAGAACACATGGACACACAGAGGAGAGCAACACACATTGGAGATTATCTGAGGGTAGAGGGTGGGAGGATGGAGAGGATCAGGAAAAATAACTAATGAATACTATGGTTAATACCTCAATGGTGAGATATTCTGTATTACAAACCCCCATGACATGTTTACCTATGTTACAAAGCAGCACATGTACCCTGAGCTTAAATAAAAGTTAAAATAAGTCAGGTTTGTTGGCTCATGCCTTTAATCCCACCACTTTGGGAGGCCGAGGTGGAATATCATTTGAGGCCAGGAATTCAAGACCAGCCTGGCCAGTATGGTGAAACTCCATCTGTACTAAAAATACAAAAGTTAGCCTGGTGTGGTGGTGCATGCCTTTAATTCCAGCTACTTGGGAGAAGTAGCTTGAGGTGGGAGAAGTACTTGAACCCAGGATGCGGAGGCTGCAGTGAGCCAAGATTGTGCCACTGCACTCCAGCCTGAGCGAGGGAATGAGAACTTGTCTCAAAAAGATAAATAAATAAAATAAAAAGTTAAAATAAAATAAATGTAAGGTAATTGAAAGGAATGCTGTGATATGTTCATCGAGATAAAGTAGCTAGTAGGTACCCCTGATCCTATAGCACCTTCAAAAAATTTTCCCAAGAAACATCTTGGCTTTAGGTACCCGTAAAAATAACGACATACAATTAGGATTATACTGGTACCATGACTAGTCTTACTATGTCTTCCTTTAAGGCTGGAGAAATGACACAAATATGGATATAGTATTCCATATTTTCCTTAATGCATTTTAGTTTTAGGCACACACACACACACACACACACACACACACACACACACACACACTTTATATCTTAAATTTATACTTAGTGATTTGTAAGCTATACATATGAAACATGCATTTTGGTTGAACAACATTTTAAGAAATAAGTCCTTATTTTTCACTACATTATGAGACAAAAATTCCTAGGAATATACGAAGATATCTAATCTCATTATTGTTCTTAATAAACTTTATATCCTTGATCAAGTTAAATTAACTTCTCTAGGCCTCATTTTCAGTTTTAATTTGGGGCTTAACATTTTTTAATTCTAAAATTCCAATAATTTTGCACTCTAATCATTTTTAAATTATTTTTTATAAATCTTTTTCATTCACAGGTTGTTTAATGTACTTTTTGTGTAAGTTCGATCAGCCAATATTCCAGATTAGTAAGACATGCTTTACAAAGAAGTCTCAATTGACCACATAATCTAAGAATTTTAATATATTTTAAAATTGATATTTTTATTAACACTGGGTTGTTTTGCTTCTAAAATATTAAATATGCCTACTACTCTTAGTTTATCCAGGTATAAACTATGTCCTACTAGATCTAGTATTTACATGGACTTTGAAAATGACTTATATAACTGAGATGGTAGTCAGATATACTTCCAGGTAAAAACATAAACGCATACTCCAGTTTGGCTCATTTCAAAAACAAACCAAAAAAACTTTGTCTTGCTTTTATTTTTATTTTAAAATCAGCAGGCAAACTAAAATGTTGGTTCAAGCCCATACTCAGCAGGTCTATATAGATTTTAATTAGTTAATTAATTGATTATTTTTAAGTGGCAAGAAGACAATGGAGGTAAGAAAATAGAATCAGGCCGGGCGCGGTGGCTCAAGCCTGTAATCCCAGCACTTTGGGAGGCCGAGGCGGGTGGATCACAAGGTCAAGAGATCGAGACCATCCTGGTCAACATGGTGAAACCCCGTCTCTACTAAAAATACAAAAAATTAGCTGGGCATGGTGGTGCATGCCTGTAATCCCAGCTACTCAGGAGGCTGAGGCAGGAGAATTGCCTGAACCCAGGAGGCGGAGGTTGCGGTGAGCCGAGATCGCGCCATTGCACTCCAGCCTGGGTAACAAGAGCGAAACTCCGTCTCAAAAAAAAAAAAAAAAAAAAAGAAAATAGAATCAAACAGCTCCACTTAATTTTGAAAACAACTTATTCTTCTTGTAGTTTGGCTCTTAGTATTTACTAGAGTATGTCTTTGTTCATTTGCCTTTATAATGTTTTCCTGTTGGCTTGTTGGCATCTCATTACACTTAGTTTTATATTGCATTTCTAGTATAATAAATTACTCCCTAATGTAAAATGACCAACACTTAGAAACAAACATAAAATTGAAAGTAACAAAATTGTTATTAGAGGGAAATCACCCATAATAAGGAAAATAGTAGACTAAATTATTTTCAGTTTATTTATAAATACATACTTATTATGAAAATTATTTAACTTAAAAAAAAAAAATTTTACATCTGTCAAGTTCTATAACATGGGTGTTTATCTGCTTTTCTGGATTACATCTGACTTCTTAAGGGAAAAACTAGTTACCTCCAGGGATTTTAACTACTTTAGTATAAGTAGGTCTTTTTTAAATCGACTTTTGCTTTGGAATTAGCAAATATGAATGCTTTTCAAATGTAAGATACAAATCCTGTCATCTCTCAAATGCTCATAGGAATAGAGGAAAGAAGCTGTATAGATATTCCAGTAAAAAAGAAGATTAAAAAATAATTACATTTGACTTTGGGATAGACTATGTTATATTGTTCCCAGGCAGAAAGTCCTTCTTAATTATGCTTTTTTTCAGTCTCCTGTAAAATTTGTTTGAATTTATTGAATATATACTAAGAGGAGTAGGAACTTATTATATGTATGGCAAAATATATAAGCAGTGTATATTATGGCTAGAATTGCATGTATATGTTCCTCCAGACAGGTAACCATTAATGAAAGGAATAAAAAAAAAGTAGACATATTTAATCATGAAGTCATTGTTTTTAGGTCTTAAAATCTTATTTCTTTTATAGGGCTATAAATAAGAAAATGCTAAATTCTTTCAAGAACACTTTTATTCATTAAGTTAAATAATTTTCCTCATAAAAATAATTATAAACTGCTTTTAAAAAATGATTTATCTTAGCACTTAATGAATTTCTTCATTACTTGTTGTCCGTTGCATTTTATGGCAAAACTTACTAAAAAATGTGATACAGTGAAAAAGCAAATCTGACCCAAAGCAATCTTGTTTTACTATGTTCAAAAGAACACTTTTAATACAACTTTTTTTAGGAATCAGTTACAACAAATGCAATTTTCTTCAGGGCTATTGTTCAGAATGATGAACCACATATATATACATCTAGCCACCTGAAAAAAGAATCCAGGAAAATTTGAAGATACTCCCACAGAAACAACATTTGACGAATAGAGCCTTTTATCATCTTCTCGATACTCCTACCAAAATGAAAGGGCAAAACATCTCTGAAAATTTGTAGAGCAGTCACATATTCATTGCAAACTACCACCAGAGATGCTTAACAGAACACTATATCCTACCAACCTGTGATTGCAAACAAGTCAAAGGCTTATATTATGAACAATAACACCAGAAAACAGTAAACTTCATGATATAAATGTCAGGTTGACATGATGTATTAGTGTGCCACCCCCAAATATTATTCTTTAGCTGTTGTGGCAAAGAATGTTCACTTCAGCCAACTATATAGGGACTTATGACCTTTTGAATTTAACATACCACAGGGGACACTACCAGTAACTATGAAAAAAATTAACAAATTCTAGACTAGAAGCTCCAATACTAAAAAGGCATTAAATAAATGAAATTGCCCAGGGTTTTGGTGAGTTACAAGCTTTGGAGGCTCTGTATGAAAACTGTAGCATAACTCATTATAGCTTCAGGCACTAATAAGTTATGAGGCATTCACATGTATGAGATAAACCCCATAACTTACTGAAGTCTATATCATCCCTTCATTATATCTAGGGACATGTGAAATAGCTGAAATTCAGCTCAAAACCCCAAAGTTCAGTAATAAAAGTGAATAGATCAGCACATCTATTGATTTTGCTGTCTTTTTTGTGCTTTTAGTTATCCTACTCCCTTTAACATCTGAAAGATTCCAGCATTTTTCTTCTGAGCTTCTTCCATGTTGGCATTTTAGGTATGCTGGCAAACATCAAAATAAACTAGGTTTCTGTTTTGCTCTTGTCTCAAGAGTAATTATATTAGTCAATCGAGAGTCTTAGGCACTTTCTTCTTCTAATAAATAAAATGTATTACTTTATTTCAAAGGCAGAGCTGTGGGGGCAAATTTAAAATCCATACTCACATCATAATGTATGATGAAAAACAAAGAAATATGAGAAAATAATGTGGTGTATTTTAATATTGGTATAAAATGCTGTATTTTTTTGATTAATGAGGAACTTAAGAAATGGAATAATAGAAATCTGTCCTTTAAGGATTCATCTATATTGCTCACTTCTGAAGTAGGTACATCTTCATGTATCTAGGCCTTAAAAATAATCAAAATGATCATAAAATGACTTTACATTTTGTAGTTTTGAAGCTTAATGTGAATTTTCATGAATTGGGAAAAGTAACATAGGTAATATTACTGTTACATTAATCTAAAAAAACATAGTCTAAGAAAAATAAAGATAGCATAGGTGATATTCAAATTTTTAGATAATAAAAAGATCACAAGTATGTGAGTCAAGAAGAGATAATGCAAATTATAGGAGCTTATAGATTTCATCATTTAGTGTTATCTCCAAAGAAAAGTTGAATGGAAATATTTGCCATTCTCAACACATTTTTGCACAGTACTCAGCAATATCAGATCAGCAGCAAAAGGATATTTAGTGGAATAGCAAAATCAAGAGGAATATAGGCACAGATATTTTCACTAGCTAACTGGTATGAAAGGATGGTTTAAGCAGTGGCTGCTTGGAGTCAAAAACATAGGAGGGCTTAAAGATTGTGAACCCAAGTCATTAACCAGGCAGTACAATATATTGTGGTTAAAAATAAGCCAAGGATTTTGGGACCAAAATATTGAAGCAGATTTCAATCGACATCTGTGTGAAATACACATTTATAGAGACACAGTCATGAGCAGAGGCTAAAGTTGATGATATATGTCTATCTTCTGTCACTCTCTGTCTTTCTGTCTATGTCTCTGTGTATATATATGTATTTGTGTATGTATTTATATATATAAACATACCATATATGTATATATATTTACATATTTATATATTATACACACACTGTATTATATATTTATATATGCATATATATTTATCTATATATATTATATTTGTGTATACAAATATATGTATTTGTATACAATACATGTATATTATATATAAATATAATATAAATATAATATACATGTATTATATATTATATGTATTTGTATACACAAATATAATATACATGTATTGTATGTATATATGTTTATATTATAATTATAAGTATATACATATACATATTACAAGTAATATGTACATATTATTTATAATATATATTATATACAGTGATTTATTGCATATTTAACATATAATCTGTGATTTTTCATAAACATTGGTATATTTGATATAATCTTGTAGAGTATAATGTTTCCAAGATAAGACCCCAAATCTGACTAAGCTTATGCTCTTAGCCCCTGCTATACTTACTCCAAAATTTTAGTCTACAAACTCTTATGTGCTTAAATGCTTTATATAGGTCATCTTGTTTACCCCTCACAATAGTATCTTGAGATATATAATATTTCCACCATTTCACATATGAAAATAACTTGCTACAGGTCGCATATTTCAAATGACCAAATCTGGAGGTCCCATCTTCACATGCATTTTTTTTTTCTGTTTTTATTTGTAACATTTTAAATTTATTTTGCAGGGGTATTTTTCTTATAATTTCCATTTGGGGAGATTTTAAAACTGTGTTATTTGGCAACTGGCAACATTCTCTGTCAATATATGAATCACTTTCTCAAGGGATAATTTAAAAAATAATAATGTATTGATTGGGAATAAAATAAAATTAAACTCGTGATAAAACAGAAGCAGAGAAGTTAACATGTTGCTTCTTGTTTATTGTATTGTCCATAGAATTTTGGAAACCACAAGTTGTCAGTATCAAACCTGAAGCTTAGAAGAAAATAATTAGAGAATGTTGGAGATAATATAAAAGAGAAAACTCACATATATCAATTTACCCATTGTTCTATACTTCTTAAGGAAAATTTTAGTAATTTTGTTCAAGTACTGGTGATGGTCCTTCTTTATACTCATCAACTAGAGGGGACAAATCTTTCCAGTGTTCAGAGCAATGTCTGAAATAAAATAAAATATCTGAAAACATGACTCTTCACAAAACATTCAGTATGTCAGTTACACAGTGTAGTTCTGAAATTGTCTCACATTTGTTTTCTGCTGCAAATATATTATGTTTAATCTTTGTTTTCTCTTTTGTTTTACCTCAGATATTGTGACCACCCAGTTATTTTCTTTTCACCTAAATTAGAAGCATAGATGCAGGGGCTTCCATGACAGTTAAATGGATGAGTTACAATATCAGTAAGAAAAATATCTGGACATTATGATAAATGATTGTATAATTCCTCAGTTAAAGGAAATAATTTACTCTCTGAACAATATCTTTATTACTGTAGGGTGTTTAAATTTAGGTGGGAACTAAGGTAAATTTTCTTCCTTTCCAGGGAAAAGTAAGCCCACTGATTGGTAGTTGTAAATTTCTATATAAATGTTAAAGAATAAGAGTCTGCTAAATGGCTAGCAATTGTTGGAACTTTATAACACAATGAATTTGGCATATGAATACAATTCCACACCCCTTGGAAATGTGTTTTATGCTTGTTACAGCTGCATAAAATACGGATTGAAAATAAACTGAACACTGTCACTTTGGCAACAGGGGAGAACATATCCATTTCTATTTTTTCAAGGAAAATAATATTATACATTATTGACTCATGCATAGAATAAAATACATAATAAGTTGAAGCATGGCTTTTACAAAGATGCTATCCTTTGTTCCATACAGGGACTTGAGGAATAAATGTAAAGAAAATAGTCTTTATTTAACCAGCTCATTCTTTTTCTCCTAGGTACTTTTATGTATCAGGAGATCCTTGCAATATATTTGCTATTGTTTCAACAGTTCATCACCTTCAGAATGACAATGACTACCACATCTTTAGGCATGCCCGTGCTCATAGGGTATCTTGGGTCGTATGCTCATAGAGAGGCAAACAAATTTGAAAGCCTTCCACTTATACGGAACTTTCCTCTGATCAGAGCATCGGATGGAATTCTGTTTTGAAAATCCTGAATTCTTTAACTTCCTAATGTACGTTAAAACTTACAAGAATCAAAATCAGTAGTGTTCTTCCATACTCATATGCTGAAATTAATATAATCTCTTAACACCTAAAGAGGAGGAAGAGGGAGATTCATCTCTATAGTTCATTAAAAATTATTAATCAGCCTTGTTTCAAAATAAAATAACTCCTGTAAAAATGCATTATACTTCTATGTGAAATAAGCTAGAAAATATATGATTCATAGCACTGTGTTTTCAAAGAGCTGTTCACAAATATTAGAAGGAATTCATAATAATTTTTTCTTCTTCAAAGATATAATTCCTTCTGAATAACTCAAGAGAGTTCCAATCCAAGAAATGCTGATTTTCTTTAAATGGGTAATGGTGCTGCTGAGATAATTAAAGTCTTGAGTCCCCAGACTGCCACTTACCTCAAAGAGCTTATCCCCCTACCTAAATTTTTTATAAAAATGTTATCTTTCTTGTGAGGCATGACATAAAATTGGTGGGGGAAAAACTGAAAGCCATCACAATCATGAAACCATATGGAAAACATAAAAGCATTTTTATGTGCACTGTTTTATGTATATAGGTTATTGTACATATTTATATCTGTATAATGTGTTAATATTTTCAAAATATTAACTTTGCCATGCTACAATAAGTTGAATGGCATGATACTTTCTTGATAATAAAATGTTCAATTTCTGAAGCTAATTTGCTATTTTGGTAGACATGGGGTTTCACGATGTTGGCCAGGCTGGTCTTGAACTCCTGACCTCAAATGATCCATCCACCTTGGCTTCCTAAAGTGCTGGGATGCCAGGCATAAGCCACCATGCCCAGCTGATAATTATTTTAAAAAAGAAATTTGCCTTAAATTTTTACTTATATAGAAGATTCTTAGAAAATATTAATTTATATTTGTATTACTTCTGTTATCCAGTATGATGGAAATGTCACTACCACATACAATTCTGTACCTAATTCTTCTTATTATGACCATTGTATAAATTTTGGCATATTTTAAATTGTGCATATTTTAACCTGAGGGACACTGATTATTATAAGGGATTTGGCATAATTATCATCTTGCTATTTTTATGCAGAAATGACTGCTACCTAAAATTTTTTGTCTATGTTGACTTGTATTTTTGGCAAACCCTTTCTCTTGTTTGTTTTAATTTTCTCACCTCGTATAAAAGGATGCCATTTGTTCAGACCTATAAAATTAAATTCTCAAGACTATTTGATGTAGAATACACATTGTGTGGGAGTCAGGGTTATCTAGTTGGATGACTTTGGATAATTGATCTTAGCCATATGGCCTCAACTTTTTCTGGCATAAAATCAGCCATTTGGAGATTTCGTTTAGTTTTGAAGATTTGAAATTCTACTAAATATGAAAAATAAGATCTGAAACGTGTGTTTGGTACTTACGCAGCTATGAAACATCTGTAAATTATTATCATATGTCCAAGTAGCCATTCGCTATTTAATCAACAAATGTTATTGAATATTTGCTTTATACTTGACTATGTACAGTACAGTAAAATTTAAAAAGTATAATCAATTTTTGCCTTTAAAGGATTCAGTTCAATTAATGATAAATTAGTTAATTAATTATTTATGAATAATTTTAATTATCAATTATATAATCATCATTATGTGTTAGGTACTGGGAAAAACATTACAAATTAAAGAATAAGACAGTTCCTCGAACTGGAACACATAAAAACTGTATTCTAATAGGTTAAATAGTATGAACTTACAGTGCACTATGGGGACACAATACAGAGTGTAACTAACACTGAAAATGTCCTGGAAACTTTGGTAAAAAGTGACATTTGAGATGAGCATTACATGCACATTACATGTACATTACATGTAACTTTCAGTGTTAGTGTACTTGCAGGGCAATGAGAGCTATTAGAAGCTTTTCAACTGTGGGGTGTTGTAATCACATGCGCCTTCCAAGAACCTAAGTCCTAGAACACACTCTCTCTCTTCCTTACACTTCAAAGGATGTTAGGAATCAATTTTGATTTCTCTTTTTAAAGCTATGATTTCACTTGGTATTCTTCTTTGATTCCCAGAGCTAATAGTGTCCTCTGAGAGTAAATAAAAGCAAAATAAAAATGAGGCATTGTCTTGTGTGAGTAATTTGAATTTCAACACATCGAATTTCAACCATAACGAGAGATTCACAAGGCTATAGATCTCTGCTCCAAAAAGTTTCTCGGTGGTATGTAATCATTTCTTCATATCAGAAGCTTTGTCCAAGTGATTGGAACTTAAAACATTGTGGTTAGATGAGATTCATTCAAGATAATTTTCTAGCTAATTGAACTTGTGCGAATTTACATTTGGGGCTAACGTTGAGTTTCTTCATTGATACTGTATTTCACATCTTGATTTACTCAGCTTTCCTCTCTTGTCTGTTAATCATTTACTAGAAAGAATGTGACAGTTGGTTTCTTTCAGATCATACTTGCACTGCATATTTGGGCTGTTTTCTTAATTTACAAGGCATCTGTCTTTATTTCCTGGGTGATTATTCTAGTATGTTCAAGTTGCTGTTCTGCTCTGTCTTCAAACATCTGTGTTTCTTTATTTTAATTAATGTTATTTTTTTTTCTGGTTGTGGACTTAAATTTTTGTATTGTTTTTTTATTTTTGATGTCAAGAGTTTCTACATATAAATAGTAATATGAGGAAAACATTAAAATATGTCCCCTCTTTATGTGTTTATTCTGTGAGAGTTCAAAGCTTTCTTACTCTTACTTAACAGACTACAAATTTGTTTATACAACATTTATTAAGAAGTTACCATGCTAAAGGCTACTAAGGACTATAAAAAGAAACCATGTAAAGTCATTGCATTTGTTTAAGGGCTAGCATACCCAGAAAACAAAACTGTATTTGAATATAAAATAAGAATATGTATAATTCTAAGCATATCAAGAGCTACTGAACATTATATAACAATAAAAGGTAACTTTTGGAGATACACATTGTTATGTAAGACATAAATATTTTTGTTTTAATTGACGTTGAGTAATAATGGTTAAAATGATTTTGTCAAGTTAGGATAGCAAGGTATTTTTTAAACAAGGGTTATCTCTTATCTACTCTTCTGAAAAGTATTTTAAAAATCTAGTATTAAGTGGTGTTTAAAGATAGCCTCATAGATTTTTGATCCAATTGATTATATACTGACATGTTCAATTCCTTTTTCAGTCATGAGAACTTTCCACTAAGACTAACATTATTGAAAGGACAATAAAAATGAAAATACATATTGTAATAAAATTCTCAGCAATAATGCCATATAGAAAACACACCAATTGCATGATTAAGTACAAAAATGGCCTGATCAATAACTTCATTTCAGTTTTTATTTCTCTGGGATGCCTAGATATTGGAAGATGATTCTCATTGCAGACATATGTTAATAAGTCTTTGTGGAGAATCCAGGGGTTAAATTCTTTGTGATGAAGATTTTTATTCTTCTAATACAGACTTAGACAGCACTGTGTAAATTATTGTAACGCATGCAGGTGTAGGCACTCTGGTCTGATTTCCTGAAGTAGAGCTTTCGTGTATGTGTGGGATTTTAAAAAATCTGTTGGCATGCAGTCTCCCAAGTCTCCATGTTTATCTGTGTGTGATGTCATATGTAAAAGCAACAAATCAGTGGGTGCATCAACTAAAGCAGATTTTTTAAAAAATCACCCAAGCTTTTCCTGAACTATAATTCTTTCCTAGTATACCATGAAATGTATGAAAATGTATAAAAATCAAATCAAAAATTAAGATAGTAATAAACACTTTAGACACATTTCACATACCTAAGTCAAATGGTAGTTCTAACACAGGCATTTATATGGGCCACTTATATAAAGCCATTTTGAAAGGCTGTTTTTCACCATGTTTCTTCAATTCTTCAGAGTCTGCAGTGATGACCAACATCAGATACTATTAAGGAGTCTTCAAGCGTGTAAAATAATATGATTTCACAATGATTACATATTCACTCTACAGCTGGCTGAGTTTTTACATCTCCATTTGTCATTGACGATTGTGTCCAATTAAATGATTAGCTTTTAAAAACTGCTGCACATTATGAGTGTGAACTTGTGTTCCATTGCACTGAGTGATGCAGAAACAAACTCATTACAGCATGTAATTCACCCATATTAAATAACAAACAGATGGCTGCTGTAAATGAGAACTCCTTTTTCTCTTCAAAAGTGCCAGGAAAAAGGTGTTTTTATTTATCTTTGTTTCCAGCTTCTTTCTGTTTTCTTGACAAGTGGGCAGCTGGTTGCTGAGGTTTTCAATTGGTGCAGAAGAATGAAAAGCCTGTTTCCATTAATTTCCCCATAAAATAAGTCTTTGAATCATTTCTGTTATAAATGCAAGTGCAGTAGCAAGCTGCTGCTTGATTAATTCACTTATTATGAAGATTTCATCTTTTATAAGAGGGCCTGCAGGTAATTTATCTTGTTTAGTAAGATTAGAAAAATGTAATTATCTTGATACCTTTGGACCCCTCTCATTTTAATTGTGTTCCCATAAATTTCAAACATAAAGATGGGAATTTTTTTGTGCACAAATGTTCCAACATGTGGTCGAAAAATGTGCTGTAAGCCCTGCATAAAAATTTATCAAGTAAAATACATTAGGACTGTACTAATACAGGAATGCATACAAATAAAGCTAGGACAGAATTATAGTCATGTGTACGAACAAATATCTGCATTTCTGTTTCCCTAGTCGCTTAACAGCTGGGTGAGGTAAAGGGATTTGGGATTTGTTAAAGATTTTTTTTTTTTTTATCAAGCATATATGTCACTGGGGAAATGAAATCTGTCTTATGTATACTAATAAAATTAAAATTGTGTTTGTCTTCAAATGTTCCAAACTCAAGTGAATTACTACTGAGTATATATTTCATGGACTGTCTTCCCATCACTTCCATTACATCTCTTAGCATTCATGGATAATTGGATACATCTCTAATTTTACAATGATAATATAATTTATTTAAAATAACACTAAGTATATGAAGAAAGTGAAGTATCCCAATCTTCTTTCATATGTAACTTCAGGTATTCTGCCTCGGAGGTATTATGCCATCAGGCTTGGTGGAAGCACCCCCTTTTCTCCAATCTTTCCTTCAGTTCTGCTGGAATTGGTGTTTTAATACCTTTAATTTTATTTGATTTATAGTATTTAATTTGCCTTTGCTAGATTGGTAAAATATGTTATGATTTTCTACTTAATTACTTCTTATTAATCAAAGTATATATTTCTTTCAGCCTAGACTCATTGTCCAGGAAGAAGGAAATCACTAATACTGTATTACACAACTATATTATTTCAGAGTTGTCTAGCCTTTTTCTATGGTTCCATATAAGAAAGCAGTTCATTCTTTGTGGTCCCTTGAATGGTATTAAATTGTTCAGGTAACTGTTTTGATAAATTCTATAGATCTGTGCTTAGGCACATAACAGGATACAATCAAGCTACACTGAGATTTGCCACATAAGGAAGAGCCTGTGTAATTAAAACCATGTATAGTTTGATCTCTAAATATAATGTTTCCTACTTATAAAAATTTTTTCTACATATTTCAGTAAAATTATATAGCTTAAAAAATTGAATTAATATAATGTGATAGAAACACCGATGTTATTGAAATAAAATGGTTGTATGTTTGTATATTCTTTTACCTGTGTGATTTACTCTCTTTATTGGATAGTTAGTTGCTGCCTTTAAATGTGTCTGCCATCGGGGTTCTGTGTACAAAAATATGAATTGAGAATATTTGTATATTATTATTCGATCACTTTTAGAAATATATGCTAAATCTGGTTTATGTGTAAAACACAGTGTCAGGAGTGAGGAATTTCCTCAATTTATTAAGCTGTGCAGCAATCCCACCTTATTCTCAGGGGAGGGTCTCTGTTACCTTAGCTGTGAGTGCTGCATACTATATACTGAAAAAAGTCCCCTAAAATTCATAGGTTAAAGCCCTAACCACCAGTGTGATAGTATTTGGAAGGGGGATTTTTAGGAGGTGACTAGGTTGAGATGAGGTTAAGAAGTTGGGGTCCCCTTAATGGAATGAGTGTTCTTACCTGAAGAGGAAGAAAGGCTGAGAGACTAGAATACTCTCTCTCCACCATGTCAAGACATGGTGAGAGGGCAGTCATCTCCAAACTAGGAAGCAGCTCCTCATTAAGCACTGAATTAGCCAGCACCTTGATCTGGAACTTCTAGCCTTAAAGGCTCTAAGAAAATTAAATTCTGTGGTTTAAGCCACCTAGTGTATGATATTTTGTTATCCCAGCCTGAGCTTGAGCAAGACACTGTTGCTGCCCTGCCTCCACAGCAGACTTTTTGTGAGCATTAAATAAATCACTTTGAAGAATGAGTTGGCTTCATTAGTTATCTTTTTCTACGCCTAAGTCTCTCAAAACTCTCTATCAAATATTTAGTGTTAAATAAAATTGTAAAATGTTTATCATGGTTATTCCATTCATTATTATTCACAAAATTGATGACAAGACAAAGGAATTAGGCATTTTCTAAAGGTTACATATGTCAGGGTAAATACACATCTGCTATAATTCATTAGCCTGTTGCAATATTAATGAAAAAAATTACAATTTTAATAAGTATTTTATCTCACTTTTTGATCATTGGCAAAGATGAAGTGGTAGCTTAGCATTTTTCTCTAATTTCTTCCTCTAGTATTGGAGCCTAGCAATGTCTTACTTCATCTGTCTGTCTTCTTATATTATTACTTAATGCTAGTTAATATCTTCTTTATGGCTTAATTTAGAAATTTCTATGGGGGCAGATGAAATATTTGTTCTCAAGACTTTCAGAGCTTCTTTTTGATTAAGATAGAAATAAGTAAAAGTACAATTCTGAGATTAAATCTTAACTTAGAGCAGGCAACTCTGAGGGAAAAATAATGCCAAAGTGATTCGTTATCTAAAATGCAAATTTGACCATGACCCTCCTCTATCCTTAGGCTGTTGCATAAAATGAAATATAATTTTAAGGAGAGTGGAGGAGAAAGTTATAGCATTGAGGAAAGGAACTGAACAAGGCTGTCCACTGGCTCAGGGACTGCTTCAGGGATATTTCTGATATCTTGTTGAAACAAAATCTATTTGTCATTGTAAAAATTGTTTCTGAATTTGACCCAATGGGTGTGAGATAAGTTTCTGCCAGATTAAAAGAAAACGTGAATACAGGAGAAAGGCAAAACAAACAGCAACAATACAAGTCTGCTAAAATGAACCCAGAATGCTTAATATTCCCTTTTCCTAAGAAGGCTGTCTGTTGTTAGATGTACATTTGCAGTTGGAACAGGGTATCATAAAGGCAGTGTTTCATCATGCTCATGAAAAACATCTAAAAGCCACAAAGAAAACAGTATATAATAAAAACACAACTTCATTTCTTTAGAATCCCAGGCTATGGAGTAGGTGTAAGGGCTGCTAAAATCAACAGAAGATACAATAGGGATAGAAAGATGTCATGCAGAGAAAAATGATAAGAAAATGCCACCAAAAGAGAAATAAACAATGAAAGGAGCTAGCAGTTGCAGCTATCACATGTAAAAATTATACTTCCCAAGGGTAAATTTCAACACTGAGGTCAAATTTATACTTATTGCTTCTAGCAGCAGGAGTAGAAGTGTCAGTAGTGCCACTCCAGTCAACTGGTCATTTCAATTTCCTATTACAATGCAACAAGCCACCCTAAAACTTAGTGGCTTGAATCAACAGCACTTTATTGTTGCTCATGATTATATGATGAGGTCAAATCAGCATCGCCTCTTTTTAGGTGGCGTCAGCTGAACTGCTGATGTGATTGAGAGGTACACAATGGCTTCATCACATGGCTGTCAATTGTTGCTGCCAGGGCCTTAGTTCCATTGGTCCTCTTCCCATGGGCACTTGAGATTCCTCATAGAATGATGGCCTAAGCATAGAGAAGCCTGGGATATGGGAGCTAGACGCTACCGAATGGTGAAAGCTGCTAAGCTTTCTTGAGGCTTAAGCCTGGAATTTTCACACTGTCACGACCATGAATAATGGGACCTAGGATACATTGGGGCCCCCAAGTAAAGTCTATCACATAAAGCTGAATGAAGGCTATCACTGAGAAGTCACACTTGCAGGAAGCAGTCTGACTCTGTTGCAATAGATAGAAAGAGACTCTCTGAAAAAGAAAAAACAAAAAACAAAGCAAAACAAAACAAAACAAAACTTAATCAGGGAAACGCAAATCAAAACCGTAAGACAGTACCGACATCTATTAAAGCAGCTTGTATCACAGAGACAAGAGGAAACAAGTGTTGATGAGTTTGTGGAGAAAAGAAAACCTTTGTCGCTATCAGTGGGAATGTAAAATAGGACAGCTGATATGGAAAACAACATAATTTTTTAAATAAAAAAATTAAATGTATAATCACCATATGATGCAGACATCTACCTTCTGGGTATATAACCAAGGAAATGAAATCTCCACCTCATAAAGATATCTGCGCCCCTATGTTTATCACAGGAATATTAACAGTAACCAAGATATGGAAATAATGTACGGGTCTACTAACAGATGAATAAATAAGATGTGATATACATACATATATGTGTGCGTCTATAACACACACAGGAGGATTATTCAGCCTTAGAAAGGAGATTCTGCCATTTGCAACAACATGGATAAATCTAAAGGATAGTATTCTCGGTGAAATAAGCCAAATACAGAAAGAAAATTATTGCACAATCTCATTTATATGTGAAGCCTAAAGAAACAAAAACCTGTGAAAAACTTGAATATATAGAAACAGAGTATACTGTTGGTTATCATAGGTAGAGGGTGCCAATCGACGGGAAAATGAAAATCAGAGTACAAAGGTTGAGTTGTAGAGAGTAAATAAGTCTGGAGAGTTAATGAACAGCATGAGAACTATAGTTAATAACATTTTATTGTATGCTGGAAATTTGTTAAGAGTAGATTTTAGTTACTTTTACCACCACAACAAAAATGGAACCATATTAGATGATGGATATTCACTTACTTGACAATAGTAATCATCACCAAAACATCATGTTGTATGCCTTAAACATGAATTATTAAGAAAAAGTAAAAAAGTAGCCTGGTGCAGTGGCTCATGCCTGTAATCCCAGCAGTTTGGGAGGCCAAGGCAAGCAGATCACCCGAAGTGGGGAGTTCCAGACCAGCCTGACCAACATGGAGAAACTCCGTCTGTACTAAAAATACAAAATTAGCCAGGCATGGTGGTGCATGCCTGTAATCCCAGCTACTTAGGAGGCTGAGGCAGAAGAATCGCTTGAACCCTGGAGGCAGAGGTTACAATGAGCCTACATTGGCCATTGCACTCCAGCCTGAGCAACAAGAGAGAAACTCTGTCTCAAAAAAAAGAAAAGAAAAGAAAAGAAAAAAACATATTCTCTGTATCCTAGCAAAGTTTCAAGAATTTTGGAATTTTGGAGTAAAGCTCTGTTCAACTCTACCACCATCAATAAACCACACTGAATATGAACAGAAAATGGCTAGAGAAATCTACCTCTTTGAATGGTGAATAATTTTTTTAAAGCCAATATAGTATCTATACAAAGATTTTACATGTAAAAGAGGGAAGGGGTTAAGATAAAAAACAATAATAATTACAAAAAAACCCTTAGCAGAAATAAAAGTAGCATAGAGTGAGTAAAATCTGTGAGCAAATTTAAACCATGGATCATTACAACAAAAGAAAACACATAAAGCTTCCCAATAATGGAATCATTTCAATAAAGCAAGTTCACAAAAACAAACAGAACTGAGAGAACAGATAGTATTAATAAGAGGAACGAAACATGAAATGCACATGAAAGTATTCAAAACAGTTTGAGAAATAAAGGAAAAAAGGAAAAGAGAATAGACATTGTAACAAACTTAATAAAGGACATAGAAGGTAGAGATGACGGAAATGTGCAAATAAAAAATAATAAAATTACATCCTAAGGGAAAAAAGCATGACTACTATGTTTTCTTAGGAAAATGACATCCTAAGGAAACAAAGCATGACTACTTAGAGGATGCAAAAAAGAAAATTGAAACAAGGAGAAAAGCTTAAGAATATAATTCAATTTATTTGTCAAAATGTTACAAAAATATGGAGGGTCACATTGTATACTAGGATAAATCAGATGAGAATGATAAATACTCATTCATATTCTAGGAGTTTCTGGAATGTGAAGAAATTGTTTTGGCATTAAGACAAAAATATTGTCATTTCTATGTTCAAAACTTTTATTCTGTGCTCAGACATATATTCAGAATTCTCAAAAAAAATAAAATATAACCAATATTTTGTTCCCGACAAACTGTCACTCAAATTCAGTGGCAACAGTTTCAAACATGCAAGAACTTAGGGAATATTATTGCTACAAACTATTGTTGAGAAAGTTGCTAGACAACAAACTTCAAACAATAGACATGTAATTGTGAAAACAACATCAAAAGGACCGAGAGTAAGAATGAATGCATTAACAAAGCAACTAGACTGAAACTAATGTGTGTTTAAATTTACAGAAAATAATGTAAACTTTATAAGCCCTGACAGTACAGCATAATAAACATGTTTTCCCTAATCTTGCACTTTTATACACAGTCATTTCATTAAATTTTTTAAAGTAATTTAAACATTTGGCCATCGCAGAATTGCAATTTGGGGCATAAAAAACAGATCAGAGTGGTCTTTAAGTTGTCCAAAGAACAAAGAAAAGGGTGGGATTTTATTTGAAAGAGAAATTTTATCTACTATTTTGAAAGAAAACTCACTGTCAGAGAAGCTTTGGGCAGTGGTCAGCTCTGATTGGAGAGTGATGGTAACAAGTAAAACTAGTCTTAGAACCCAGGCAGGTTTTTTAAGCAGCTACTAGGTAAAAAGGGTCTTATGGTTACAGCAGGCTATTTCAGGACCTGAGTTTGTAAAAAGTTCAATTTTTGGAACTGGTATTATGTGTCAAGAATGCTCTTTCCTTCTGGTCCATTCACTCTGATGCAATTGGGTATAATAAGGCTGACCACATTTGTATAATCAACTTTCACAATGTCAAACATATCATGTTGTATTCCTGACTATATCCGTATCACAACTCAGATAAATATACAAGTTTTATGGTTATACTTATATGAAATGTAAATTAAAAACAAACAGAATGACAATTCAAAAAAAGTTAGGAAAAATATAACTAAGGAAATAAGAAAGTGATAGAAATACAAAGGGTAAAATTAGCACATAAGAGAATATACTAAAACTTATGTATCATTTCTGAAGTTTCTTTTTGCAGGTTCTAATAAAACAATTAAGCGCATATATATATTTTAAACTTCCATGAAAACTTTGCAGGTTCTAATAGAACTGTTAAGCATATATATATATATTTCAAACTTGCATGAAAGGTGTGGAAAAATTAAGGAAATTGTAGGAAAATATAATTTACCAAAAATGACTCCAAAAAAGTTAGCAAACTTAAACAAATTTCCCAAGAAAAATTAAAAATATACATGAGGACTATGAGGACCTGTTTTTTTTTTCCTTTTCTTAACCTCCTCACCTCCTCCCAAAAGCACCAAACTCAGATATTTTTATAGGAGAATGCTACCAAAAATTTAAAGTTGAGTTAAATTCAACAATTTATTGAAGTTATATAAAGCTTCACAAACTGTATGTCATATAAAAATTAAAATAAAAACCTTCCAAGTTCTTATTAAGCAAAAATAATCAATATTAAACCTTACAGCTTTCAATGGAAAAAATAGCTACAACCCAGCTTCCAATTCCTATTATGATATTTACATATAAATTCTTAGTAAAATATTCACAAAGAGAATGAATATATGACAAATGTAGTAAACCATGACCAAATGGGGTTTATTTCATTAATGTAATAATGTTTCCATATTTAGATATATCTTATGTTAACCATCATTATTGTCTCAGAAGAAGAAATATTATCCCCAGACACCCTGATCAGGTATTTGGGAAAGTTGAAAATCCATTCTTAATAAATAAAACCATGTTAGATAAATATCTTCTTTGAAAAAGAAGAATGTAAACACATCTCAATACAAGAATGAAACTCATACATAAAATATGGCACATCTCCATGACATGCCATCCCATCTAGAAGTCAGCACAGAGAAATAAACCTCCTTCTGTGATCCTGCAATCCATCTGAAACTCAAAGTATAACATGGAGTGTAATAATTAATAGGTCAAGCTTCTCAAAATCAGTTATAATATCTTAGTCATCCTTTTATTACATTATCTACCTGGGTTTCTGGCCCATATGCCTCAAGAACTGTGAAGGGATTCATATATCCCCTGACTTACAAGCTAACGAGTTAGCCTTCCACAGTTTCTAGGATACTGACAGAAGGCACCAGGATCCTGGGAGGAGGAGACTCCTGGCAAAGAAGGCAGCATGAGATGAGCTCCGTGGTGTTAGTTACCCTTGCTGGCATGTTGCTCAGCAGCAACACCAATGGGTTAAGCTGGATGTCTGCACACACAGTGGGTTGCATTTCAGGAGAGGAAATTTGATTTTGGGAAATTCAAATCTTTATCATAGTATTCATCATGTTGCTATTTGTCCCAGAAGGAGACATTACACTGGACCATAAACATGACTGGCTTTTTTACTACCTACATCATCCAAAGCTATTTACTATAAAAGTCTTTAAAAGTATATTCGGTAACAAAGAGCAGTCAATATGTCACTTTATGAGATGAGCAGAAATACATGGGACTGGTGAAGATGTGTCAGATATTGTATTTAAGATTGTCTAAGAGGGCAGAAATTAGATCAAAATGCATTCATTTCACTTAATTAAATGAGTATTTTGATTTAGCTTCTATCATTTATTCTTACAATACAAATTGACTTTGTCTCTATTGTCCCACTAGTGGGAATGTTACAAAAGGACTGAAGTCTGTTAGTAACCCCTTGAATTGAATGTATTAGAAAATATTTTGCTGTTTTATGGAAGTTTCATAAACAGAGATGCTGCCTGATACAACATGATTTAAACAAAGATATACTGTGTGAGTCTTGCCATATAGGCCATGTTTTATAGACATATCTTCAACACAAAAATAGTATGTGGGTTGCATTTATTTATTTTTTTTCCACATTTTATTTCATTGTACAAGGGAAAATATAACTAAAGAAAATAAGACTTAATTTCAATGACTTGTAAATAAATATTTACTAATTTGTGTTTTAAAACTATTATTCCCCAAGAGGCTAACCATAAATGGAAAACTTGCTTCTAGAATGCTCATTTGTCTAGGCTTAAAAATGTGGG
Source organism: Cebus imitator (assembly GCF_001604975.1). NCBI lineage: Eukaryota > Metazoa > Chordata > Mammalia > Primates > Cebidae > Cebus > Cebus imitator. The sequence goes on from NW_016107344.1 coordinate 6,317,969, forward strand.
TGAAATCTCTGTTACATGTTGTTAGACATGTTAGGTTTTCTAAAATGTTAAGTCTTTAATCAAAAGAATAAGGAGCAAAAATGCCAACATATTTAGAAAAGACCTCTTAGACATGGCAAGGAAAAAATTGTCTCTGATAACTTAAGCAAAATAGAGTAAACCTGGGAGGAAAAAAATAAAAATAGTTTCATGCAGCCTCCCACAAATCAAAAAGGGTGATTTTTTTGCTAGGGTGAGAAATAGCAGATGTTTTCTAATTGAAAATAAATGAACAATGTAAAATAACTGACAGTGTTTGTCAAAATAGTTAGGTCATTTGAAAATATTTTTGTAGCACACAGTAGGTTTTTAAAACTGTGAATAAATATATGAATGAATGACTTGGTGGTATATAAATCTGCATGTTACCCTTGGGTATCTTAACTGGTAAAATAAATATGGACTAGAAGCTCAATTAATATTCCCCCTTATATCAAAACTAAACATTGTATTGATTGAAAACAAAAATGTAAAAAAGTTGGTGGCTTCAGAAGTCCTTGGAGAATAATGTGTAAATGGGAACTTGGCCAAATACCCCTCCCTCATTTAATAAAAATTTTACTCTTCAAGCTGTGAATCAGCATAGCCTGTAAACTGTAAGCTTCTCTTCCATGCCTTTGATTTTTGACAGCCATAATTGACATATATAAACTTTTTCAAAGTTACTTCTGGCAATTTTCTCTGGGGTAAAGATTTTAGATAATGAGGCAGATGGCTAAATGTACACATTAGGATATTTTGCTTTTTGCCTGCTTATTCTGGGTTTGTTATATTTTGTATTGTTTGGGGGTTGCCAGTACAACTAATACAATAATTAATAGGGCATCACATTCTTCCTTAGTTTATGCAGGATATGGTGTCACCCAAGTCTAACATATATAGTATATATAATGTCAGAAATAAGTCATTTTTAGTTGTACTGGCTTTATTCTCTCCACAGGAAAAAAATCTACATATTTCATAGATATTAATTGAGATCTTTTGAAATATTTAATAGAAGTAAATCATTTGTCTCAAACTTGAATAGAAATGTTAACATTTGAGATCTTACATATGGAATTTTTTATACAATTTTTATTTAATGGTGGGAATAAATTATCACATTATTTTCCAACAATATCAGAGATGGATCTTAATATATATGGAGCTTCTAAAGGATATAATTTACCTCCCTATCATCAGTGTATGACAGTACTCATTTCTCAAAGATGTTAGCAATGATTTTAAAATGAGAATATCTTTTTTCCTCTAGTCTTTTGATTTTTCTGTTTTCCATTTTGTCTAATGTGTGTTTAATAGTGGAAATTTTATATGTTTAAAGCATGTAGTAATAATATTATTTTAAAAGTATATTCCAAATGTTATTTAAACTTTTCATGGGATTTTAATGTTTTGTGGTGTTATTTATTTATGTTTCCAGCCTCAAATTTACATTACTCATGGTTGAGTAATTTGAAGTGACCTCTGAGCAGCACCAAAAACATTGCTAACTCACCTGAGACCACATACCCATAGAAATTTCTCAGTAATCATTTTACCACCTATGCTAGTTTTTTAAGGCACATCTTTGAAATTTGAGAGGTGTATTTTATCATAAATTCCAGGTCAATGTAATGATGGCCTGGTCCTTTACAGTCCTTTTTCAGATGAAAATATGTGCCTTCTAGAAAATTCAATTTATTTAAAATGTAATTCAATAATGTCAATTTTATTATTTTCTGAAAAATACATAATTATTATAGTTTGAATATCTTGTATGGCAGAACTTTCTGTGTCCTTGAAACTAAGCATATGAAAGAAAACTTGAAGCAGCATTTTTCTCCTAAAAATCAAAATTTATTATTTAATTTTTCCATTTGTTATAATTAAGTGTAATAGGCAGTAAAGGACCTTAATTCACTTAGTACTGAATACTTATATATGACTGAATATTACCGTATATCATTGACTGAGAATTTTATCACACCTTCCCGCCCTGTTTTTAAAAGTTGTATTCTGAGATGAAGGAGATTAGAGGATACAAAGTTATTATTATGGTAACATATTATGGTAGTATATCGTATATGTAACTCATCAATACTCTCAGAACCTGCTTTTTAATTAGTTGAGGTGTTTCACAATTATTTTTTAATTTTACAATGATAATTTTACAGAAAATAAGTGCATGTATCTATCATCTGTGTATGGAAGGAAAATATATATGTGTAAACCCCTCTCTTTTTCTTTTATTCTTCATTGGCATAAATGCTTGGATGTTTCTATTTCATTCCAAAAAGATAACTATTTTGGCATTTGTACTCAGGAAGCCTACATTAGCTAACCTAGATGACCTTTTATGTATCTCATCACCAGAGGGACTTGGACTTTAAATAGTGATAGTGTTTTGCCCCATACAAATTACTATATTCACTCTGTAATACAGCTGTACCAACAGGCTTTAGCAGTTATGCTGTTTCTTATCCTCCTACCAAAAAAAATTGTTTTAATACTTATTCTTAATGCTCTTATTACTATTTATGCCTCATCTGGCCACCAGATGCACATAGAACTTCACTTCCTATGAAAGGGGTTGTTTAGGCATTTGGTATGTTGGCTATTACGTTTGTTCATATAACTACTCAGCATGGTTCACCCTTTATAATACGGTGCTTTGTGACATTTGAATTTGAAATTTACAAGCATGCATTAATTATCTCTTTTGATCATCTCCACAACTCTGTGAGTTGGCAGAACTGATACCAGGATCCACATATTTTTTCAGATGCTAAAACTGAGATCCAGAATGATGAAGTAATTATGAAAGAGACAACACTTATGCAGTTGAGCTGAGATTAAGAACTCATGTTTTATGAGTCTTAGTCTAATGTTCTTTTGACTAAAATCATTCTTGAGAAAGCTTTGTAGCTACCTTCTCTCATTTCATAGTCACTTGACTTCAAGGCCATAATAAAATTATAGAAGTTATTCATTTTACTTAAGCTTGATTATATCTCTGGACACACTAACTCAATGCAGGTGTATAACCAAATACGATAAAAGTAAATGAATGAATGAATGAATGAATGAAAATAAATAAATGTCATCATCAGGTCATAGTACATATGATCCTAATATCTACAGGTCATCAACTCTCTATTCATTATGCACTTGGCACTGTATTAAGTATTTATAACATTGCATTATTTATCCTCTATAAAAATTGGTTAGATGTCATTATTCTTAATTTATAGATGATACCAGTATGTTCAATGAGTTCAAGCAGCTTGTCCAAGGGCATCCAATGAAGTGGTAAAGTCAGTATTTTAATTCACTTTTACCATCTTCCCAGGTTATACTTTTTACTACATTTATTTTTGATACTGTGATAAGCAATTATATGTATAAGGCACTGTTCTAAAAAAATTATCGGTATCACTAATTTAATACTTATAATACTCCTTTGACTGCAGTATTCCAAATGGTAGGACTTTTTATTGTATGTAGGAATTTTGGACTCCATTCCAGCTCATTACTTTTTTTTTTTTTTTTTTTTGAAACAGAATCTTGCTCTGTCATCCAGGCTGGAGTGCAATGGCGCCATCTCGGCTCACTGCAACCTCCATCTCCCGGGTTCCAGTTCCTGCCTCAGCCTGCTGAGTAGCCCGGATCACAGGTGCATGCCACCATGCCTGTCTAATTTTTGTACTTTTTTTTTTTTAGGTAGAGATAGGATTTCACCATGTTGGTCAGGCTGGTCTCGAACTCCTTACCTCAGGATCCACCCACGTTGGCCTCACAAATTGCTAGATTAAAGGCATGAATCACCGCACCTGGCCCATTCAAAACTTTTAGTAAATCCCATGTTTGTTTTGCTCTCAGGCACGTACAAAATGCAATTTAAAAAACACAATACTAGCCCGGGCATCATGGCAAAGCCCTATCTCTACTAAAATACAAAAAATTAGCCAGGTGTGGTAGCGTATGCCTGTAATCCCACCTATTCAGGAAGCTGAAGCAGGAGAATCGCTTGAATCTGGCAGACGGAGTTTGCAGTGAGCCGAGATCGCGTCACTGCACTCCAACCTGGGGAACACGGTGAGACTGTCTCAAAAATAAAAATAAAACTTTTATTTTAAAAATTACAATAGCCTTTTCCTATGGACTTTTAAACATTTTACTTCTATTTATGTTATTGCTAATTTTTAAAGTTTTAACATGATGTGAATAAATAACTGTCTTTACTTGTCTACTCACATCTCTGTGATTCTAGTAGTTTGCCCATACTACCTAACTTCATAGTTTATAACTGGGTATTCCATAAAATTCTTTTATGTGAGTGATTTTTGTTGATGACTTACTGAGATAACTGTAGCTAATAAAATCATCCTCATGGAATTGCTTGAACCTAGGAGACGGGGGTTGCAGTGAGCTGAGACCACACCATTGCACTCCAGTCGGGGTGACAGAGTGAGACTATGTCTCAAAAAAAAAAAAAAATCCTCATATTGTGCTATAAATAGTCAAATATGATAACTCTAATAGGTAAAATGTGCCCATTTTATGCTATCAACAGCAGAATGTGATAAGCATAACAGACAAAACAGTGCCCATATTGTAAGAGGACATGAAGAAAATTTGAGTTTAAAGATCTCATTTGAGGTTTGCATGAATTCATTAGGTTTTAGTACAGTTGCATTACTTTGTAAAATTTCTTCATTAAAATTGGAGTTGTTCCATATACATATTAGAGTAAGCTTGTCTATGTTGGTAATAAATGTTGCTAGCATTCTGATAGAAATTGCTTTAAACCTATAGCTCAATTTGAGGAGAACTGACACATTTCCAGTTTTGGGACTTCCAATCCATAAACATAGTATTCTCCTTTTATTTGGATATTCTATAATTTCTTTCATCTTCATTTTATGATATCTTTTTTGAGACAGAGTCCTGCCCCGCCAGCCAGGATGGAGTGCAGTGGTGCCATCTCTGCATTTTGTAGTTTTCTACAAATAGATCCTATGCATGTGTTTGTATACTTTGGCATTCAATTTTCTTCAGAGTGAATCTAAATGGTCTTTTATTTTTTAATTTGTTTTCCATATTGTTAGTATATAAAAATGTGATTTTGTGTGTGTATGTGTGAGAGAGAGAGAGAATATATTGTATTGTACAATTTTGCTGAAGTCATTTATTAGTTGTAGGAAATTTTTGTAGATAATTCCTTAGGATATTCTATGTAGACCAGAAAATAAGAATAGTTTCAGTTCTTCCTATGCAGTGTGTATGACTTTTATTTGTTCTTCGTGCCTTATTTTAGTGACTTGAATTTCTAGTACTAACTTGAAAAGAGTGTTGAGAACAGACATCCTGGCCTTGTCCCAATCTTAAAGTGAAATGATTCAGTCTTTCACCATGAGTATGATGTTAGCAATAGGCTTTTTTAAAACATGTTTTATGAAGTTGATGTAATTCTCCTTTATCCTTAACTTGTTAAAAATTTTTTAAATGAACTGATGTTACCAGAGATTGAAAATTGAGAATGGGGAGGGAAAATGAAAGTGGCAATGTAAGGGCAATGTAAGAATATAAAGGGCAATGTAAGAAATTATTTTATTGGACAGTTTTAGTTTTTGACTATGGTGTTAGATGCACAAACCTATGCTGTTTATAAAATTTTGTGGAAATTAATACACACACATGCATGAGTACAGGTAAAATGTCATGAATATGAAAAAGGTGGGTATACTGTGTCACTGTCAATGTCATGGTTGTGGTCTTACAGTTCTGTAAAATGTTACCTTTGGGAGGAAATGGGCAAAATGTACAAAGATATCTCTGTATTATTTCTTATAACTATCTGTAAATTTACAGTTATCTCAATACAGCTTTCAATTTAAAAATTGGACTTTTAAACTATTGTTTGATAGAACTTTGCCCTTTTGCAACAGAATTACCTAGGCAATTAATTTCAGATACAGACATTTTATATGTGTTTTTGTTTAGATTCAGTTGCTTCATTAATTAAAAGCTAAAATTGGGCCGGGCAGGGCATGGTGGCTGACACCTGTAATCCCAGCACTTTGTGAAGCCAAGGTGGGTGGATTGCTTGAGGTCAGGAGTTCAAAACCAGCTTGACCAACATGGTGAAACCCTGTCTCTACTAAAAATACAAAACTTAGCTGGGTGTGGTGGTGGGCACCTATAATCCCAGCTACCTGGGAGGCGGAGGTTGGAGTGAGCCAAAATCACACCATTGCACTCCAGCCTGGGCTACAGAGCGAGACTCCGTCTAAAAAAAAAAAAAGTTAGAATTTACAGAATGCATTAGTTCAAATTATTTCAAACACATAAAATAGATTCATCAATTAAAATTTTGAGAATATTTATAATGTTTAAAATGATTAACCATTAAACATAAATTTTATGTGGATAAGACAGACTTATCTGATAACTTAAGTGCATTCATAGATGATAAAACCAGCTGAAGAATAAACTCATTAGCTGCTAGAATATTTCATATGTATATGTATTTTGTGAGTTTCTGCTATTTTTTATTTCTCCTTGAATATGTCTAGTAGGTGACTGCAACACAGTATGAGAATGAAGTTATTTCATTCTTTTTTTGGTATTTCAATTGCAAAACACACATCAATCAGTTTATAAAACCAATTTCAATTTAGAAAGGAAGCTCAAGCTATCATCTCCACCCCTTTCTGGGAAAAAGTCAAGCATAATGCCAATCTTCTCAAGAGAACACCTCCAAGCAAAAAAATGCTGTACTTAGGCACACCCCTGAGATAAGGTACTCACTAATGAGCAATGCCTGGAGGAAACACTAAACTTCTTTTTTTCTGGAGAAATAGAATTACCACTACTGCTGATTTTTTAGCTCTGCCTAGTTAATCTAGAGAAACTAAATAGCACAGTTCCCTCTAATGGCTCAATTAACAGGTGGTTTACTATGACTGACTTAAAGCTGGTAGTTCATATTTCTATACAAATCTTAAGTCTAACCTAGTAATATGTGCAAATCAGATGGAATCTAGAATTTACTGAACAATGCCTTCCAATCACAACACTAATTATTGTGAATGTGAAATATATAAAAATAAATCATTTCTAGTAAGAAAAAAGAGAATAAAATAGTAAATTTAACTGATACATGCTTCCTCTTTCATAGCTACATAGTGAAACAAGGGGCTAAAATTTAATTGATAACATTAAGTGAAAGGTGGACTTGTGTAGCTTGTATTACTTCATGATGAGAAAATATCTGGGAAGGCTAATTTGAAGCATCCTATTAATGTAGTACCCATGGAAATGGACTAGGAATGTAGGAAGGGAGAGAGAAAGAAGGAAAATGAATTTGGCCTTAGAAAATGTCACACATAAAATTACATGCCTTTACTATTACATTTAAAAAGTTTCAAACAACTGTGAATGATAGAAAAGAATAATTTATATGTTAAGAAAATATGGCCAATCAGTGGTTCATGCCTGTAAACACAGGCCTTTGGGAGGCCACAGTGGTATCACTTGAGCTCAGGAGTTGGAGACCAGTCTGGGCGACATTTGGAGACCCCCATCAATACCAAAAAAAAAAAAAAAAAAAAAAAAAAAAAAAAAAGATTTTTTTAAGTTAAAAAAAAATAGCTGGGCTTGGACTCCTGTGATCCCAGCTACTAGAGAGGCTGAGGTGGGAAGATTGCTTAAACCTAGGAGATCAAATCTGAAGTGAGCCATGAGCATGCCACTGCACTCCAGTCAGGGCTACAGAGCAAGACACAGTCTCAATAAATGAATGAATGAATGAATGAATGAATGAATGAATGAATGAAAATAAAAGAAAGAAAGGAAAAGAAGAAAATATTAATATATCTGTGTATAGATGTGGTCACATTGAATATTCTTTAAAGGGAATTCCTACTTTTCAATGGGTGGTGCAAATATTTGGAGTCCTTTGGGTATCACTAACTTTATATTTTCATATAAATAGGTAAAGAAATACACTACATATGAAATTAAAGCCATTTAACACATATAACATTTGACCTAATAATTCTCAAATGTAGAATGAGAATGTCAATTAAAAAAAAAAGTCAACTAAACACTGTTAAAAAAATTAGATTTGATTTATACAAAAATGCATGATGCAATACATGTAAGCAAAGCAAGAGAAGATCTTGAAGTAAACAGTAAGGAAATTGTAGTCTTTGACACAAATGAAATCCATTTTGATCCTTTACTATCTAATTATGTGGTTATGAACAGTTGCCTGCTATTGATAGTATTAGAAAATTTTACAAACCACTCAGCAAGTCTAACTATTTCACTTTCAAATAATATTTTTTTGAGATAATGGATTTTTAAGTCAAAGAAATCATATGTGAAATACGAAATGAAAATGCCATTCCTATAAAAAAAAAAGAACAAAATAGGGAAGCAAAAATATTTGTTTGACTTCAAAGAACACATATTCTTCAAAGTAATCACTATGTATTCTAGTGCTAACCATTACAGGTAAAAGTATAATTCCATTGGTCAGAGATTTGAACAAATTGAGCAATATTTTACTATTTTTGGTTTTGTTTATAATATCCCACATAGCACTGAAAAATTAGAAATAAGTACACATTTAACATATTTTATACATCTGGATATTGGTTTAAATAAGCATAAAAATAACGATAAAATATATCACAATCATATAATAATAGTAAAGTGTTTTGTAATTTTTGATTGATAATCTTCAGCTACCTAATTACAATGTTAGAACATAATATGTCAAACTCATGGTTCATTTCTCAATATAAATATTGTTTTAAGAAATGATATTGACAATTTAATTGCTACTGCTTCAGCAGAACAAAATCTCCTCAAATTCAACAAATCAGAATAATTTATCTAAATTGGCATTTCTGTCAACAGGACACAGAATACATGAGGATCTTGATTAAATAACATAATTAGTGATTTTGCTAAAAGAAGGCAAAAATTTTGTGAAACACTATATAATAATGTGAGAACTATGTATGTCTTTATTTGATTACTCACCTAAAATTCATCACCCCAACCCATAAGTAAATATCCACACATCCAATCGTCTCTGTGGTTTTACCAAATTTCCTTATGAGAAAAGACATTGCTTTACACACAAGGTTATAATACACTAATATTTATCTATTTAGGAAACTAAAACACATTCTCAAATAATTTGATTTGTAACTGGTGTGAAGCAATACTGAAATCCTAGGAAAGTAACTTGTATATGGGAACCATCTCAAAGTTGAAGGTGGCAAAGTTAGTTCTACTTCCTATGTGTACCTCCTTGTACACTATAACAGTCTTCTGTTTTCTTAGCTATTCAAAAACGTCTTGTATATATTGACAGTACTAATTCACTAGGTTAGTCCTCTATGGACTAGCGTGATTTTTCAGACCAAGAAGAGACCAGACTTCCATATCTTATTTGCATTTTTGGCGCAGGAAGAGAAAACATCCAAGGGAGTTTAGCTTTTCTCACTTCTTATACAATGACAAAAATTTGCCAATTCCTATGGGCAGCAATTATATAGAAGAAGTGCCCAAGACTCATAATGCACTAGAAAAGGTAGTAATGTTCACTAAGATTAAACTTATTAAACTTCTTCATTGCCACATAAGTTACCAAAGGTTACCTTTGTTGATTTCCATAAGTAATTGAAACAATTAGATAATAGCATATAAAATTAAAGGATAGTATCAAAATAGGAATACTATAAATGTTGGTTGAATATAAGGAACTAGATGAATACCTAAGAGATTATCAGGGCTTTTCTGAAACCTCTATGATTGCAAAAATTATTGCCTGTAAGTTAAATCTCTATAGTGCAGAGAAGTCAGATGGCAGGCACAATTACTGAGATGGTATTAGATATATAGTCTTGATCTGATTTCTCCAACTGATTTATTTTTACAAGTTTCTACATAATTTGGCAGAACCAGAAGCAATGCAACTGGGCCAAAAACAATGTTTATTTTACAGAAATAATATTGCTTATTGTAATTAATTATCCCATCAACATTACTAACTTATTTGTGCAAGTTGTCATTAAATTCCTTGATGTCTATATGATCTGCAATCAGGCCTCCTTAAACATTCTTAATATTTATACTTTGGGTCACTATTTTGTTTAGTTAGCCTTTCCTGTGGTTTATCAATATTATCAATGGTTTCAAGTTCTAACTTATTACTTAATCGTTTTTCCTTTGTCTTTTTTCACTCATTAATTTTCAATTTTACCTTTATTATTTCCTTCATTGTAGTAACATTATATTCTATTTATGTTGTTTTTTCTAGTTTCTTAAGATGGATGTTTAGGTCACTGGTTTCCAGTTTTTCTTCTCTCAGTATTAGGATGTAGATTTATGAATTGCCTTAACAGCTTTCCAAAAATTTTGCTATTTGTGTTTTCCTTGTTATTCAGTTAAAAATATTTCTTTGGTCTTGTTATTTCCTAACTAAAGGATTATTTGGACGTGTGTTAGTTAATTTTAAAGAATATGGAGATTTTTCCAAATATAATTATCAATATAATTCATTCCAAATATGACCATTTTATTATGATCAAAGAATCTTATCTGTGTGATTTGTTATCAATTTTTAACATCTGCTTATAGTATAGCATTTGGTTTATTTTTCATTATGCTTAGAATGTTTCTTCAATTATTATTGAATATAGTAGCCATAATGTCAATTATTTTCAATTTGTTTATAATTTTCTTCAAATCTTCTATATCCTTACTGTTTTCTTAATTACTTCTATCCAGTACTGAAAGAAAAATGTTCTTAAAAGTTTCTGTTGTAATTGTAGTTTAACCTATTTCTGCTTAAGTTCTATCAGTTTTTGTTTCATTTATTTTAAACATCAGGTAATAGTTGCATACACATTTAGGATTGTTGCATCTCTGATAACTTGATGCTTTTACTTTTATAACATGTCCTTCTTTACTTCTGGTAATATTTCTTGCATCAAACTTTGATAACATGTAACTTCGTTAGCTACCATATGGCTAGATTTTGTGCGCTATATCTTGGTCCTGACTTTTTACTTTTAATCTGAGTTTTTATAATGAAAAGGCTCTGGGGGAATTTTTAGATACATTTTTGGTATTTATTTTTAATTTATTTTTTTAACCATACTCAGAATGACTTGCCTCTTTTACATGTATCCAGAATTGTTTTATGGCCCTGTATATAGTCAACCATATGCATTCAACATAATTCTGAAATGACTGAAGATGTAGTTCCATAGATATTTATTAGGTTAATGTGGTTGACAGTTTTCTTCAATTGTCTATGTGTTTGGTGACTTTTTCTCCTTGTTCTATCATTTGATAACAGATAGGTTCATTATCTCTACCAATGATTTGTGGTATTCTCCATTTCACCCTTTAGTTCTGTTGATTTTTTTCATGTTATCGGTCACAGCTACATATATAATTGCTATGTTTTCCTGATTAATTATTTATTATCATCAAATTTTCTGGTTTCCTGCTAACAATCTTTGCTTAGTATAACAATCTTTTTCTTAGTATATATATTAACTGATATTAGCATACCCATCCTAGACTTGTTATGCTTACCCTAAACATAGTATGTCTTTTAAAAAATTTATTGTCAAATTATTGATTGCTTTTTAGTTAATGTGTGTTTAGAAATTGATTTTATTTAACCATTTTTTCAGTCTCTGCCTTTTAATTGGATTGTTTCTCCATAATTATTTAAAGTAATGGTCAAATAAAAGTACATCACTATATATTTTCTGTGTGTCCCTTTTAGTTTTCTTGTTTAAATTTTCCTAACATATTTTGGATTATAAAATTTGGCAATGATACTTTCATTTTTATATTGTGTTTTTGTTATACATTTTGTATTATTTTGTGTTTGATTGACTCTAAGGATTAAGATACATGTTCACTAACCTTTTTAGTTACTTGGAAGTTATACTGTACTAATTCACATAAATGCAGAAAACCTGCAAATATTCAGTTTATATGTTCTATGCTATTATTGCACTGTCTACTTAGATTATAAAATGTGCAAGTAAATGTTATACTATTTTTTCTAGAAGCTCTCATATATATTTTAAACAGTCATTTATATTAGCTACATATTTACCATTTTTGATATTCTTCTCTCTTAAAAATCTGGGTTTTCAGTAGGGATAAAAATCCTCAGGATAAAGAACATAATTTAGCTTTGCATACAGCACCAGTCTGCTGGCAATGAATTACATTAGTTTTCTTTTATCTGAAACTTTTTTATACTGGATATAAAAATATAGGTTGGCATTTTTGTTTCTTTTAGCATTATTTTCCACTACTCTTCACTCTCTTTTAGCCTCCATATAGATTTAGATAAGAAGTATACTGTATTTTAATTATATTTGTATGTATATTTAAATTCTGAACATTTATGTGTCTAGCAATATGTTTATATAAAGCAATGTGTAATTTTTTATTCTTTTTACTTTCAAAAATTTCTTTGTATTATTAATTTTTTAGTCATATAACTCTGATCTGCCCAGGCATAGTTTTATTCACATTTATTCTGCTTTGTCTTTCTATTGTTTCTATAAAGCACTGTTCTATTATCTTCTTACTTGTATTGTTTCTGAGAAGTCAGCCATCATTATTACTGTTGTTCCTTAAAATTTGTCTTTTTCACCTCTGCCTGCTTTAAGAATTTATCTTTAACTTGAGTTTTGAGAAAGTTGACAAGAGTTATGACTGTATGTGGTTTTCTCTGTATTTATCCATCATGGTTTTGTTCTTGATGCTGCTGCTCTTTCTGTTGGTGCTGCTGTTGTTTTAACTTCTGGAATTATTAGCTGATGTTTTAAATCAAATTTGAAAAAATATGTTTATCATTTTTTTTCTAAATACTTTTTCTATTCTTTTCTCCTCGGAGATTCAGTTATCTTAACAATTTCTTACAGTACATTGATGCATCTTTCTCTGCTTCAGTTTGGATAACTTCTGTTAAGCTACTCTCAAATTCTATAATCTTTTCCTTAGTAGGTCCAAAATGTTATTACTGCCCTTGAATGACTTTATAATTTCAGAAATATTATTTTGTACAATTTTTATTATTAGGGTTTTCATTTCTTTATTGAATAGACCATATCTTCACGTTAAGTGTGTAAATATTTAATATAGCATAGTTGTTTTGAAATCACTTTCTTCTGTTAAGGACTGAATGCTTTTGTCCCCCAAAATTCATGTATTGAAGCTCTAACCCCCAGTGTAGTTATATTTGGAGATGGGTTACTAAGAAACCGATTAAGTTTAAATGAGGTCATACAGATGGTGATCCAATAGGATTAATCTATTAATCCAAAGGATTCATGTTTTTAGATTAAGAGATACCCGAGAGCTCACTCTCTGCCCCTCTTTTTCCCTGCACACACACTAAGGAAGGACTATACATGGAAAGGGTAGTAAGAAAACTGCCTACAAGCCAAGGAAATAACTCTCACCTGAAACCAAAACAGCCAGAGCCTTGACTTTGGGTTTGTAGCCCCAGAACTGTGAGGAAATGAATTTCCTTTGTTTAAGCCACAGAGTCTATGATATTTTGTTATGTCAGTCTGAGCAAACTAGTATACCTGATATCTCAATAACTGTTTATCTATGTACCTATTTTTATTGATTGCAATTTTTCTTGCTAATGTGTCACATTTTTCCACTGCCTTCATGTCATATAATTTATTGGTGCATTCAGAAAATTGTGGAGTATGCTTTTTCATGTTTTAAAAATTATTTTATTTTATTTTTCTTCACAGAACCTGAGTCCTTCCCTCAGTATGGTGATCAGGGGGTGAAAAACTGATCATTCAGATTCTTCAGGTCTTAAGTTCAAGTGTGGTATACTTGAGCTATGGTTTTAATTCTATTGAGCACAGTTGTGATTACTCCAACCTCTATCTACTTTATTGCCGCTACTTCTGCTGCTGCTGCCACCTTTTTGATCATGTCAGTATTTGACCTGAGCTTTAGATTCACATGTTTTAGTTTACTGGATCCCATTCATATGCAATTTCTCTAGGGACCCATATTCCAAACATTGCCACAATGTATGTGACTATGTGAGTCCTCTCTGTTTTTCAGCTGTTTTCTTGACCATGTAGGAGCATGATATAAAAAAAACAGTTATGAAGCAAACAATTTGTTTTGCATTTGGACATTTTTTAATTAATTCCATCTTGCCAACTTACATAGTAATTAAGGTTTTTTATAAGCAGCTTCTGCTCCTTCTTAGAAAGTCACCATTTATGACAAGAGCACCGTTTCTAGGCTCAGATCTGTATTATGTAAGGGAACTTCAAAATGTTTGTGGAAAAACTGAATTTAATATAAAAATAAAAAATATATAAACTTTATTTCTCACTGTAAGCTCCATGAAAGTCAAGACACTTTTGTAAGTGATAAAAACAGCCATCTAGCCCATCCTTAAAGAACTGAGGTCCTGGAATTTGGCCATGTCAATGTTATTATTATTATTATTATTTGCATTACCAACTGAAGAAAAATTGGTACCCTTTAAATGTTTTTTAAGATTAGAAAATAAAATGAAGTCAGAAAGAGCGCAATCATGACTACAGTAGGAATGCCTAATAACTCCCCATCAAAACTTGCAAAATTGCCCTTGTTTGATGAGAGGAATGAGCAGGAACATTGTCATCATGAAGAAGGACTCTCTGATGAAGCTTTCCCAGGCATTTTTCTGCTAAAGCTTTGAATAACTTTCTCAGAACACTCTCATAATAAGCAGATGTTATCTTTCTTTGCTCCTCCAGAAAGTCAACTAGCAAAATGCCTTAAGCTTCCCAAAAACTGCTGCCATGACCTTTACTCTTGACTGGCCTGCTTTAGTTTTGACTGGACCACTACCACCTTTTGGTATCCATTGTTTTCCTTGTGCTTTGTCTTCAGCATCATGCTTGTAAAGTCACAATTCGTCTGACATTAAAAATCTTAAAACAAATGCTTCAAGATCTTGATCCTACATGTTCAAATTTTCCAAGGAAAGTTTTGTTCTTGTCTGCAGCTGATGTAGGTAGGCACAACGGTTTTAGTGTCCACTTAATGGAAAGCTTACTCAACTTTAATTTTTCAGTCTGAATTGTTAGCTGGGCCAGTTGAGATGTTTATGCTGTTTGCTATTGTTTTTGCTGTTTATCATCAGTCCTCTTCAGTTAGGACACAAACAATTAATTTTTTTCCTCACAAATTGATGTAAATGATCTGCTGCTGTCCTGTTCAACTTCAACATAGTCTCCCCTCCTTAAAAAGATCTATCCATTTTTAAACTGCTGATTTCTATGTGGCATTGCCCCCAGAAACATTTGTAAAATGATATAGTTTGGCTGTGTCCCCACCCAAATCTTGACATTAATTCACACATTTTGTGGGAGGGATCTGGTAAGAGGTGATTGAATCATGGGGGGCAGGTCTTTCCCATGCTGTTCCCATTGAGATCTGACGGTTTTAAAAAGAGGAGTTTCCTTGCACAAGCTCTCTTCTCTTGTCTGCCGCCATGTAAGACATGCCTTTCACTTTCTGCCATGATTGTGAGGCCTCCCCAGCCATATGGAACTGTAAGTCCAATAAACCTCTTTCTTTTATAAATTGTCCAATTTTGGGTGTGTCTTTCTCAGCAGCATGAAAATGGACTAATACAGTTAATTGGTACCCATAGATTGGGCTGCTGCTGAAAAGATACCCCAGAATTTGGAAGCAACTTTGGAACTGGGTAACAGGCAGAGGTTGGAACAGTTTGGTGGGCTCAGATGAAGACAGGAAAATGTGAGAAAATTTGGAACTTCCTAGAGACTTATTGAATGGCTTTGTCCAAACTACTGATAATGATACAGACAATGAAATCCAGGCTGAGATGGTCTCAGATAGAGATGAGGAACTTGTTGCCAACAGAGCAAGGGTGACTACTGTTATGTTTAAGCAAAGAGACTGGTGGCATTTTGCCCCTGCCCTAGAGATTTGTGAAACTTTCAAATTGAGAGAGACAATTTAGAGTACCTTGTGGAAGAAATTTCTAAGCAGCGAAGCATTCAAGAGGCGACTATAAAGGGCATTCAGTTTTGAAAGGGAAACAGAATAAAAGTTTGAAAAATTTGCAGCCTGACAATGCAATAGAAATGAAAATCCCATTTTCTGAGGAGAAATTCACATTGACTGCAGAAATTTGCATAAGTAACAAAAAGCCTGAATGTTAATCCTCATGGTAATGGAGAATATGTCTCCTGGGTATGTCAGAGGTATTCACAGCAGCGGCTCCCATCACAGGCCTGGAAGCCTAGGAAGCAAAGATGGTTTCATGGGCCAGCCCAGGACCCCTGCTCTGTGCAGCCTAGAGACTTGGTAAGCTGTGTTTTTGCTCCCCCCCCACCCCGCCCCTGCCAGGCATTGCTAAAAGGGACCAAGACACAGCTCAGGCTGCTGATTCAGAGGGTGGAAGCTCCAAGCCTTGGCAGCTTTAACATGGTATTGAGCCTACAGGTGCACTGAAGTCAAGAATTGAGGTTTGGGAAACTCCATTTAGGTTTCATATAATGTATGGAAACAAATGGATGCATGGGAAGAAGTTTGCTGCAGGGGAGGCATCCTCAGGGAGAACATCTGCTAGGTCAGTGAGGAAAGAAAATGTGGGGTTAGAGGTTGAAACAGTTTGGAGGGCTCAGAAGAAGACAGAAAGATGAGGGAAAGTTTGGAACTTCCTAGAACTTCCTCAAGGGTATCTGGTGGAAGAAACTTCTAAGCAGCAAATTGTTCAAGATATGACCTGGCTGCTCCTAACAGTATATGCCAATATGCCTTTACGAAAAGATGTCTGAAATGGAAACATATTTAAAAGGGAAGAAGAGCATAAAAGTTTGGAAAATTACAGGCTGACAATGTGGTAGAAAAGAAAAACCCATTTTCTGGGGAGAAATTCAAGCTGACTACAAAAATTTGCTTAAGTAAAGATGAGCCAAATGTTAACATCAGAGACAATGGGGAAAATGCCTCCAGGGCATTTCAGAGACCTTTGTGGCAGCCCCTTTCATCACAGGCTTGAAGACTTAGGAGGGAAAAATGGTTTCATGAAACAGGCCCAGGGTCTCACAGCTTTGTCAGTCTCAGGGCATGGTCTGACAAAGTGGCCTGCATCCCAGCCACTCTAGTTCCAGCCGTGGATAAAAGGGGTTGAGGTATAGCTCAGTCCACTGCTTCAGAGAGTATATGCCCCAAGACTTGGTGGCTTGACATGGTGTTGGGTCTGTGGATGCAAAGAAGGCAAGGGATGATGTTTGGAAGCCTCTGCCTTGATTTCAGATGATGTATAGAAACACCTGGATGTCCAGGCAGAAGTCTGCTGCAAGGGCAGCACCCTTGTGGAGAACATTTACTGGAGAGAAAATGTGGGGTTAGAGTCCTGTATTAGTCTGTTTTTATGCTGCTGATAAAGACATACCCACGACTGGGTAGTTTATAAAGAAAAAGAGGTTTAATGGATTAACAGCTTTATGTGGCTGGGGTGGCCTCACAATCATGGTTGAAGATGAAAGGCACATCTTACATGGCAGCATGAAAGAGAGAATGAGAGGCAAGTGAAAGGGGTTCCCCATTATAAAACCATCAGATTTCATGAGACTTATTCACTACCCTGAGAACAATATGGAGGAAACCTCCCCTATGATTTAATTATCTTCCACCAGGTTACTCCCACAACATGTGAGAATTATGGGAGCTACAATTCAAGATGAGATTTGGGTTGGGACACAGCCAAACCATATCAAGTCCCCAAACAGAGTCCTACTGTGCTACTGCCTACTGGAGCTGTGAGAAGAGAGTCACCATCCTCCAGATCCCAGAATGATAGATCCACTAACAGCTTACACCATGTACCTGGAAAACCCTCAGTTACTCAATACCAGCCTGTGAAAGAGGCTGCAGGTGCTATACACTGGAGAACCAGAGGGGTGGAGCTGCCCAATGCCTTAGGAGACCATTTCTTGCATCAGCATGCTCTGGATGTGAATAATGGAATCAAAAGAGATTCTTTTGGAACTTTGATATTTAAGCCCCGGTAGGTTTCAGACTTGCATGGGGCCTATGGCCCCTTTACTTTGATAAATTTTCCCACTTGGAATATGAGCATTTATTTAATACCTGAATCCTCATTGTATCTTGGAAGTAACTAACTTGTTTTTGATTTTACAGGCCGATAGGCAGAAGGGACTTGCCTTGTCTCAGATAAGACTTTGGGCTTAAACTTTTGAGTTAATGCTGAAATGAGTTAAGACTTTGGGACATGGTTGGTTAGGAATACTTGTGTTTTGAAATTTGAGAAGGATATGAGATTTGGGAGAGGCCAAGGTTAGAGTTTTATGGTTTAGCTGTGTCCTCACCCATCTCATGTTGAATTGTAATTCCCAATTTTTGGGGAGAGAACTGGTG
Organism: Cebus imitator; assembly: GCF_001604975.1. Taxonomy (NCBI): domain Eukaryota; kingdom Metazoa; phylum Chordata; class Mammalia; order Primates; family Cebidae; genus Cebus; species Cebus imitator. The sequence continues at coordinate 6,336,488 of NW_016107344.1, forward strand.
GGAGATGATTAGATCATGAGGGTGGATTTCTCCCTTATTTTTCTTGTGAACTCAATCTCATGAGATCTGGTTTACTCAAAGTGAACAGCACTTTGCCCTTTGCTGTCTTCCTTCTGCTCCAGTCATGTGAAGATACATCTTGCTTCCCCTTCAGTTTCCAATATGATTATAAGTTTCCTGAGGCCTCCCAAGCCATGTGGAACTGTGAGTCAATTACACCTCCTCTCTTTATATATTATGTAGTCTCAGGTATGTCTTTATAGCAGTGTGAGAATTAACTAATACATCTATATTCCAGTTATCTTTTGTTCTGTGAGTTGGCTTTTCATGAGGGATGTGGTCAAGGAAGGAGATGACACCAAAAATGAACAAATTTGATGTTTCCCATTCCCAGATTTTGTATTAAAGAAATTCACAGTAAGTGGCACAAAGGGAAGCTGAAAAGACATGCAGATAGAGACCAAGATAGCATGGTCTTGGTGAACCTAACTTGTGAACAGTTTGCTAAGATTTTAACAGAGCCTATGATAATTCAAAGCATAAAAAAAAAAAAAGAGAAGGATTTACAGAGCAGTCAGGAGCACTGTGGTAACCAACAGCAGAAACTCAATCAAAGGGGAAGGAAATATACTAATTCATTTTTAAAAAAAACACTAAATTTGTCATTAAAGTGGAAGAAAATAGAACAGGTAATTTAAAGAACAGATTATTTCAAATGGGGAAATCATCAAATCTGCAAAGTGAGAAAGAAGGCTAATTTCTCTATACTATGGCATAGTAGAGTCATTAAAGTTATGATGCTGAGGTGCTTTTAACAAAGTCATTTTAGTTATTAATACAATACTATTTAGGTGATTAAAAATAAAAAAGAAATAGATATCAAAGGGCAAATGTTTACCATGAGACCAGCATTTACTATTAGTAAATGAAAAGTACCCAAGCAGCAAGTCCCAAGTGCCTATTTGTCTAGTTGTGTCTTACAGTAGAAGGCAAGTACTGTGTTCCACAGGTTGCAGCCAGCGTTGCCATTGTATAGAATTGCAATAATCCATCCTGACAAAGGTATCAGTTATGATGTTCATTTGATTTTCACTGTGTTCCTATTTCTTCTTATTTAGTAACAGTTATGTAAATGAATTATTATAAAATGTTAATAAAATAGAAGGAGAAAAAGATTTACTTTCTCCTACATACAAATAAAAAAAAAAAAACACTGGGTGCATACATATACATAATCTGCCCCCACAGTATGGTTTTAAATATTTCTTATTTTTAACATTTATTGTTTCCTCTTTTTATTTTTGTTAATTTCATTAATCTGCATATTATATTTTGATTTCCTAGATAAATATTAATTTATAATTTTAACCATGCACAAGAAGTAATAAAAAATAATAATACTTATTTTTAGTTATATATTTTGTGTTTTAATTACTCTTCTAGATTTTTTATTTTTGATTTACTCAGTAATTCTCCAGTTGCTTCTTCCTGGCTATATCGAAACAGAATTACCTAATATTAGTCTTATAAATGCAGTTACTTTTACTAAGAATTTATGCATTTAATTAGTCACAGGATTCATTACAGAGATGTTTGAAATCAACTGTGACAGAAAGATTGTCAATTAGTTTCACTGGTTACTATACATGAATAATTGAGTTTATTTTACAAACAACTGTTAAAATAACTTCTCCAATTAGGAAAAGTTACCAGAGAGTAACTTAAAATAAATATGTTATAAACAAAGAATAACACATTTACTGCCCAAGTGAATCACAGACAGCAGAATTTCAAATTATAGTAAAATGTTTTAATGTGGTATATAAACTAAAACACTAAAAGAAACAGCATGTACTATTAAAAATAAGCTTATTATATTGTGATCCTATTTGGATAGTAAAATTACTGTCGATAACTCCCTTTTCTTAGTGTGCCTGTAACTAGTTTGTTCTTCTCTGTCTATATTATACTAAGTCTTCATTTCTTGACCAATTTTTTAGTAGTACAGTTTAGGGCTAATTTTAGCAATACCCATGGAAATAGAAATAAAATATTTATTTTATTTCTGACATGTTTGCCCTCTATAGATGATGTGATTTACAAATATGCAAATAAAGAAAGCAGCAGAATAAATTTTTTAAGGCACCACCATCCTTTTTCCAGGGGGTATCTTCATTCTCTGGCTTAGCAATAACTAATTCACATACTCATTACTACCAATACTCCTCTCAAAACTGCCATGTTCATAAAGAACTAATCATAACTTATCATTTCCTTTTCCAAATTCTTCTATACAATGGTTAAGAATAAGAATTCCATAGTCTGATGGTTGGAGTTTGAATCCTGGCTTTATCACTTGCTAAAATTTAACAAGTTTTGCATCTCCTGTGTTTAACTTTCCTCATTTGAGGTAGTATTTGATGTGGCTTATTGCTAAGGTTAGAGAATTTTGCTCTAAAATAGTGCCTGACACATAGTAATCATTTCACAAGTGTGAGCTAAGGGTATTATGTGTTCTATTTGTGTAGTAGTGTTTTTATGTTTTATTATAGGTGGTTTGCTTTTCTAGATTATTCTCATTCTTTCTAAAATCATGCTCAACCACATAGATGCTTGCTGATTCTATGTAAACAAAAAGACATTTTTCTCACTTATCTTTGTTTGTCGGCATGTGGACATATGTCTAGTCTTAGTACTATGGGACATTTTCTCGGACATGCAAACCAGAACACTCGTAAATAATTGAATAAAAGTATATTCCATACACTACTTTTCAGAGATATGGTAGCCTTTTCTAAACATGCCTGATATCTGAAAATAATCCATTTCCATTTGTGCAATTCTGAGTTAGCTGGAACTTTCTGGTCAAATGGAGATTGCAGAAAATTTGGCTCAATCTTTAAGATCAGAATTTGGGAGACCAAGTCCTGCTGTTTAACTTCTATGGTTTCATGACAGTTATTTCCTCATGGCTTACTAGCTTCTTGTTTCACATTCACATTGCATGGGTCAGTTCTGTCCCACATTGACCTGGATTTAGAGCTCATCTCCTTCAGGGGTTTCTAGAAAAATATCTACTCACATTTAATGTTCAATGAGTTTTGGAATTTATTGGAGATTTAGATATTGTGAGAAAAGATTTGACATTGTTTTCAGTCTTCCACAGTAGTGTACCTCCAAGTGTTATTTTTTCTCCCTCTCTTTTCTCTAATACAAAAAAGAAAAATCCTCCTTGAGCTCATGCACAGCAGTTCCAGATGCTCTTAAGATCTGATAGTCTATCCAGTTAGATTTGCAAGAAAGATTGTCAACTAAGATAGGACTTCCCTTGTGAGAAATCTTATAATCTCTGCTATGAGAAAAAAATAAGCCCATTTTTTTATGACCTCTTCAATAAGCGAGCACTACTTTGGTTTCAGAATTATTTGTCTTTTACAACTACCTAATATCATCGCAAGTGGCCAGCCTCATTGGACGCACTGGATGACTGCACCGTAGCTAAGAAAGTGCAGGGATTTTAATGTTTGATGGACTTTAGTAGAGGAATTTGAAGATTTCTCAGAATCAATTAGAAAGTCTTGCCAACTATAAGCTTGAAGAAAACTCAGTCCTATGGCAGAAAAGTTTATATAAAGAGCAAAGAGGCAGGTAGTGTAGGCCAAAGGGCAGTAGATTCTACAAGTCAACAGGGTATCTTAACAATAGCACGTTTTTGTCAGGAAATACTTGCAGGTAGTATAGTAACAATGTTAAATTCTAAACATTATATTAAGCTTTCTCATATGTGCTCTGTCTTAAACTAGGTATAATCCTAGAAACTGAGAGTTTTGAGTGCTCTAGGTCATAATAGTTCATAGTCAAGATTACGGTTCTAAAATTAAACAGGAAAAAGAATCCTAGCTTTACCAGACACTAACTGCAGGTCTTGAGTAAGGTCATTTATCTTAGTAAAGTTCAATTTTCTCTTTGGAAAAAGTGTAAAAATAATATAGATGTGACTGGGGTTTTGTGAGGATTAAAAGATGTAGTGTATGTAAATCACCCAGGAGAGCATTCAGGAAGGAGAAAGCAGTTTCTGTATGTTGTTTTTAGTGTCACTGGGCACATGGGGGCTGAGAGAAAGGTAAACAGGTAATGTTGCTTCACCTCTAAGGACAATAAAGATTCATATGTTAAAAGTAAATACTTTTAATGCTTTTTAGCAGGGCATGGTGGCATGTGCCTATAGTCCTGGCTGCTTGGAAGGCTGAGGCAGGATGGCGGCTTGAGCCCAGGACTTCAAGGCTACAGTAAGCTATGGTCATGCCACTGCACTCCAGCCTGTGAGACAGAGCAAGATCCTATCTCAAAACAAAACAAAACAAAACAAAACAAAACAAAACAAAACAAAACAGGTAAATGTTTAATATTTGAAATACAGAACTGAGCATATGACTTGATGTCTGATTATGTATTTGATTCTTAGACTTTAAACTATATGGATCTATGACCAAGATACCTAAATGTTCATTGTTTAGTGAGCTGATATTTCTTCTCACAAATGACAAAATTATACAAAAGGATTAGCAGAAAATTGCTTCTATATATATCTTTAAATGCAAATTTTCTATACTCATGATCAGAAACTTGGGAATGCTAGCGCATTCTGTTTATGAAGGGTTTTGTTTGTTTGTTTGAGACAGAATCTCACTGTCACTTAGGTTGGAGTGCAGTCGTGGGATCTCGGTTCGCTGCAACCTCCGACTCCCAGGTTCAAGTGATTCTCCTGCCTCAGCCTCCAGAGTAGCTGGGATTACAGGCACCTGCCACCACGCCCAGCTAATTTTTGTATTTTTAGCAGAGACAGGGTTTCACCATGTTGACCAGGCTATACTCGAACTCCTGACCTCAGGTGATCCGCCCACCTTGGCCTCCCAAAGTGCTGGGATTCCAGGTGTAAGCTACTGTGCCTGGCCTGTTAATGATGGTTTACATACAATTTTATTTTCCCTGACAGTCATCTATTCAATTTTACACATTCTTCATATATTGTAATTTTTCACATTCTAAATATATTATTCACAATTTTGCACATTCTAAATATATTAAAAGAAGGCATAGAGCCCTAAGTATTGGTCTAAATAAATAATAAGTACTTGAAACATTAGTAAGAATTATCGATAAAAATGTTTAAAGGTCCAAAATTTTAAGAACTGCAGTAACTTTCTCAAGTGCTAGTTTAATCCTTATTGACCATGTAGACAATCAGACTTGTGCTACAATCTATTTTATAGATAATTTGAATGCAAAATTATAATTATTTTATATCTTTTTAGAACAAATGCTAATTCAACCACTGAAAAAAATATCAGGGATGGACATTATCTCTCTAAGTGTTCTCAAATGACAACTTTTTTCAGTCACAATATTAGATTAAGTTGGATTGAAACAGACTAAGAATATGTCAGGAATTTATCACAAAAAATTGGAAGGAATGAAAATGATGAGATGAGGAAAATGACCGTTGAGGGGGCACACATTCAATGCATACCAATGCAACGAAAGATGCCCTAGTAGTGCCATGCTTCAACCTTGTCATCATCTATCATTTGCTTTTTGAGACCATCTTTAATTCTTACAAAAGACGTAACCAATACAGCTTTAGTGGTATGGACATTTTAAGAGAAATTATGAACTTTATTCATGTAATGACCACTTTACATATTTCTAATTAATCTATATCTATATGATGGTGAGAATTCTTCCTAATCAACAAGCTCAAACTAAAACAAGGAGAGCAAAGCTTGAAGTGTAAAATTCTTGACATCATTAGAAAAAATTAATATCTGAGACAAAATTTCATGAATACTATCCTGAATTTTTGTTTCAGATATTAGTTTTTCCATGTATTCCTTTATTTTAAAAAAATGCATTTTAATCCACAAATGCTGATATGAATGTAGAACCACAGCGTCTATGTGCATATGGCTTTAAAAATGGAAAACAATGTGTCATAACTTTGATAATTAGAGTGGTAACCCATTTAACAATGCAACTTGTTACTATCTCATAAAAGCTTAAGAAAGGCAACTATAAAATTCTGAGTTGGAGGATAACACTAATATCTGATAAAATAAATATAAATTTTACTTAGCCTCCCACAGCAAGAGTATTTGCCTTTAGGAACTGAACTTGATTATACTCTAAGCAAAGAAGTAATATAATTACACTTTTAAATAAAAAGTAAAAGGATATTGGGAATCAGGGAAGACATTTTGACACTGGGTATTCGGAATTGTCTAAAGCAGGCAGTGTCTTAGCTCATGGGGCTTATTTTTCAAGTCTCCAGGGCAAGATTATGCTTGCTGTAAACGTGGACATAGAAAGTTTTTTTTTAACTGTCAATTAGATTAGATGTATACATATTGGCAGGTAACTTTCTACATCTTTAGGTTAATTGTATATTGCCTATGTACAAATTACCACAAATCTATGGTCTGAAACAACAAAAGTCTACAAGCAGATGTCTAACCTCAAGAAATTGGCAAGGCTTCAATTTTTCGAAAGGTTTTAGGGGAAAATCCATTTCCATACACCTTTCCAAGTTATAAAGGCTGCCTGCAGTCTTTGCATCATGGTTCCTCAGTATTTAAAGTGTATCACTTCAGTCTCTGGTTCTGTGATCACATCTCTTTCTTCTTTGATTCCATTATCTTCCCCTTATAAGGGCTCTTGTGATTATATTGGGCCCAATTTTAATAATTGAGAATGATCTCCTCATCTCAAGCTCCTTAACTTAATCATATCTACTCTTATTGGGCCCAATTTTAATAATTGAGAATGATCTCCTCATCTCAAGCTCCTTAACTTAACCATATCTACTCTTTTAAAGGTAATATATCCATAGGTTTTGATAATTAGTATGTAACTATCATTGGGGAGCCTTTATTTCCACACCTTTCTTACCAAAATCATTTAATTTGATCCTGACAGTTTGTCTATAGGAAATGGGCATGCCGATGCTCATACTAATTTTTATTTTTTATTAATTCAACTAATATTTTTTAAATACCTATTATGCTAGGTACTGGTGACACCAGGTTTTATATGAAATGGTAACCTAAGGGGCAACAAGAGAGACAAAACAAGTATATCAATAATAGAAAAAAACGAGTAAGTCTATAAAAATAATTAAGATTTGTTGTTGTTGTTGTTATATTTTGTAACATAGATGGAGGCACCAAAAAGGCAAAAATCATGTTTCAACTTAAGTTTTCAATGGCATGTACAAATTATTCACAAGTAGGGAAGAAATTTCATTCAGTCCCCAAGTCTGTGTACTAAAACAGTAAAGAGTAAGAGATTCTGGCACTTTTAGCACATGCAAACAGTTACATAGACACCTATATGAAAGGTATCAATGGAGGAAGTAGCAGGACTCCACACTAGAAAAATAACGCACATTCTGATTACGAATGATCTCGCAGACTTAGCCAGGGAGTTTAAATTTTATCGTAAACATCATTATGATCCAATGGGCACTTCAAAAACAAATAAATAATATAATTATAGTTGGATTGGAAAGCAGTCAGAAAGGGGGGGTGACAGGAGAGCGTAATGGAAAGAAACAAATGGAAAATGTGAGAAATAAATAAATTTAGCAACCAGTAAGCTTGGAAGGGACCCCTAAGTCTCATTTGGTAGCCACAGTCCTGTCTAAACTTTAATTTTAGTCTGATGGGAATCTGAGCAGAGAAACCAGTCATAGCATTTAAGACTTCTGACCTTCAGAAACCATAAGAAAATACTTATGTGTTGTTTAAAGCACTTTATTTGTAGTAATTTGTTATGACAGCAATAGAAATCTAACATAGTAATTATAGGGGTGCTCATTACTCTAGTTTCCAAAGAACATAATTTCCAATTTGATAAAGAAAATGTCACATGTTTTTTATTCAACATCAATGAAATATTACAAGACAGATGATTTTTCATGAAAAGGACGTTTGTTTCACTCTCCATTCAACTATACATTTTATCTTATTCTTTATATATTCTCTTCAGTAAAGAGAGCAACAGGGAACAGTATGTGGTCCAGACCTGGTTAATCACTAACTCCGCAGTGCTAACTTTTTTTTAAGCACAGTGATTGTGCCAACCAGAGTTATCTCTAATAGTTGTTCCTTGACAGTAATGATAATTTTGTGAACTTGTCTCTTACATGACTTTATTAATTTCTTCTTCAACATAAGTTAGCCTGAGAAGGATTCCTATATTTTGTAATTCAGAGACTTCTGATTAATTCACTCCTCAACTGAAACTAATAAAAGTCTATGCTTATGGCATGCTAAAATTATAGAGTATATTAGTGATCACTCATATTTTACATGCATTTTCATCATAAGTTAAATGAGTATTATCAAAGTCTATTTGCATGATTCAATGTATTTAAAATTGTTAGATGTGGGTTCATTACTATAAACAGATTCAACTAATGAACATTATGCTATGTATCTTAATTAAAAAGTTTTCATTATAAGGCCCAACGACAAATGAAGTTAAATCAATGTTACCTTCAAGACTATATTGTGTAAAAGAGTTTGAAGACAAATGCTAACATATGTAAATATAGATATATAAAGCTATATAGATAGAGGTATATTATACATACATAAATGAGTGGCTGAATGGAATTTAAAGAACAGAACCCAACTAATTAACATAACATTGAAAAACACATCCTGATACAAGCTGAGAGGCATCAAGAGTAGTGAGTCAAGAGCTCCACTGGAAAGGTTAAGTGAGCATTGAGAAAATATAGAACAGCACTCTTTTAACAGATTCAGATTCAACTACTTTTCACTGATAGTTTGATGCAGTAAGTCACTCCACACAAAAATGTGTGGTGCCTGTTATCAACCAAATTTTGCACATGAGATACTGTAAATATACTGAAGATTTAAAATACAACCGACATTATCCAGTTGGTAGTAAAGAGCCCTAGAATATAAATCTAACACCTTCACCCCAAGTTTGTATTAATTTCATTGCAACATGTCACCTCCATGTTATATTCTGTTTAACTGACTGAAATAGACTGAAGAAAGTTCCAAAGTGTGGTAGTCAATACAGATTACTCTAATATAACTAAATAAAACTCTTAATTATTGTATGTGTGAGTCTCCAAAATATTTTAATAATTACCATTATCCTCAGGAATTCAAAAGTATTTTTGATAGAATTTCTTCATTTTGAATTCAAACAGTTTATATCTTGTGTCTTATGTCATATATTTGTGTGTACATAAAATTATATTTGTATACTTACATATATTTTTATAAAGTTTTTTCTGTGGAGTTATCTGTTCTTTATTTTCAAATTATTTTTGTTTCTTTAAATCATTAAAATAATAAGGAAGAATTTTTAACTCAAGACAATGTTCAAACGTTTAAGCTAAATTGACACAATAAAGCTAAGAGATTATTACCTATCAGGTCAATAATTTGTGATCTAAGAAGGATTAATAGGATTTATAACTCTTTTCAGCTACATGTACCACAAGTAATACTAATTATATTTTCATTAACTTTTGAAGCTAGATTATGTTCTCATAATTTAGTCTTGTTATGGACTAATCCATGGTTTTATTGTTAAATAAAGTATGAACAAAAAGAATACCTTGCTGTATAAATATACATTCTAAAAGAAAGAAGACCATTGTAATGATTTTGAAAATTCATCATAATATACCAAATTTGATACTTATTCTGAATTTATCAAAGTCCTTTTGAATTCAGTATAAATGTCATTTCTAATTTATTATTTTCTTTGGAATGTGTGGGTTTGAGCACTCTAAATCCACTAAGGTAATCCTTTACTGCACAGTATTCAGGCTTAAAATTCATGTTATTTGCTGAACATTTTGCTCTAAAGAAAAGTGAGGTAAATACATGAGGAAGTTGTTACCTTGATAATATCCTCTCCTTTCTCTTTTCTCCTATGTTTCCAGCATATACCCCATAGCGCTTATGACAGAGACTACTAGTTTCCCCCTTCTCTGGTAATAGTTACCGCTAGGTATAAGGACAATAAGAAAGAGATTATATATTCTAAGTTCTCTTGCATCTAGATTTGGCCATATAAATGTGTTCTGTCCAATGGGACAGAAGTGATGATTTCAAATTTTGGTTTGGGCCCTCAGTTGGAAAGGATTAGAGGTCCTACTTGCTTTTCTCCCTTTCCTTGTGGCTAGAATGGTGATGTGATGGTGACAGCTGGCATACTTCTTAGACTTTAGAAACTAATATTGAGGTTGGCAAAAAAAAAGAACTAGAAAATTTTCATTCACACCACTAAAAAAATGGTGATATCAACTGTAGGCTGATTGTGTTTAACGCTTTTACCAAAAAAAATTTAAGCCACCAAGTTTGTCTTCTAAGTTTGCCTTTTTTTGTTCCCAGCAGTAAGAGTGACATTCTAATGCAGGTCTTTATTTGAATCACTTCTTTCACATACAGCTTTAGCCCCCTTGTTTTTCTTCTCATCACACATCTGCCAGGAATACTATGATCTTGATGTAAGCCAAAACATCCTTTTCTCTGAGAAAGTCAGAAAATTGGGAATTTTGGAAGTTTTGCACATTCATGATCATCATCCTCAAAGGGACATTCAATGTTTTACTAAAATGTTAATAAAGTTCTCTTGTAATCTCCTTCTCTCATTCACTGCAATATTTTATTCTTTTTACTTTTCAACTTCTCAACCAAATGTTCATTCTCCCTCCTTTCCTCACAAGATCTCCAGTACCTTCATACTCTGCTAAGAAAAAACAGAAAACAGCAATAGAATTCAAATCTCTAATCTTCTTTCTATCAAGGATGTAAACCATTTGTTAACCATTTCCATCATATTTTCCCTCTAATTACAGAGAATGAACTTTTTTCAAATGTCCACATCACCACAAATCTCATTCACTTTTAAATTACTCATCTCCATTCTTTTCTGCATTTTAAAAATGTTTTTTTTTCTACTGGAAAATGTTAACTAATATCTAAACCGGCTCAGTATCTTTCATTTTGAAAAAGAGCACACACTTGTCCTCCAACTTTTTTTCACTTTCTTTTTTTTCCTCTCTATTTTTTTGTTTTTTAACATAGCTTCTCAAAAGCTCAATCCACATGTATAACCTCTATTTCATCTATCACTCAATTCACCAATCAATCTATACTTATTTTAGCAATTAACTGTTAGCCATTAACAATTAATTTATATTCACACTAAACATAGACTATAATTTATATATATCACAACTTACAATACTGTTATAATTTATAATAATGATTAACATATCAAAGATTAATATATTCTTCTTCAAACAACATGTCAATTCTCTTTAGTTTTCTGAAGGCATGCATTACATTTTTTACAAAATCTACTTTTCCAACATTTTTCTTATTTCTCCCTTATGTTTCTATTCCTTCCTAGTCCCCTTTGCTAGCTGCTTCTTTTACCACCTTTTAAAGTTTCCTCCGGTTTAGTCCTAAACTTTCTTTACTTCCAAGTCTCCACTGACTGACTAGAAAAACTTGGCTATCCTCATGAGTGTAGATGTCATTTTACACCAGTGGTGTTCAAGTTGTATTGCTATGTCATATCTGACTTCTAAGTTTCAAGCAATATATTCAAATGCTTATTTAACATTTCTATATTTATATTACATTTGTACCTTAGCTTGCCCAAACTTAAAATCTTTCTATCATCTGCCCTTCTCATATGCCTTACCTTCTACATTCTGTGATTTCAGTTTCCAATTAGATCTAAAGCTTTTTATGTCTCCTCATCTACTCTAATAGAACCCTACTCTAACTTGCATAGGCTCTTTTCCCTTCTATTACTGGTGCTTCACTTACATTTTTGCCCCTGCACAGTCATACTCTATCAAGCATTTATATTATTTTAGTTGTTTTTGTTTTGTTTTGTTTTAATACATGTAAAAAGATATATTCCTTAGGAGCCTTCTTTTAGTGACTTGAAAGCCAAGTTCTTCCTTATCTTGGTGTCTGCACATAAGCAATTTTCTATTTCAAATGTGCCTCCTCTAAACTTTTCATCCAATTAACCATTTTCAGATCTTAGCTTGAACATCACCTTCTCAGCACATACTTACTTTTGTCTCCAAACTATGTTATGTCCTCATGTTGTATGCTCTCTAAAACCTGTAAGCCTCTTTGCACTAGTAATACAACATTCGTTTATCCATCTATCTACCTGCTTATTGTTATTTGTAAATGTCTGTGCTTTTCACTGGAATATAAGCTTCTTGATGGTAGCAGTCATGCCTATCTTTGTTAATGTATCCCTTTCACCTGGGAAAGTATCTGGCACAGGGCAAAGTTTCAAGAAATAATATTTTTAATTCTTAAGTGAATTGGTGTTTACTATATGATATTCTGATAATGGGGCTTTTAATGTGTTTTGTCTACGGGGAGAAATATATGATGGCTAAACTAATTCCAACATTTTGTGTTTCCATTTATTCTTTTACTTATTGTAAATTAATATGTTTATATACTGTTTTATCTTTTCAGACTGAAGCATTAATCCAGTGTGTGGTCAACTTTGGGTCAACAACAAAATAATTTTCTCAACCTCAAGCCTTAAACAATGGACAGTGGTGAATCCCCCAAGTTAGGTACAGTCATATATGGACTATTCTTAGTGTCCTGCTGACCTTCTCAGGGGACATTCATTCTTCTCATTGGGCATTTATTCTAAATTGCTTATGGTATATTTAGATTAGATAAAATTTTTCTTGCTAGCTTGAGCACATAAATATTACCTAAAAGACCCTTTGGAAGATAATACATACTCACAGTCCAATATGGAAAATTTTTAACTTGTTAGAATGTAACCTTTTGAAGCTCCTGAAATCTAAGTATAAAGAGAATTTCTCACAGCTTCTTAGGCAGAAAGAAAAACTTACTAACAAAGGAACTTTCATTAAACTTTAATGTTTTCTAACATTAGAAGCTAAATAAGAATAGAGTAGCATCTATCAACTAATGAGAGAAATGGTCAGAAATATAAAACCGTATAACCAGTCAAAGTAAAATTCACCTGCCATTGTAAAAGAAACTCATTGGGGTGTGTATAAGAACTCAGATCATATTTCACTTATCCCTCTTGTCTATGGATAATGCTCAGAGAAAGATCCTGACCTGATACAAATAAATTCCTCCTAAAACTACAAAAGGAGGAAAATAACATTATGAATAACAAAACTTTATCTCATACATATGGTGTGTGTTTGTGTGTGTGTGTGTGTGTGTGTGTGTGTGTGTGTGTATGTATATATCCTACATATTTATGGGATGTACAAAAAGTTATACTGCTATTAAAATATTCTAAACAGAGCAGATATTTCCAGAGGTCTTGACGATGATTCTACAAGTGAGCCCCTTTTGGTGCTTTAAAAAATGATAGCTGTTCTACTATTCGTTTTTTGAGGCGCTTCCACACCACTTTTCATAATGGCCAATTTACATTCCCACTGATAGTGTGCAGCCAATGTTTCTTTTTTACCAAATCCTGAGGAACACGTGTTATCTTTTAGGTTTCATACTCGTTTTTCTAACAAGTGTGAGGTGCTATCTCATTGTGGTTTTGATTTGCATTTCCCTGATAATTAGTGATTAGCACCTTTTCATATATAGTGAAACTCATAAAACAGGTTATCCAGAGTTGTGGAAGGAGAAGTGGGGAGATGTTAATCAAAGGGTACAAAGTTCCACTTATACAAAATGAATACGTCGAGATCTAAGGTATAGCAATGTGATTGTAGTTAACAGTACTGTATTAGACTTTTGTATTTGCTAACACTTAATCTAAGTGTTCCTATCACAAAAGAAAAAAAAATGGGGTTGGGTGCAATGGCTAATGCCTGTAGTCCCAGTGTTTTGGGAGGTATGGTTGGTTGGATCGCCTGAGGTCAGTTTGAGACCAGCCTGCCTAACATGGCGAAACCCCATCTCTACTAAAAATACAAAAATTAGCTGGGCATGGTGGTGGGTGCCTGTAATCCCAACTACTTGGGAGGCTGAGGCAGGAGAATCACTCGAAACTGGAAGGCAGAGGTTGCAGCGAGTGGAGAACTGCCACTGCACTCACCAGGGCAACAGGAGCCAAACTTTGTCTCAAAAG
>NW_016107344.1:6351118-6380875 GCF_001604975.1 Cebus imitator
GGAAAGGGAAAGGGAAAGGGAAAGGGAAAGGGAAAGGAAAAAGGAAAGAAAGGGGGAAGGAAAGGAAAAAGGAAAGGAAAGGAAGGGGGAAGGGAAGGGGGAAGGAAAAAGGAAAGGAAAGGAAGGGAAAGGAAGAAAAGAGAAAAGAGAAGAAAAGAAGTGGTAGCTTGGCACGGTGTCTCATACTTGTAATCCCAACACTTTAGGAGGCTGAGGCAGGAAGATGTCTTGAGTTCAATATTTCAAGAGCAGCCTTGGCAATACAGTGAGACCTCGTCTGTACAAAAACTACAAAACATTACCTGGGCGTGGTGGTGCATGCTTGTGGTCCCAGCTGCCTGGGAGTCTGAGGCAGGAGGATTGATTGAGTCTAGGAAGCCATGGCTGCAGTGAGCCGTGTTCTGACCACTACAGTCCAGCCTGGGCAACAGAGCGAAATGTCATCTCCAAAATAATAATAATAATAATAAAGTAAATTAAAATAAATGGAACTATGTGAGGTGATAAATATGTTAATTAGATTGTGGCGATTATTTCAAAATGCTTATGTGTACCAAAACATCTCTGAACAACTTAAATGTATGCATTTTTTTAAAGTTGTCAAATATACTTCCATAAAGCTGAAAAAAATAACGTTGTCCTAGATACACTAAGATAGAATATACTGTTGTGGGGCCAGGCAAAAATAATTTAAACTACTTCACTATAGCATTGCTCTGCTGTTTTAAAGACTTTCTTACCTCTTTAAATGAACATAAAATCACATTTACAAATCACAGCTCTTGGTGGTTTTCTTTATTCTTACTGATTTTAACTGGTTGGATTTTCTTTTTCAAAGTTGCCCTCTGGTGATGAGTTGTGTCTTGACTTTTCTCCAGCTGTATGCTATGGGTCTGGCATCCTTGCCTCTCTCATTCTTATACCACATTTCACTTGCTCAACTAAAGCTCAGCATGTCTCTGACTGAGACCAGGTATTTTTGACGTTGGCTGGGGCTATTATTCTCTGTATGATTTCCTTCTGTCTTAAGATTTAAGTGAATGTCATAAAAGTTATTGCTTTAGATTTCAAAGGTCCAATTTTAAGATTTAAGTTTTAAGACTAAAGTGAATTTTGAGTGTACTGTCAATTATATATGTTAACATGGAAATAGACTGGGAAGAATAATCCAACTATCTTAGCAAACTAGAAAGCACTTACACAGCAGCTTTAACTCCATTCATGCTTTTCCACCTTGAGAACTTAAGTCATTAATATTTATTCTGGGTTCCTTCTGTGCCAAGTTAGAGTTAAAATATCCCCAGTTAAATTTGCATTTGAAAAAAAATACCCATTTTTAGTATTAGTGTGTCCCAAATATTTTGTGGAACGTAACTAAAATGTTATTTGCTGTTTATCTGAAATGCAATTTTAACTGAGTGTTCTGTGTATTTGCATGCTAAATCTGGCAATCCTGTAAGTAATGGAAAGAAGCAGAGAGAAAACTGTACCAAGTACTATTCTAAAAGATTTCTGATCATCAAAATCAATCTGTATGTCTATTGTGATTGTAATGATGATGGGATTTTCAGAAGTGTCTCATGATTAATAGGAGGCACACAGGGATAGTTAAAATTGTTATTATTATTATTTTCTTTTTTTGAGATGGAGTCTCGCCCTGTCGCCCAGGCTGGAGTGCAATGGCGCCATCTCGGCTAACTGCAAACTCCACCTCCTGGGTTCAAGCGATTTTCCTGCCTCAACCTCTCAAGTAGCTAGTAGCTAGGATCACAGGACATGCCACCACACCTGGCTAATTTTTTGTATCTTTAGTAGAGATGGGGTTTCACCACGTTGGTCAGGCTAGTCTCTAACTCCTGACCTCGTGGTCTGCCCACTTTGGCCTCCCAAAGTTCTGGGATTACAGGCATGAGCCATCATGTCTGGCCTAAAATTATTTTAATGTAAGTATTTGAAAGTTTAAAATACAGAAATAAATGGTAAAGAAAGATTTTTTATCATTCTTCTCTTAATAGTCAAAATTAAACTAAAATGTACCTAAGATGTTAAAGATGTTCTTGCATATATTAGAATAAGTATTTGTTGGAGTCTATATGAGACCTGCTTCAGATGATTGACTCTGCATGTGAAGGTTTAAAACTAAGACTAAAATTCTCTACATTGGGAAAGGGTATTGTGAAACTTTCTGAGTTCATATGGGTTGAGACATCTAACAAATGTTTTGCAAAGTATTTCTATTTTCAATTATCCAAGTTCTTCTATTCAAAGGAAATGATGGCATTAAAGACTGAGACTGCTCTAGTCTATTATCTTGAAGTAGGAGGCATTAGAAAAGTATCATGGCTTTATGTCCTCTATTGAGTCATTTGCTTGTCAATATGTAATACTTAAAGGATTTCTTTGAAAAATAATACCCATTGGTTTACAGAGAAGAAAGAAGAGTCTTAAGAACTACCAGGGTACATGATAATCAGGTTCAAGTTTTAAAACACATAAGCAAGTATCAATTCAGCAACATTTCTTGTATACATCCGAGTAAAGTAGCCAAAAAACAGTACTGGTTCAAAAATACCTTTAACTGTCCCAGCATACAAACACAAGAGAAAGGAAGATCAATTTATTTCCCTGATGCTAAAACTCTAAAGCTTCAGGAAATTTCTTTATTACTTAGTACTGTATGTCCTAATCAAGCCTAAAGAAGGAAAGTGACTACTATCAAAGGACTCATAAAAAGAGTTTATGATGTTTCAGAATCAGACAACATAAAAAAGGACATATTCAAATTAGAAACACTATTATAAAGTGTGATTCTATAAGGAATCTCTATAACAGTCTTAATAATGTGATTAAAGAGACAAAGTAATAGCAGTATACACAAGTACTAATTAGAACATTGAAACTATTACGCCTCATGTGGGAGACAAGTCATAAAATTCAAAGAATATTTGTGAGAAACACCATCAGACTGGCTTTTAAGTTTTTTAGTGCCTGAGGCTAATTTTGTGAACTTGTGGTAGGAGATGAAAATGTTTAAGACAATTCAACTACCCTAATAATGCATACTTGTTACAGAATCTTATTATGATATGTAAAAAAATTTTTAAATACTTTTTCTCCGCTAGGCTCAATGTTACAGTTTATGTAAAGTCTAAAACTTAAAACAATTTCCACATTATTCCAGATAATCAAACTCCACTTTATCAAACCCAAAACTATGTAACCATTATTGTGCTGTTGTGAGTTCCAGGTGGCTAGAGAAGTAATAATAAATATATATATATATATATATATTTCTGTGATTAGAGCAACATTATCAGTTCAGCAATCATTATATATTTTTTTTATTTGGAAAAATGAATTTAAGATATTGAAGTACATAATATAAAGTAAAAATAAATTGTAATTGAGAATAATTACTTGAGAAATTCAGAGCAAAGGAACAATAAAAATAGGAAGCCATGATTACTATGTAGTCTTATACATTTTCTAATATTTGACTATAATTTAGTTCAAATATTAGAAAATGTATAAGACTACATAGTAATCATGTAGCAGTTAGGTAAAAAACTATTTTAACCTTTCTGGCAGTTATGCTAATGAAAAATGTGATGAATAAAGTCAGTTTCAAAAATATTCACTGATGCTCTAAGAAAAAAAAAAAAAACTTTGGCCAGACCAACTTTTATTTTCAACACACATATTCAAGGAGATTCAAGTTTTATATACAACAAAGCTTGGCAAAAC
Organism: Cebus imitator; assembly: GCF_001604975.1. Lineage (NCBI taxonomy): Eukaryota > Metazoa > Chordata > Mammalia > Primates > Cebidae > Cebus > Cebus imitator. The sequence goes on from NW_016107344.1 coordinate 6,354,863, forward strand.
AGGAGAAAAAAGTAACCTATGTTAACTTTTCTTCTTTTTTAAACCAACACATTTATTAGTAAGAATGATAACTTGTTTTGTTTTTATCCCAAGGCACCTATTAATAATATGTAGAACAGATTTTCTTTAAGCGGTGTTTGGAAAGCCTGAATTGCATTATTCACAATTAGCAGAAGGACAAAAACTAGTTACTCAAAAAAGAGCAAACTATCTATGATGGGAAGCAGAAATTTATCTCATATGCTTAAGATGATAAAATAACATATGAGTAATCATCTTAACAGCATTCATAATTATAGCAGAGAGAGTTCTTTAATAAGAGATTTCAAAAAAGGTCAATAATATAAAGGCCAAGTGCAATTCATCAAAAGCAATACTAAAAAAAGAAAAAATAATGAAGTTTAAGTTGCAAGGCTTCTGCTAGTCTTGAGCAAGGTGTGAAAAAATATAGAGTGCAAATGGGTTTAAAGAATTAACAGAATGGTCTGCCCATCAGATAGACCTCTACGTACCATGTTGTTCTAAACCACAAAGATAAAATAAAAGTTTTCTCTTTCCCCATCAGCTAATTTGTGTGGCTAGTTAATTATAGGGCTATGCTTTTAAGCTCATTAATCCAGGGTTAGAACTAATGCCTCATCAAAGTTCAGAAATTTCATAAGAATATTTTTTTCTGAAAAGAAAGACTGCATATTGGCATTCACACAGTATGATGTTTTTTATGTGTCAGTTTTCTCATCTCTAGATTGAGAATTTTAAAAATACCAACCACATAGGTCTGTTGTAATAATGAAATGGTGTTGATAATTGTATCTGGAAGGTAGTGAATGCTTTAAATGTTTATGTGATGATGGTAGTGGTGGTGGTGGTGGTGATGGATTTGGTAATGGTGGTGGCAGTGGCAGCAGAAATAAAATAACCTAAAACACAAATAAGATTTTGGCCAAAAATAATCTTCTAAAGATATCATTAATTTTATACAATAAAGGAAATATTATTCATAGGCATGTAAGTGAATGTCCGCCGTGGCATGGTGGCAACCTATTTGCTTCCATATAAGCCATAGAGTAAAGCTCTACTGCACCCTCACCTAATGCTTGGTAGATGCCTTTGATTCCCCCTGGAACCTATCAAGATAAACAGTCTTGGGAAGGACTATCATAGGACTATTTCTTATCCACCTCTCTATTTTGTGGGAGACTCTGTCTCCTACAGAAGACTGCCATGAGACAATTTCTCATCCATCTCTGGTGCTACTAAGGCATGGAAATTTTATTCTTGACTCACTGAGGTAAAATAGAAGCTATAAAACTACTTCACTGAAATCTAGAATGGGCTCCATAGTGATGGAACAACCCACTGCTCATGGTACCAATCATCTGGTCCCTCTGGTTTAATGTCATCCTCTGTTGACACAACTGATTGACATCACCCTGATCAGGCTCATGCTGTCTGTGAAAATAATAAACTACCTAAAGAGCTTTGGCCATGTTATTTTTTGATAGGCTGAATGTATGCAATTTTGGCAAAACCACTGGGAAGTTACAGTAGTCACTGCTACTTAAGAACGACTTGATCTTGTAAAAAACTAAATATTTCACCCTAACGTAAGACAACTGTCTAACAAGTTTTTGGTATAAATGACCACATGTATTTAAAAGAACTACTTGAAGAGAGTAGAATGGTGGTTACCATGGGCTAGATAGGGATGGGGGAGTTGGGGAGATGTTGGTCAAAGTATACAACATTTCAGCTAGACAGGAGGAGTAAGTTTGAGAGATTTGTTGTACAACACAATAATTGTAGTTAATAACAATGTATTATTTGCTTGTGAATTGTTAATTGTTGAGAGTAAACTTTACCAGTTTTCCCCATAAAAAAGTTGTGAAGCTATGCATATGCTAATTAGTTCAATTTCATCATTCCACACTATATAAAGCTATTTCAAAATAGTTTCAACATTTGTACATGATATATACAATTTTATCAATAAATAAAACCAAAAAACTACTTGAAATACAATGGATGTCCTTGTGTGATAGAATAATAATAGTAATATTAATGATAATATAATAATAGTTAATTAATATTGGTTAAAATGTACTCTGCTAAATCCTTAACCTGCATTATTTTATTTAATCACCAACATATTACCAAGAGTTACTGTAAAGTGGTGTTTTAAAAATAACATCGGGTCAACGAAGATTTGGTGGGCAGAACCTATGAACCCAGCTTTCTGGCTTTGCTGTCCTCAAGATGAAACACTCTGTTGCATTATCTCCGAGAATGTGGAGAGCAGTTTTATTGAAAAATAACTGAAGAAAACAGCTACTAAAATAACTTCATAATTATGAAACAACCAAAAAAATGAGGACTAGAATACATTGCTAAGTTTAGGATTAATTGAAGCATTTACACACAATTATTAAACACTTGGACTTCATTAAAAGTGGACAGATGTATACCATATGTCCTTATTTATCATTCACTTTATCACATGTTCTGATCTTCCATCAGAAGAAGCATATGCCACAGAAAACAGAATAGGATCAGACTAGGATTTTCAAACAGAGTCTTTATTTAAATTATAACTTTGGTGTACTGCCAAAAGACCATCTGCCTTATATACTAATTAGATCCATAGCACTTAACATATACAACTTAAAAATCATTATTTGAAACATGAATTTACAGTTTGAAATTTCAAGATCACATATTTCCTAATTTAAGAAAATAATTTATCATACTAGTAGTTATTTTAAACCTTGACTACAGAAAATGTTAGAACTGAAAATAAACTGTAATATGCCAAAAGAATGATTGTATTAAACCTAGTTTTATTTTTCAAGTGTGAATTGTAGTTCTAAATAAACTAAATAGACAGATATATCTGTGGATAGCGATTATGTGGTAATCTTTCCATTGCAAAGAGGATAGATTTCCAGTTTACTATGAGCACACAAGGGTCCGTTATTACAAGAGTATACTCTGGTAGAATTTGAAGGAGGCAGTATTATCATCTAAATATAGAGCTATTTAAATTATCTATTTCTTCATGAGTAAGCTTTGATAGTTGTATCTTTCAAGGCATTTAAATATTTAATTCAGTTTGTTCAATGTATTGATATAAAATTATAATATTCCCTTATTATTTTTTAAATTCAGTAAGATATCCATGGTATATCTCTTCTTTCTCTCTCTCTCTGTCTCCACCCTCTCCATCTCTCTTTTCTTTTCCCTCTCCCTCTCTCTCACCTTTTGTTCACATCCATCCATATAGCTATACATTTATTGGTTTTATTGATTTTTTTTGGAATACTAGCTGTAACATCATTGATTTTTCACTGCTGTTTTTTTTATTTTCTATTTTATAATTTTTGGTCATACATTATTTATTTTGTTCTATTTGCCTTGGGGTTAACAACCTTTTTTTGCTTTTAGTTTTTAAGGTAGCTCTTTATTCAATTGATTTTAATTCAGATTTCACTCTGAAACACTACTTTAGAACTTTAACTGCATCCTGCAAAATTTTCTATGTTGTGTTTTTATTTGATAGTAAATATTTCCTAATTTTCTTCATAATTTCTTCTGTTATGTATGGGTTACTTAAAAGTATCTTCTTTGATTTCTATATAATTTGGAATTTTTTCAAATATATTTTTATTATTGATTCCAGTTATTTCACTTTTGTTAGAGAACATGCTTTAAATAATTTAAATTATTCATCTGTAGCAAAATTTTTACATATCCTTGAATATGTACTACATGCTTTATTATTCTTTGTATGCCTAAAAAAAATGCATGTTCTGCTTTTGGATTGTGGAATGTTCCATAAATATCCAACAGGTAAAGCAGATTGACAGTGCTCCTTAAAGCTTATGTATCCTTGATGATTTTCTGTCTACTTGCCCTATCACTAAGAGTTTTGAAATTGAAACTATAATTATGGATTTATTTCTTTTTCTTTTAAGCAGTTTCAACTTTTTTTCATGTATTTTGAACTCTTATTAGGTTAATATATATTTAGGATTATATTATCTTGATGAATTGACTTCTTTATAAAACACTGTACTTTATTTCAGATAAAATTTCTTAATTGTAGATTATTTTGGCTGATATTGATATAAGCATTCAAATTTTTTAAGTTATTATTTGCATGGTAGTTAGTTTTCTATCTTCTACTTGTAATGTGTCTTTATATTTCAAATAAGTTACTTAAAAATAGGATTCCATTAAATCTTTTTTTTTCCATTTATTTATTTTATTGCATTTTAGGTTTTGGGGTACATGTGAAGAACATGGAAAATTCTTGCATAGGAACACACGTGGCAGTGTGATTTGCTGCCTTCCTCCCCATCACCTACATTTGGCATTTCTCCCCTTGCTATCTCTCCCCAGCTTCCCACACCCCACCGTCCCTCCCCTATTTCCCCCCAACTGACCCCAGTGTGTAGTTGTGCCCTCCCTGTGTACATGTGTTCTCATGCATCTACCTAATACGGTACCTTTCCCTCTTAACTGGAATATTTACGGTATTTGCATTTACTAGTATTGCTGATACTGTTGGGTTTCAACACATCTTGCTCCTTGTTTACTATTTGTCCTAATTTTATCATTTCTTTCTGCCTTTTTTTCTGCCTTCTTGTTGACTATTTTTATGATTTGATGTTGTCTTCAAAACTGCCTTTTTGGCTCTATACTTTGTTTTATGTTGTTACTGGTTATTATATGATTTGTGAATACATCTTTAATTTATCATTGCCTGTCTTCAAATAATGTGTCACATAATCTATTCTCTAAGAAACTTAAAACAGTACTCTTGCATTTTTTCCTTCTTGCAATTTTTATGTGCTTTTGTTGTCACGTTTTCCTTCTACATATGTGATAAACACCACAGTACATTATTATTGCTTTAAACAGCCAATTATCTTTAAAAGAGATTTAAAAATTAGGAAAATGTATTTTCTGCTCTTCACATACTTACCATATCAGACATTCTTTAATCCTTTGCATATACTGTATTCAAATTTACGTTTTCCATCATGAACAACTTTTTAAAAATTTCTCTGTACTGCAGTTCTGCTAGTGATTAATTCTCTCAGCCTTTGCATGTTTGGAAAAGGTTTGTTTTATCATCATTTCTGTAACATATTTTTAGTATTTAATTTTAAATTGTCAAGCTTTTGTTTTGTTTTTCACTACTGTGAAAAATATCCTTGGACATACATAATTTCTGATAAGATATCTGCTTTAATTATTTCTCTTATTTATCCATGTGTAATGATTTATCTTACTCTGGATTCTTTTAAGATTTGTCTCTTTATCAGTGGGTTATCAGAAATTTGCTGTGTGCTTGAAGTGTTTTTAATTAATTAATTAGTTAATCCTTTTGCTTTAGGTTTGGTGAGCTTCTTGGATCCTTAAATTTATCATTGAAAGCATAATTGGCTATTGATATGGTTTGGTTCTGTCCTCATCCAAATCTCATCTTCAATTGTAATCCCATAATTCCCATATGTTGTAGGAGGGACCTGTTGGGAGATAATTGAATCATAGAGGTAGTTCCTCCCATACTGTTCTTGTGGTAGTGAATAAGTCTCACAGGATCCGATAGTTTTCTAAGGAGTTTCCAATTTTGCTTCTCTCTTTTTGCCTGCTGCCATCCATGTAAGATGTGACTTGTTCCTCCTTGCCTTCTGTCGTGATTGTGAGGCCTCCCCAGCCATGTAGAACTGCAAGTCCATTAAACCTCTTTCTTTTCTAAATTGCTCAGTCTGAGATATATGTTTATCAGCAGTGTGAGGACAGACTAATTCAGGTTTGTTTAGCCATTATTATTTCAAATGTTTCTTCTCCCCTTTCTTGAATTTGAATTATACTTCTATGATAACACTTAATATTGCCCTACTAGTTATTGAGGTTATTTTGTTTTTCTCTGTATATTACAGTTTGGATAGTTTGTACTGCAATGTTGATGATTTCACTTGCCCTTTCTTTGATAATGACTAAGCTGCTGTTAACCATCCTCAATCAAGTGGCATTAAACAGTGATAATCATTTACTAATTTTATTTTTCATGGTTTTGTGGGTTTGTGGGTTAAAAAGGCTGCAGTAGCCTGTTCTTTCTCAGATTTCCTATGCAGTTGCAGTTAGACAACAGCTGGAGTTAAAGTCATCTCAAAAATTTCCTGATTCATATTTTTTCAGCTTAATCTTGGTGCCATCTGAGATATTGGCAGAGCCCTTAGGGGACCCTCAATTTATGACCTAGCTGTCTTAAGTTGGTGGCTTGGGGCAAATATCCCAAGATAGCCAAACCCAAGAGACACTGCTTTTTCTATCCTAGATTTGGAAGTCATGCATCATTACTTTTACTACTCATCAACTAGTAAGAGAAAAAGTTATTACATGTACCCAGTTTTATCTTACATGTAAAGTTTATTAACACAAGACATCAAGAAATAGTTAAAATTTTAAATATTAACATTATTTATTTAACAATGATAATCTCTTTTAAACTTAATGTATTTATCTTTGAAAATGTGTGCAATTTTGCTTAACTGAGATCAGGAAGAACTGATACTAAATGTTAAAAAACCATATACTGAGTTATTGTTTGCTTAATGTATATTTCAGTTCCTTCTCATTATCTCATCACATGATTAATAGTGTTTCTGTAATATTGTAAATATGTTGTAAGTTACAAATTGTAAATATAAAATTATTTAGTTTATGCTAGCCATAACAGTTGTTTGGTTAGGACTCTTCTATTCAAAAAATATCAAGAAGAATTCTGATACAGATGTTGGACATAAAATGAAGAGCAAACCAATCATGTCATCTTGTCTTCATGGAGATTAAAGTTTGAAGCATATATTAATCAAATAACTATTTAAGTATTAACTGGCTAAGAACTTTTAAAAAAAATCATAAGGACATATATCAGGGGGATATGACTAAGTCTGGATAATCAGAAAAGTTTCTCTAAGAAAATGATATCTCAGCCAAAATGTAACAGGCAAGTAAGAGGCAATTGGCAAAGTGAGGAAAGAGAAACAACCTTCATGGAATCTCTAAAGTAAAACATAGGATGGCTAAAGTAAGGTCAGTGTGAGTGATCAGCCAGGAGGGGAAGAGAAACAGATTAGCAAGGAGTCTGCAGAAATAGACAGAAACCAGATAAAATAAAGTCTTACAAAAGAAGTAAAATATTAATATTCTGGTTTTTACATAAGATAGTGAAGGGTAGGATAAAAAGAAACAACTTCATCCTAACCTTCTTTATCTTACCCAAAAGAAACAGATTGAACAGATTTGCATTGAATAGGTTCCAGTTCATGATGGCTGACGAGAAGCAATTGGTGTGTGTCTCTTTCACAGAGAAGAAGAGTTAAAATAGTGAATAAATAATAACACTTCATGGGAATCCTTGACAAAAGCTGGTACCTTGATTTGGAGCTTCAAAGCCCCTAGGACTGTATGAAATAAATTTTGGTTATTTATAAATTACCCAGTTTGGGGCATTTTATTATAGCAATACAGATAGACCAAAATAGTTTTTTTAAGTTATAAAGTTAGGTTGTTGGTTGGGGATATCTCTTATTTGTTAATGTGCATTTATAGCTATAAAATCTCCCCTAACAGTGATTTTGCTGTGTCTCCTGAGTTCTGTTATGTTGTGAGTTGCTTTCATTAATCTCTAAGTATATTCTAATTTCTTCGTGATGTCTTTTTTGATGTATTTCCTGTTTAATAGTGTGTTATTTAATTTTCATAACTTCGTAAATTGTCTAGTTTTGCTTTGTTGATTTATAACTTCATAGTGTTGTGGTCAGAGAAGAAACTTTGTGTGATACCTATTTTTAAAAATCTTACAAATTAAGTTTAGCCTAAAGTTGCCTCCTTATTGTAAATTCCTACATTACAAAAATGTCAACCTAACCTTATATGTAAACAAAGTACAAGGTAATTTAAGAGCATATTATTGCAATAAATAGTTGAATCTCAGAAAACACAGCAGCTAGGCATCAGCCAATCACAGTCTACCTGCAGATAAGACTATGTCTATGTAAAAATATGCTTCATCATGCCATTCCAAATAAGGCAAATGTCCAACAGTTACTAATCTAGTTCATTCTGTATAGCACTTCTGTTTATAAACACTGCCTGCTTACATTGCTGAGTGAAGCTCTCTGAACCCCTCCTTGTTCTGAGTGCTGCCCGATTCATGAATTGTGTTTTGCTCAAATAACCTCTGCTAAATTTAATCTATCTGTTTTGCTTTCAAAAAAATCCATTGAAAATTAGTAAATGGCCTAACACACCAACTATTTTGGGAGATGTCCTATGTGTACTTGAGAAGAATGTATATAACATTGTAGCAAATAGTGTTCTGTACAACTCATATTTATCTAGTTAGCTTATTGTGTTAAGTGCTCTGTTTTCTCACTTATTTTCTGTCTGGTTGTTCTAACCATTATTGAGAATGTGATACTGAAGTCTTCAACTATTATTGCAGAATTGTCTATTTTCTCCTTCATCCTACCAATTTTTAATTTATACATTTTGATGGTTTGTTACTAAGCACATAAAGGTTTATAATTGTTATGTCTTCTTGATGCATTGAACCTTTTAGTAATATATAATGTCCTTCTTGCCACATAAGTTTTAAAGTCTATTTTGTCTGATATTAGTGTAACCTCCTTTGCTCTCCTTTGCATGGAATTACTCTGTTGCTTGGAAAACTCTTTGCATGGAATATCATCTTCCATCTTTTCACTTTTGATTTATTGGCGACTTTGGACAACAATGGAGGGAACTACAACAACAATGTCCAGCTGTCCCTTTGCAGTTCTGTGATCAAAAGCAGCAATCAGTGATTAAAGTACAGACCCCTAATATTTAGAGGACAAGGTACTTTTTTATCCATGTTGGCTTTAACCATTACGAGGAAAATAACCTGATGTCAACTGATATTGATCAATATATTTTTGCTGTTTCTTTGTACCCAATTGAGCTACCTTACAAAAGCTACCATGCCTAGCATAGCACTTATGATTTTAATGAGATGCTCCCCAACTGGTGAATTCCAAATAAAGACCAATTAGATTGTTTAACTACATTTGTCAAAATTTTGTCTTTTGAGAGCATTAATTTTTTTCCTAATACAAAGTGTTATTATTTATTTGTATTCTCCAGTGGCTTATTATTTGTGAACTGTAGATATTTCTGTAATTTAAAAAAATATTTATAAAATAAACTTTTATATGTCTTTCATCTTCTTCAAATTAGTTGTATTAAAAATGTTTCTTGTCCTTTCAATTGATAAGTATTTTTAAATCAAGTTTTGTCTTTCTCTAAGGAATAAAATTTATTAGATAAAACCAGGATGAGTGGAAAGTGATGTCTATTAATTCAAATCTTTCTATTTAAAATATTAAATTAAAAGGTAAGAAGAAAAGAAGCAAAAGGGGAGAGAGAGAGAGAAAGAAAAAGGGAGGGGGAGGATGGAAGGAAGGAGGAAGGAAGGAAGGAAGGAAAACTGCCCTTCTTCCCTTTAAATTATTTTATTGCCTCCCATCAATTTCTTCTTCTTCCTCCCTTGTCTTAACCAAAGCCTGTTTTGGCCCAGGCTTTGGCTCTCAAAAGGACGACAAGTTTTTTTGGTATTTACTCTCCTTTAATTTTCTTCCCATACTTCTGCTTTAAACAATGAAGTTGACATTCTAAAAAACTGTAGCGGTTTTTAATTCATAAGTGACTCTACCTGTGTGTAAAGGATCCAAGAGCTGTCATAAAGTCTATTCTATAATGATGTGTCAGTGTGTCACTTACATGATTCACATAGGGCTGGGTGGTTGTTATTGAGGGTTTCACACTGGCAGCCTGGAGTAGGGAATCTCATTGTAGGTCAGTTACTGCTCACATGACTAACATGTACATTTTTTATTAATGTTGGCAAAGAATAACCTGCAGGACGTGTAAGCACAAAATGAATTAGGTTATACCAAAACTCAGGGGAAAAAATGACTAATTTTCAAAATCATTGATATGCTATGATAATTCTCCCTTGGCACGGGTCTTCAAAAATTAATACAAACCACTTTAAGAGATTAATATATTACAAATATTAGGATTTTAGAATATTGGAATGATTTTTATTCTCTATTAGCAAGGGAAGGCTTCAATAAGGCAAGATGCAAACTCTGCTGTTGCTGAATCAAGTACGATTAACATTAGCACAGCCCAGTCTGTTTTTAGACACTTGCTGGTTTTTGAAGGAGCAGGGCGAATTTGTCTAGTTCTAACCATTGCCTTTACCTGTGCTTCCCCATGTCTTTCCTGCTGTGTGTTTCCAAATTAGTTTTCCCTGTTTGTCTCCAGATATATTATGTTAATAGCAACTTTCTGTAACTCTAAGTAATCAAATTCCATTCTTTGTCTATAAAGATCATCAAAGGCATTTCTCTCTCCCCTTGAGAAATATACAATGCATTTTTCCTCCATTTTGAGAAACATAATACAAATACATGTTAGAATCAATAATGAATTTGATGAGAAATAATAAAATGATTACAATGATGAGTTTGTTTTCACCATCTGTTACAGACATGCCTGAGTTCATTTTCTGCTTTACCAGTCAATTTATGATGTTAACTTTTTTCTCAATTGTTAAAACTTTTAAAGTTAAGTGAAGAAATTCCATAATGACAAATATAGTCATTAGACTGTTTTAATAATATTAAAATAAAATTATAAGCAAGGATGTCATAAACTATTCTATCAGTTTTAAAATTTATGACAATATTTTCTCACTTGATTTTAGGAGTTTTTATTGAACAAGCTGGTAAGTCAGTCAATTAATAACTATTTACTAGGTGTCAGGCACTGTTCTATATATTAGGAGTAGGAAGTTGAAAAATATATGCTTTATAAGTTGATTGTAAATGCGGATAGAGACAATGCCAAATGTATGTATTGTGTATCCATTGCTCATCCATTGCTTTCTAGAATCACAACTTCCTTTTGAGTTCCTTTCCACCTGGTGTGTAGAGAGGGGGGAATTAATCACAGGTGCCCTCTCTAGTTGAAAGCAACATTGGTACTGCCTGCCCCATCAATTCTCAGTAAAGCCGGGGTGGCCATGTGACCTGAGCATGGGCAGTGGGGTCCTTTTCCCTTAATCTTGAAAATGGGAGAGATAAGGCAGCTGTGATTCATTCTCCCAGTGGCTGCACATTGACTGGCTTAACTGTTCTGTACTTACTTGTTCGTAGCCCTCTGAAGGCTCTCTGGACATTTGTTTTGCCCACCTGTCAATCTATTTCATCTGTTCCCAATTTCTTTTCAGTAAGTTTCTTTTGGACTTGTATTCTTATTGCTTGCAATTAAAACAGCAAAATTCCTTTAAAATATCTAAATTTTTTCAACTGAAGAACACAAAATATACAGGTGCATGAGTAATGATAATATTCTAGACTCCCTCATTACTAATGAGTGAAAATTTTACAACTTCTCCCTCTCTAGTTCCTAATCACTCTTGCACTAGAAACATTATCTTTCTCACCATGTTCTCATACAATTCCGACCAGAACATCTCCCAGTTACTAGCTATAGAAGGATGCTTTAAGTTTTCATGGTGTGGAATGGAAAAATGTTATTGCATCAAAGTATTATGCCTTGAATTGGCTTTATCAATTCAGAAGAAAATAAAGAGCTTGTTACTATACAATATGTCTAACATTTTCAGAAACAGCCAAACTGTTTTCCAAAGTGGCTTCACTTATTTACATTCCCACCTGTTTCTCCACACTGTTGCTAACACCTGGTACCATCAGTCTTCTTGACTATAGCCATTCTATAAGGTGAATAACGATAGCTCACTCTGGTTGTGATTTGCATTTCCCTAATGACTAATGATGTTGAGATTTTCCATGTGCTTATTAGCTACTCATGTATATATAGATAAAATATCTATATATCAGCAACTAATAAAATATTCATAAACATAAAATCAATAAAATATTCTATTTATAATAGCATCAAAAAATAAAATACTTGGGAGTGAATTTAATGCAAGAAGTGCAAGATGTACCTTGAAAACAACAAAATATTGCTGAGAGAGAGTAAAGAATGTCTGAAGAAATAGACATGCCACATTCATGGAAAAAAATCTGTTATTAAGGTGACGATTGTCTCTTAAATTGATGTATAAATTCAGTACAATACCTATCAAATTACAGCAGGATTTTTGTAGAATTTGACAAGTTTATCCTAAAATTTGTATGGATTGCAAAGAAAGAAGCAAGAATAGCCAGTACAATTTTTTCCAATACTTGGAAACAATATAAATGCCCATGAACAGCTTAAAAGATAAGCAAAATGTGGTACATAATTATAAATGCAAATTAGAGAAGTTACAGTACTTGATTTCAAAACTCATTATCAGTCTACAGTAATGAAGACATTGTGGTATTAGTATAAAACCAGAGATATATTATGAATTTAAATCATTTATCAGACATTTGATTTGCAAACTCTTTCATTAAATGGTTTATTTTGTAATTTCATTTTGATAGAGATATAGATATAATTTATGTGTATTAATCTTATATTGAATACCTATTAAGACAGCACACATTGTTTAATTGCACCAGATATTAGGAGTAAATTATTCATTTCCACAATTAAGCATAATTTACTGTAAGTTTTCAAAACATATTATTTATCAGAAAGAGGAATTTTCTTCCATTCCTAGTTTATTGAAATTCTTGTCATGAATGGATGTTTGATGTTATCAAAACATTTTTTGTGCAACACTTGGGATGAACAGGTGTTTTTTTCCTCTTTATACTACTTATATGGATAATGACATGAATTGATTTTTAGATATAAAATACATTTAAGTGTCTAGGGTATTGTTTTTAAAGTATTTTTGTGTTACTATTTCATGAAGGATGTTGCTGGGTAGTTTCACTGAAGTTTTTATTGTGATATCTTTGCCTAGCTTTGGTATCTGAATAATATTGATCCAATAAAGTTGTAAATAGTCTCTGCTCACGTACTTTCCGAAAGACTTTTTAAGGGTATTATTCTTTTCTTAAATATTTGAAAGTGTCATTAGTGAAGTAATCTGATCCTGAGATTCTTAATAAATAACTTTATTTGCTATAGGTCTATTCAGATTTTTCTAAGTCAGTTTTCCAAATCTGTTTATTTCTAGGAATTTTCACTTGCTTCAGTTGTCTAATTTGTGTTTTGATATACAAATAAACCCTGTACATTATTTAAAATATACAACTTGGTGAATTAGAAGATAAATATATACTTGTGAAACCATCGCAATCTATACCAAAATCATATTCTTCATTTCAAGGACAGACTTCTTGTCCTCTATGTTTATTATTTTTATTATTTTGGTAAAACAACCTAAGATCTACTCTGCTTTTTTTTTTTTTTTAAGTACAGAAAATAGGATTGTTACCTATTGGCACTATGTTGTAGAGTAGATATTTAGGACATATTTATCTTGCATAACTAATACCTTCCTCTTTGACTAATACCTTCCTTTTTTTCCTTTTCATAGGTCTTGACAGCCAACATTCTACTCTGCTTCTATAAATTTGATTATTTTAGATGTGTCATGTAAGTGGGATAATGTAGTATTTGTCCTCTTGTGTCTGTTGATTGAATTTTCCTTTGAATATTGGATATTTCTGGATCTTTGCTTGTCTGGGATTATTGGATTATATCTTGTACATTTTGCATGTTATATTATCAGACTTTGGGTCTTGTTACAGATCCTCAGGAGAAGATTATTTGTTGTTGTTATTGTTGTGTTGTTTTTGTTTCCACATCCACTGAGGTTCACATAATAATTTCTGTCTCACCTTCTGTGGCGAGACAGAATATCAGTGCAGTGTTTAAAACCTTTGCATTCTTCCTTGAGTTTACTGTATGTGTATAATTTGTGAGTTACTCTGCAACTTGGGCCATACTTTATATTGTAGTTTAATTCTCAATTACTTTCTATTATGCTTCAGGTCTATTGAATACATGCACAGCTTGAGATTTAGCACAAGGCCTGTGTCATACACAAAATTAGGCATCCCCTTGTCTAACTCTCTGTCTCTTTCTCTCTCTCACTCACTTGTTTTTGTTTGGGTTTTTTTTGCAATTTAACCTCAGTCTAGCTTTCAGCAGCTCTTGGGAGTTTTTATCTTCTATCTTCTTTCCTCCTATTCAGCTGTCCTAATGTCCTCCAAGCTAGAGGTTAAATATTAATTTCTCAGGAAGCACTCCTTAACCCGAAATAACACTACATTTACTTCCAATTAAATCATTGTATGTGAACTTCTCTGCTTAATATTATTTATCCCTCAATATTATACAAACTAGCAGGTCAAGAAGTATTTGTGTACTGTCCCCTGCTTCACTGAACATGCTTTGCTTTTAAAAGTGCTTTGCACAGTGGAGGCCTATAATGATGTGCTATTACATTAACCTATCATTGGATGAATGTAATTGAAATGGGAAGTTAAGCAAATTATGTCAATCATATTAAAAGAGAAAGAAATTGGTAGAATAGTGGTGGTTAGGAAGTGGTTTAAAGATATAGAATATATTTTATAACCAAAATAAAAAGTTCCAATTCCACCACTGTCAATACAGTCATGTCCAAATGCTTATCACCAGCTGGTCTCAATACAATGTTTTCACTTTGACACCAAAACTGAACCTCAGCAATAAATTTATGATGACTCTGGAGTCAACCGAAGTCCTTCTGTTAAGGCTTGCAAAATTAGTATAAGACAGAGTCATAATAGAATAGTGATCTGTTAAATGGCATCTCATTAGACACCAAGAATTGTGGGACTTGACATTTAAATCTTAATTACACTGTAATACCAGCACTGTGGGAGGCTGAAGTGGGTGGATCACTTGAGGCCGGAAGTTCAAGACCAGACTGGCCAACACAGTGAAACCCTGTCTCTACTAAAAATGCAAAAATTAACCAGGCATGCTGGCATGCAATTGTAACCCCAGCTACTCAGTAGGCAGAGGTGGGAGAATCACTTGAGACCGGGAGGCAGACGTTACAGTGAGCCAAGATGACGCCACTGCACTCTATCCAGCCTGGGCAACAGAGTAAGACTCTGTCTAAAAAAAAATTAATTGAAAAAATTATTGTAAGGTATTAAATCTCTACAGGAAACTGCCTGCATGAATCACAAGAGAGAGAATCTCAGTACTAGAGATACATTTCACATGAATTTAATTGGCTTATGTAGTACACAAAGCCCAGATACATTACAAAAGACGTATCTGTAAGAGATTTCTGCCAGTCATCTGAAAGAAAAGGACTCTTCTCCTGAAAAGGGAAACATATTATAGATTGTGCAAAATGTGCAGTGAATAATAGATCACCTTGAGAAGCTAAACTTGCCAAAGCAGTAGTTGTTTAGAACTTCTTGAGTGCTGTGAATGTTTAAGACTAAGACCAACTCTAAGTTCCCCCATGAAAGAAGATCATTTCAAATTTGTAAGTCATGCATGCTGTGTAAAAGAAAACAACTAGGATATGGGAGAAATACTTAACTAGGGAAGTTGTAGAAGATATTACCAAGTGAGGGGTTGGTGATATTTTCCCTTCAGGAGTGCGTCTGTCTGTCAGTGACAGACATCATGGCTGCAGTGAGTAGAAATGTGAAAAAGAAGCCAATTTACAGGAAAGCATTTCCTAGTTAAATAGAAACCAGTTGCAGATTTGGGGGAAACAGCAAAATAGTTCTGTCACAGATGATTTAGAACTTTACAAACAGTGACAGTTTTCCTCTGATAATTGCGAAGTATCCTAGCTTTACAGTGCATGACTGATTTCCTCTAGATAGAGAATATCAGTGAAAGTAGTCAGACACAAAAGAAGAAAAGAGAAGTATTTTGAAACCCCTGAGGAATGTATGTGTATCTATTGCAGACTTTCCAAATAGTCTTGAAAAAATAATATATTTTCTTAGAATATATTGTTTGTGGGTATATATCCACCTACCTCATTCCACTCAAGACTCAAGAAGAAAAATAATGTTTCACTTTATTGATCCAAAAGTTAGTTGCTTCCTTAAGTGACAATGGTTAACAATTAGAGTTTTCTTGTTTTATTTGTCAACATAGACCTGCAATGCTAATAAACCTAAATCAATAAAATGTGTCAAAAGTTTTGTAAAATTTACACATATGAAATCAGAGAAAATGCTACCTGAATATCACAAAGCCTTTTGTCCTGCTTCCCAGTATCACCTTTCCATTCAATAGGTAAAGTAGATGTCTCAAATACTTATCTTTATATATAGGATAGCGATGCCTTTCTCCATAATCCCTCTATTACTCCCGTCAGTGGTAACCTGTGATACTGGGGAGTGGTTGGTTAATGCTTCCTCCTGAGTCGCTTTTCTCTGCAGCTTATTCAACCACTTTGCAGAACTCCTAGCCATGGCACCAGCTCTGCTCCATGTCTGTGCTCTCTGGACCTGGAACACCAGGATATTCATCCTTTTCTCTTCTTCTACTGTCTACCTTGCTCTGTGTGGGCTTTTGCTTTCTCCATGCTTTTAAGATCTATCCAGCAGCATATTACCACCAATTTTCTGAGTCCTTGACAAGGTGTTGATATCTCTATGTTCCCAGACTAGTAAATGCTCCCTTATGTAACATCCCTTAATCCAGCATCCTCAGAATCTAGCCTCATGAACACTCTGCTAGCATTTGCTGGTACTGTGGGCTCTGACCTGAAGCTTCTGGATATCGTCCCTTTCCTTCCTTAGCAGGTCCAGCACTACACCAGTAGGATTCAGTTGTGACTTAGTTCCAGTTATTAACCTTGTGACAAATAAGGAAGATGTAGCCAGATTCTGTGAGTCACATGTTGTTTTACAGCAAAGAGACATCTGTATCATATTCAAGCAAGGAGTGTGTGCCATATTATTAGGGGTGGATGGACCACATAAATAGGCTCAAATAATACAAGAGAATCTGGGAATTTAAGATTTGGGGTATATATACCTAGATAGATAGCCTAATCTTATTCAAATTTATTTCTAGTTTGACTGATAAGTTCTCCTTTTTACACATTAAAACATCAGTAAAAATCTACTGCACATTAACTCTACATGCCTGGTCTTTTGATAAATGAAGAAGATTTTTTTTTTCTGAAGTTCTGAATCTGAGTTTCATCTTCTAGATTACTTAAAAAGCACTCAAGAAAACAATTCTTTCGAGCTGACATATTGATAATTTAACTGTTGGTATCTGGGCTTTATATTTAAAGTCAGTTTAGCTGAAATTAAAATCTTGGTTAATGTTTTCATTCTTGACTATCTTACATTTATTATTCCATCGTGTTTTGGATACTTTGTCATATATGAAGTGTCGTGGAGGGATTTTCTTTTCCTTAGAAGAGACTTAGAGTTTGCTTTTATATTTGTATATATTTAATATATAATAAATACATATAATATATATATATAAAGTCTCAGCTTCTTAAGTGGAATATTCTAGAATTATTTTCCCATACACAGTGTGCAATATCAATATGATATTTCTATTATTGTTATTTCTACTACTACCACTACTACTGCTCTTTTAGGAAAAAAATATCAATATGCACAGACACACACAAACATATGTATATATATAGTATATGTGTGTGTACATGTATGTTTCTAATTGTTTTCTTTTTCCTCCTTTATACACATTCTGTATGTTTTCATTATATGTTATTTTCTTGATTTATCTATTTCTTTTGTTGAATTTTTAACTTTTTGTTTTGCCTATGTTCTCTTTTCTTTGTTATATCTGCCATGGTGTCTACTTACTTTTATTTTTCTACTAGCATAATATTTATTCATTAGTGCTATTTTCCTTTTGTTGTACCCTTGCCTTTTGCACATTATTGTATTTTTAGAGCTTTATACTTTCTGATTTATCCATTTTCTTGCACTTACATAATTTTCTTAATTTTTAAGCTCATTTTGAGTTCATCTGATTTATATTCATGTTTTCTCTCATGCATTTATTCTTTAGACAGGAATCAGTTCATTTACATATTTTCCTTAAAATATTTTTGCATCAATTTAATCATAGTATTTTTAGTTGCTCATCTTGAAATTAGATTTTTCTGTGCTTTTAAAAGATGATTTCTGCCTAGTTTTAAATTGGGCCAGGGTACTATTCCAAGAGAGTGAACTATTTTTCTGTTAGAATAGAAATATACTATTAGATAGATTTTTCTGTGCTTTTAAAAGATGAGTTATGCCTAGTTTTAAATTGGGCCAGTGTACTATTCTTAGAGAGTGTACTCCTATCTAACTTACTGCTAATTACTTACAACTTGTATAATATGGTTCTTAGCTTTACCTCCTATTGTCACTCCTTCAATATGTGAGTATCTTTATATTTCAGGTCCAGTGTTGCTGCCTTGCCATTTTTGAATTCTCTGTTCGAGCAATTTTTGCTTAAGTTTGGTCTGTTTCCCACGTAAGGAAGTTTTTGTTGAGAATTACAGTGAACCTTAAAGTCTAAGGCCTAGTCTTCATGTGAATTCTAGTAAGTGCTCATGATGTCTTCTCTTCACCTGCAATTTTCAAACTGTGGTATCTTAGAAGTGATAAAGTAGATTTTTATTTCCCTATTTTATGAGAACAATAAAGTGAACATTTCTGCATGACAAATAAACAATATTTTATAAACTTTGTAACTTTTGTTCTGCAATTTCATGTGCTCTAGCTCTATGAGGATGTGTATTTCTATGACTTAGCCTATAATTCATATCACACTAGGCTTGGGTCCACATGTCCTGTGGCTTCATCCAGGTCTGTGATAGTGACATGAAGAGCTAATTTTAATGAAATGTTACCAGTGTATCCTCAGAAATCACTCTCAGGATAAACTGTAACAGGAATACGTTAGTATACACAGCATTTGGCTCCAGTTCATCCAACAGCATATCCACCTAAGTGGACTATTAAAATGTCCCCCTTTTTCTACTTTTGTTAGTAAGATACTCAGATTATTATATTCATTGTTGTAAACAGCAATTACAGAGTATTGCAATTATTTAGGCATGAAGTTTTAAATATTAGTAGTATAAAAGTTGTCTGCAAAGAGAGATGTAAATTGTATTTAAATATTTAAATATACAAAATATTTGTATATTTAAACATACAAAATATTTTAATACAAATGTGTGTATCAAAATCCACATTTTAAAGGGGCATAGTAAACACTTAAAAACAAAAACCAAAAAGTATACAGCTCCTCAGAGTTAATTTCCAACATACTATGCATTCACAAAAATGTGACATATAATAGAAAAAGAAAACCTTTAATATTGAAACCAACAAGTCATATAAAAGTAAGAAAATTTATATTTAATGAAGTTCTTTTAATATGTCAGAGTTTAAAAAGCTAGATTAATGAGAATTCTATTTTCCTATTAATTAAAATGTTTAATATAAATTAGGATTGGAATATCTTTTGTTGGTTGATTGATTTTTTTTGCCCTAAAATTGCTAACTTAGAACTAATTTTCAATTGGATTCTGGCCAAATTGTCAAGGAAATTCAGTAAAAATAAAAGCTTTACTGTTCATAATAGCATATCAAGAAGATTGATTTGTACAACATTTATTATAGGCCAAACAAATGTTAAAGGTGCATAGTCCATATAACTGCCTCAGGTAAAACACTGCAAGAATCATTCATCCAACCAGCAATAAATCTAGTCAGCACATGTAAAAAGATTATATTGTTAATTTCCCATGATTCTGTAACTGAATCTGAGCTTCACTGATTTTAACTAAAAAACAGAACAATGTATTTGGGACATTAAATTGCATGCAATTTTAATGTGAAATCTTTGTGTTTCAGAAAAAAATTAAATAGTGCATATTTTTAAATTCCAGTTGTGGTAAAATACACATCACATGTAATTTACCTTTGTATCTATTTTTAACTGCACAATTGACAGGCATGAAATATATTCATAATGTTGTGCAATAATCACCATTATCTATCTCCAGAAGTGTTTCATAATCCCAAGCTGAAACTCTGAACCAATTGAAAAATAATTCCCCATTATCACCTCCTCCTGGCTCTGGTAACCACTATATTGCTTCATGTCTCTATAAAATTGCCAGCTTTAGAAACCTTACGTAAATGGACGCATAATATTGGCACTTTTGTGTATGTTATATTTTACTTAGAATAAGGTTTTCAAGGTTCAAGCATGTTGTTACATTTATCTGTATTTTTTCTTTTTAGAGCTGAATAACATTCAATTGTGTATATATATATATATATATATATATATACACACACACACATACACACACACACACACACACCCACACCACATTTTGTTTATTAATTAATCTTTTTTTATATACTTTAGGTTCTGGGGAACATGTACAGATTGTGCAGGACTGTTATCTAGGTATACACATGCCATGGTGTTTTGCTGCATCCATCCCCCATCACCTCCTACATTAGGTATTTCTCCTAATGTTAGCCCTCCTCAATTCCCCCATGCCCTGCTTTCCCTCCCCTATGTCCCCAACCCCCAACAGGCCCCAGTGTGTGGTGTTCCTCTCCCTGGGTCCCTGTGTTCTCATTGTTCAACACCCACTTATAAGTGAGAATATGCAGTGTTTGGTTTTCTGTTATTGCATCAATTTGCTGAGAATGATGGTTTCCAGATTCATCCATGTCTCTCTAAAGGACATGAACTCATCCTTTTTTATGGCTGCATAGTATTCCATGGTGTATATGTGCCACATTTTCTTTGTCCAGCCTATCATTGATGGGCATTTGGGTTGGTTCCAAGTCTTTGCTATTGTAAACAGCGCTACAATGAACATACGTGTGCATGTGTCTTTATAATAGAATGATGTCTAATCCTTTGGGTATCTACCCAGTAATGGGATTGCTGGTTCAAATGGTATTTGTATTTCTAGATCCTTGAGGAATTGCCACACTGTCTTCAACAATGGTTGAACTAATTTACACTCCCACCAACAATGTAAAAATGTTCCTATTTCTCCACATCCTCTCCCGCATCTGTTGTCTCCAGATTTTTTAATGATTGCCATTCTACTGGCATGAGATGGTATCTCAATGTGGTTTTAATCTGCATTCATTAATCTATTAATGGACATTTGGGTTGTTTCCACCTTTTGGCTAATGTGATTAGTGCTCCTATAAACACTGGTGTACAAGTATCTGTTCTGATGTCTGCCTTCAATTATTTTGGGTATGTACCTTGAAGTCAAATTACTGAATCATTAAATTCTATACTGAACTTTTTGAGGGACTGCCACATCACCTTTTATATATTATATTTTAAGTATAATGACAGCATTTTAAAACTTCCTGGTTGGAATATATCATCAGTAAGCTAATAAAATCAATAAAAATAATTTTGAATTCAAGTTGTACTTGTTCTTTGTAGAAAAATGAATTGAGTATTTAAATGTTAAAAATTATATAGTTTTTTTTCTAATTTTGCATGGCCAATTTACTTCTAAAGTCTGAAAACAGGCATACATTCATATATAAATCATTATAAACAAAATAAAAGAAAATCTGTTATTTCACTCAAAATATACTATTACTATTCAATTAAAGACTATATTTTCCAGACTGTGTTCTATGTATGTACCCAAAAAAACACAAAAAAATATACTATTACATATCTACTGATATATGTATTTTATTTACTGAACTAGAAAACTCTGTATCTTTCCATATAAACGTAACACCTGTATTGTAAGTCATTATGTGGACAGGCCATAATTTATATTACAAAATTTCTCGACATGACCTATGTTGTTTTCTAGATTTTGCTATTACAAATAATGCTGCATTCAAAAAGCATAAAGACATATGTTTGTCAAGTTGTGTGATTATTTTTCTGAATAAAAAAATTAGAAGAATTCATAGATACAGAGTTATATACATTGCAAATATTGCTAGTTTTATAAAGATATATTTTAACATTAGAAAATATTTTTCTATGTAGCATAATGCTAAGAAAAGTCTTTAACAACCTAAGATTATAAACACATACTGTATAATTTCTCACAATATTTAAATGTTATACTTTAATATATGTAATGAATTATTTTCATGGAGCTAAGTAGAAATAGGCTTCAATTTGAATTTTCCAAGAAGCTTCAAATATATTTTATGAATAATTTAGACTATATCATAAAAGATACTTCTTTACTAGCTACAATTAGCCCAGATTTCCATGTAGCAAGGCTTATTGGAAATCTGCTCACAGGAGTTATTATTTCTTATTCTGGATGCACTTTAAATGTATTGTTGTTTCTTAATGCCCAAGTATGGTAAAATAAACTGAACTTAAATAAGCTTAAGAGAAGCATGATAAAGGAGAATGTGTTTGAAATTATTGAAAGTTGTAGAATCACAACGTAAATTTTGTGGCAAACATGCAAAACAAATGGAATTCATTTGGAAAAATTTTAAAGTCTAGCCAGCAATGTCAGCCAGTTTCACAGACAGAGGAGAATATTATTAATTTATGCCTTCAAAGATGTTACAATATATTTTAAGTCATAATACCCTAAACTCCCCCCCAAAAAAGTTAATACATATTTGTGAAATTGGTCTACACTAACATTTGTTGATGTCCACAAAAACTAGCCAAGTAAATGTAACTTAATCAAATAATACTATTTTAATGTTTATAATAGAAGTTTAAATTACGAGACTGACTTTTTATTGAAGTTGCTTACTGTTCTTCCATAGTATAGACTAAGACAGGATTTAGTCCTATGTATTTTTTCATTATTTTGTTCATTCCATAATACTTTTTAACAGATGCATATATGTAAGACAAGTGACATATAAGAGGATAAAAATGTGAATATCAATATACTACTTTAATAAAAATTAAATTTTATTTTAAATAGCTTAACATATTTCTATAGTTTAATAATAATCAAATAACAGCTACTAAATTTATATGAGAGACAAAAATCATACTCTCTAAAATATAGTATGCTTACTTAGAATAGAAATAATTTGGTTTTTTGTTTTCATTTTTTTTCTTTTAGAATGATTTCCTCATATGTGTAAAATTAATTTCTGCAGTGTAGAGCCTATGATCTAGGATGCTTTCCTATATTTATCCCCTACCTATGAAACTTTATTTCCTGGATGATTAATTACTTTAAAAATGAAACCACATTTGCAAGATTATCACTCTTTATGTGCACAAATAAAAGCAGGCTTTGGATATCTATTAACATAAGGAAGTTTTCTTTTCTCTTTGTCTCATCCTTTTTTTAGTATAGAAAAAAAATGATGATATAATGGAGTTTATCATCAGCCTGAATCAACTTATAGATGGATATTAATAATGGAAAGTAATGTATTACAGAGTTCTTTGTGTTACATTACTTTAATGCACAAAATAAATTGCATTTTAGGTTTCAGTTTCAATGGTGTTGGTTATGATTTCTGCAAGTAAGCATAACTTTGTTTAGCAAACTGAATTCATAGCAGAAGCCAGACAATTGCTGTCAACTTAAAGCAGCCACTGAATCTTTCTATTTGCTGCTAATATCCTAGCCATCCTTATGTTGATTCTTATATCTCAGCTTTCAGAAAATGAGTGATTGCATTTTCACATCCTTTCTCTTTGGCTTTATAGAATGAACTGAATTACTTAATAGGTCTTATTCTGCCCTTTAAATTGCAGGTCTGAATTCTCTGCTGAACTACCTTAAAGTCTCAAAAATAAATTCTCAATGAAGTCATAGCATACATCTATCTCTCACCATTTATACAAATGTCACAATGCCCTATTATATAAAGTTAATTCAGAGCATAATGTTACATAGTGTCTTACCCTTTAGTTAGCATTCAACTTCAGTGATTCCTTCTTATCTTTATTATGAATTTCAGAGACATAGGCAAATGAATATAAGGGAATTAACTAATAGAAAAACAATATTTAACTTTATATAGTTTGAATAATGAGAAATATACCATTTAAAAAACAGAACAGATTTTGATTATGGTTTTATCCCATCAACAGTACCTTTTCAAAGATAATTAGTCCAGCTTTGTGATAGAAAGCATATAATCAAGTAATAAAGCAAAATCTGACACCAAGTAATGGAGTTCTGGAAATAAAATGGTAGCAAGATGAAATCCATAATATTTAACTGCACTACCAAATTATATGTGTCAAGCCATATTTGTATTTCTTAAGTGCTGGTTATATATCTTTGAAATTATATGGATAAAATATTATCTAAATTACCTGTAAGAAATAATGATAAAAATAGGTTGCTATAATGGCAAAAGGAAAAAAAAACAGAAGGATCATAGACCCTTAGTTGTGGATATGACTTAGAAATAATTTCAGCTAGGCACATTACTTTAAAATGGCTAAAATATATCCCAGCAATAGAAATGAAGTTGCATAAGCCATAATGTGCACAAACTAGATACAAGGACTCATGTTCTTTATTATATCAGTGAACTAGTAAGCCGGTATCATGCAAGAGAAAGGATCTTTTAGTTTTCATTTTTCAATGACCTTATATAAGAAAAATATATGAATGGATTGGCAATTTCTTCAATTCCTTTCAGTTGTTCTCCTTTGCTATAATTAAATAACACACAAAGTATGACTATAATATGAAAGCTATGTGTATATGCCTTTCATATGTACACACACACATATATAACATGAAAGCTATATATATACACACATATATACATGTATATTTATTATATTTGTATGTATGTATATGTATGTACCTATGTATGTATGGATATGTACATATATGTGTATGTATATGTATATATATTTTGAGACATATATGTATATACATACATACGTATGTATATGCATACGTATATACATATACTGAGACAGAGTCTCAGTTTGTCATCCACACTAGAGTGCAGTGGCACCATTGTAGCTCGCTGCAGCCACAAACTCCTGGGCTCAAGTGATTCCCCCCATCTCAGACTCCAAAGTAGCTGAATCTACAGTCATATGCCACTGTGTCCAGTTAATTTTTAAATTTTTATTTTTATTTATTTATTTTTTATTTATTTATTTTTTTTAGACAGAGTCTCGCTCTGTCGCCAGGCACCAGGCTGGAGTGCAGTGGCACAATCTCAGCTCACTGCAACCTCCACCTTCCGGGTTCAAGCAATTCTCCTGCCTCAGCCTCCCGAGTAGCTGGGACTACAGGCACACGCCACCACACCTAGCTAATTTTTGTATTTTTAGTAGAGATGGGGTTTCACCATGTTGGCCAGGATGGTCTCAATCTCTTGACCTGGCAATCCGCCCACCTCGGCCTCCCGAAGTGCTGGGATTACAGGCTTGAGCCACTGCGCCCAGCCTAATTTTTAAATTTTTAGAAATTTTATATAGAGACAAGTTCTTGCTATGCTGTCCAGGCTGGTCATGAACTCATGGGCTCAGGCAATCTTTCCTCCTTGGTCTCCCAAGAAAACAATATTTACACCTATACATTTTGAAGCAAATTTTTCTGTTCTGTGTTCTATATCCTACGAGTATTATTGATATTAGCCTCAGATTTTGTTTGGATATTTCTATATAAATGTTGCTCACGCACAAATAAAATTCAAAGGAAAAAAGAAGGAATAGTAATTAGACATGAGAATAAAATTTTTCAGTGGCAACATTTTCTTTTTGTAGAACTAGAAGAATTAAACAGAATGTATAAAGGGTGTAGAAAAGGAAGATGAGTGATTGTACTTCCAATTGAAACTATAATTTTTACAATATTTACACAGCTAAATGTTTCCAAGTATCACTGTGTTTTCAAGGTAAAAGAGCATCTTTGTGAAGTAGGTAATTTGTATGAATATCCACCCTTCAAGGTACTAGTATGGAATTGTCTTTTTTTTTTTTTTTTTTTTTTTTTTTTTTTTTTTTTTTTTTTTT
>NW_016107344.1:6380910-6405209 GCF_001604975.1 Cebus imitator
TCAGCCTCCTGAGTAGCTGGGATTGCAGGCACGCACCACCATGCCCAGCTAATGTTTTGTATTTTTAGTAGAGATGGGGTTTCACCATGTTGACCAGGATGGTCTTGATCTCTTGACCTTGTGATCCACCCGCCTCTGCCTCCCAAAGTGCTGGGATTACAGGCTTGAGCCACCGCGCCCGGCGGAATTGTCTTAATAATGTCCACCTGGTTAGAGTATAAGCTGAAAGCCCCTTTTCATCAGTGATCTCCCATACTGTGATGTTGTGTTATTCTCCACTCTGCAACTTCTATACACAGATTGAAGAAAAAATCTGTGCTCACTTAAAGGGAGAAAGTAACAGCAATATCTCATTTCTAACTTTCTCCACAACCTCAAATTATTGGCCTTATATATTTTTTTACATACAGAAAGTGCTGAAATATCATCTGATTTAAAAAATAAAACAAGCCAGGACCTCATTTAAACTAGAAAAACAACTGGACTACAGCACTGAAAAACAATAGTTAATTATATTATTTGTGGACTAGCCATTTGTAAGGAGAGTGTAGAAAACAATTTGGATGGCAAAAGCAAAATATAAATTCTACACGTATTTATTGAGTAGTTATTATGTATACCTTTTTGATCTAGGCCCTAGACTTACAGAGGTGAACAAAACAGATACGGTCTCACTTTCCCCTCAGCTGGAGAGATTATTCCAAGTAAAACTATATAATGATTAACTTCACACCTGTGGTAAGTGTTCTGAAAGATAGAGAGTGCTATAAGATTGTCAAAGAGGGAAAAGTGGATACTTTGGGAAGTGGGAACCAGTATGTAAATGTGGCTGACATCTGCTAAGGTGAAGACGAATTCACAACAAGGAGTTAAAAAGAACAGAAATACGAGAGAGTAAGAGGTTGTAGAGGAGAGAGGATTTTAGAACAAATAGTAAAAAAGTTTTTCTATGCTTACTTATGAGTATAAATTATGTCTCATTTAGTAGTGTTAAATAAAACACTTAAATATTTAATTTTTGTTCAGCCCCAAGAGAGATACTGTCTCAAAATCCAGTTTTTCAGGTCTGGTCCAGTCACTGTGTACGTAGCCAACTTACATTTGAGGTCAGTAACAAATTGCTTTAAAGTTGTTGTCCTTGTTGATGCCTGAGCTACCACAAATAACAAATCCTATTTTAAACGTGCATTTTAAAGGATCAAAATAAGCCAGCATTATTAGCTTTCAAGAAACAGTAAAATATGAAAAGTTAAATGTCTTATATGATTCTTTTAGCAAGTAATGCTTTATGTTGAATCTGTTCACTATTGACAGGTAAAAAAGAATAGTTAATCAATTTGAAGGAGAAAAAAATCAGTTGGCCCTATTCTAGAGTTTCTTCATTCCTGCCTTATAAATTACTTAGGTAAAAATTCACTAGCTTGAAGTTGGTGACTATCTTTGATATGATTCCATGCTCCTTTGAAAGTTTCACTATAAAGTCATTTAAAATAATACACTTTTATGATTTTGGATAGAAATGCCATTGAAGGCTTCCTGTCTATTCCAAAAAGAATGTCTAGAAGAAAGGAATTATCTTTCCTCATCCAAAAGACACAAGGCCTTTAAGTCTTTGGATAAGATAGAAGATGTAGAATCTATGTGCTTTTTTGGATTTATAGTAATCTATTTGAAGAGACGGAATAAAATAATGTTTATTTTATCCTAATGGATACTCCAAGAAAAAAAATTTTCATACAATTTTTTCAATTCTTTTTAAAGACATACAAACCAAAGTCTTGCTGGATTCCTATCTTGTTGGGCTTTTATGATTTTATATGTTAATAATGTGCTTACCCTTTCTTTTATTTTTTCTTATTGTTTTACTTTTATATTTATCGACACAAAAAGTTGGCCAAGTTTAAATCAGGTCTAGACTTATTGATTGCAACTTGACATTTAATTGTATATTCTGTTATATAGTAATAACAGAAAAAGCATTCTGAGATGTTTGCATGAAGGGTGTCATGCATAGCAAACATAAATGATGGATGGATTATGTACTAGGTTTTTAAAAGTATTAGCTAACCTACTTACTAAACCACTTAAAAATATTTTTGAAAAATCTTGGGTTCCGGGGAGACAAGAAAGAATGGAGGGGAAAGAATGCTGTATTGATTATTTTTAAAAGTTAAAAAGAGTGATCTCAAATAACTTGCAAAAATTGACATCAATACTTAATAAAATAATGCAACAAATATTCAAAGAAGAAATGTTAAGTCCAGAGGCAATGAAATCAAGAACAATATGAAAGATGATTTTTCAGGTGAAAATTATGACAGGTTATCAATATTCATTCCCAATAGAATTTTATAAAAAACTAACAAGTAGAAGAAAGAAAAACAGCATGTATGTGCATACAATACTCAGTTAATAAATGAGGTCTAGAAAGATCTATGATTTTATTAAGTTTTCTCAAAGTCACATTCAAGTACAACTACTCTTATGCTAACCTAAATTTTTTGTTTATATTCTCAGCTTTAATTCTTACTGGCCCAGTGTACTTGAAATCTTATGAGTAAAGCTAAAATTATTGAAAGAAAACATATAAAAAAGGACATATGCAGTACAATATTAAATTTCCCTATGGGTTTCTAAAGGTGAACACTTGTCTATATAATAAAGGGCTATGGAATGTAATGATATAAGTATAAATTTTGGAGATCTGAGTTAAATTTTGGCCCCTCTAGGATTCTAGATTTATAGGCATAAACAATCTAGATATATTTTCTTAAATTATATCTTCATTTTTCTTAAATTGTTTCTTAAATTTTTCTTAAATTATTTCTTAGTGTCTTCATATAAAGGTATTATACTACCGTATTAGTCTATTTTCATAGTACTATGAAGAATTACTCAAGGCCGAGTAATTTATAAAGAAAAAAGAGGTTTAATGACCTCTCAGTACCACAAGGCTGGGGAGGCTTCACAATCATGGCAGAAGACAAAGGAGAAGCAAACCATGTCTTACATGGTGGCAGGCAAGAGGGCATGTGCAGGGCAACTTCCCCTTATAAAACCATCAGATTTCATGAGACTTATTCACTATCAGGAAAACAGCACAGGAGGAAAAAACCACCCTGTGATTCGGTTACCTCCCACTGGGTTCCTCAGTGACACATGGGCATTATGGGAATTACAATTCAAGATGAGATTTGAGTGGGGACACAGGGAAATTTATATAAAATATTCTTTTCACCTTCACAAGCATTGCAGTTATTACATATGAAATATCTAAATTATAATAAACACTATAATTTGTAGTTTAGTTAATTGTAGACATTTTATGACCTTAAATAGCACTGTATAGTAAAAATATTAGGGAAGAAGCTACTTAAGTCTAGGTACTTGGCTGAGCAATAGTTAGGGAAGGAGCTTTGGGTTCTGATCTAACAAATATATGACCTAGTTGAGTATTAAAACATAAAATTACAACAATAACAACTCAAAACACACTAAATGTATAATTTTAAAGAGCAATAAAAGCTATAAAAAGAAAGAACAGATGCTGAGCTGAGCTTTCATTGATTCTGAATATCCTTGTGTGAGTACCATTTTTAAATTCATGATTCTTTATTCACTATCGACTACTTTTCTACAGGTTCTGGCTATTTGATCTTTACAAGATAATCCAGCCTTAGGCTAGCCCCATCTTCCACACAGTCTTGCTTCTAATAATGCTGGGACACAGGTGCCCCAAGGGGTGGGCAGGTTGGCCTTGTCCTCACTTTCAAGTATCACTTGACATTAAAATTTTCTCAGATCTCCTTATTTAAAATAGAAACTAGGTACTCACCAATTCGCCATTCTCAATTTTTATCTTATTTAACATTAAGTTACTTTTTAATTTAATATGCTCCCTCTCACTAAATGTAAACTTAAGGAAATTGAAGGAAGTGCAAAGGTTCTAAGGCACTTATGAAATGATTGGGAGCTATAGAGGTAAGTGCGACTCAGCATATTCAGGCTGCATAAACCAAAAGAGGGAGTTTACTTTTACCCTGAGGGTAATGGAAGGCAGAGTCACTAAAATGCAAATAACATTACATTACCATATTTGCATTTTAGTGACAATATAAAATCAATCCTAACTGATCTACCAATTAGTCTCATCAATGCATTGCTCTAAATTCCTTTTTTTTTTTTTTTTTTTTTTTGAGACTGGAGTCTCACTCTGTCACCCAGGCTGGAGTCCAGAGGTGTGATCTCCACCCACTGCAGCCTCTGCCTCCCTGATTCAAGCAATTCTCCTGCCTCAGCCTCCGGAGTAGCTGGGATTATATGTGTCTGCCACCATGCCCAGCTAATTTTTCTATTTTTAGTAGAGAGGGGTTTCACTATGTTGGCCAGGCTGGTCTTGAACTCCTGACCTGAGGTGATCCACCTGCCTCAGCCTCCCAAAGTGCTGGGAAAACAGGCGTGAGCCACTGCACCCGGCCACCTAAATCCTTTTTAATATTCTTATTTTTGAACGCACCTGCTTTTGCTATACCCACAGGAATCCCAGTTCAATGTAAACAAACTGCATGGCCAACCTTCACATCTTCACTTTGGGACAAGTGGGCAGTTCTTCCCCACAGGAAAAAAATAAATTGTTCTTTAGCATTCTCTACTAGAGGGCTTTCTGGAACCTCAGTACCTCTGCGAAGAGCAGGGACTGTATTATCCAACCACTTCACCGCTTCTGTATAATCACTCCTCTTGCCTTCAGTTAAATACACTCTTGTCTCTTCCTTTGAGACTTCTGCAAACTGCCACAGTGCTCCTTATCTCCATGCTGCTGTCCCTTCACTTCAAGGGGAATTCCTTGATATTCTTTTTGTTAATTGAGGATACAGCACCTGATTCATAATAAATCACTGAATCTTATTACCAATCTAGAAGGGCTCAATGTTTATGTGGAAAGCTTCTCCAACCTCATTGTCAAAGCGATTTTTATAAAATGTAAATTAGAACATGTCAAACGGTTCCTTAGAATTTTTCGTGGTCTATTTCCCCCCCTTCTAGATTTAAAAATATCATACTCTTTAGCCTATAACACTAAATGTCAACCAAGGGTAATTTTGCATCCTATGAGACATTTGGCAATACGTGGGGACGTTTTTGATAGTTGGAAAGGAGCTACTGTTATCCAGTAAGAAGGGGCTGCGATACTGTGAAACATCCTAAAATACACAGAGTGGTCCCCCACAACAAGTCCTTATCTGGTCTAATACATCAATATTGCTGAGGGTGAGAATTCTTCACCTAAAAGTTTTCAGTGATTTGGAAGCTGTCTATAGATTCGATAGAATCTTTATTATTCTTCTTACTTACTACATTTGAGCCATGACAGCCTCCTTTCTGGTTTTTTTAATTTTGCCTAATGTTTTCCTATCTAAAGGGCCTTACTCATTATTGTTGCCTCAAACAGTTTCTCCTGTCCCTTTTCAGAATGCAGAGATGCAGAGAAGCCACTGTGGGGAGTACACAATTGACATGAATGAGTCAGACCTCAGTTGTGAAGCTAGAGAGCTAAGGAGGCTGAGGGGACTTCAAGGCCTTATTAGGAATTTTCAGGAGTTGAAATTTTCCCCAAAGAGCAGAAGAAGCCAGTGATCAAATATAAGCAAGGAAACAGTATGTAGAAATTTCTGTTTTAATATAATAATAATTTTAGCAAGAGGAAGTATTTATAGATTATATTTCAAGAGTCATGATTTAGGCATTTTCATACGGATTTTATCTTACATAACTTCCCAATAGGTTCACAATAAAGTGAATATCATTATTCATATTTGCAAGTAAGAAAACATATTGAAGTGAGTAAGCTCATCCTCCCAGAGTCTCACAAGCTGACAAGTAGGACAGGCAGGATTCAGTTGTAAAAGTATTCTGATTCCAGATTTAGTGCTCTTGCTATCTTGCTACAGAACAGAGAGGAGAAAAGCTGAGACAGGTGACAAGATAGTGATTATATGTAATGGTCAGGGCTGGGGGCAGATTGGAGGCATTGAAGATGTAATCCAACATGTCAATAGTGCTGAGGGTGAGAATTCTGGTGGTAGAAAGAATTAGGTGGTCTTGAGAGAGAATTAGAGCATGCAGTTAGGAATTGGTAACTGGATGTAAGAATGAGGGGAAGAGAAAAAAATCAACTTGATTTAAGCCTGGGTAATAGGTTATATGGAGTTATCAATTTTTATTTCTTATTACTGTTGAAGATGGCAGTGGAGGAAATGGTGAATGGTTAATTCAGATAATAACTTTAGTTTTGTAGTTATGGAGAAGAGTATTATCTAGGTGGATATTGTTCAGGAGAGAGGAAAGTTTCCTGAGTTAGATTAGGGAGTCATTGATATATAATTTTTAATGAATACCAGGTATTGGATGAAAGTCATCAAGGGAAATTTGCAGAGAAGGAAAGTGTTCCTAGAGTATAATCCAGGGGAATCTTAGCAACTGTGAAAATGAAACAGGAAGATAATTCTGGAAAAGAGTGTCAAGGAAAAAGCTGCTAGAGTAGTCAAAGAAAAACCAGGCAAGTCTAACAGCATGGCTATAAAGAAAAGAGAGAGTCAAAAGGGAGAAATAGGAGAATGAGGCTTAATGTTATTAGCATGTAAGTACAATAAGGACTGAATAGAGTGATTTGATTATTGGTATGGTGGTTAATTAGAATCTAGATGTGAACAGTTTCTGTGGTGTAATGAGAACAACAATGAAATTGTATGAGAAATAGAAGTTTATCAAAAGGGGAGAAGTGTAAGCCACAGAGGTGGGAAACACACACACACACACACACACACACACGAGAGAGAGAGAGAGAGAATGGAAATTTTCTTACTTGAGAAGGTAGAAGGTGACAGCATTTGAAGTAGAGATAGCTTTGGCAGGCTATGAAGAGTGTATATATTTTCCATTTCATTTGGGGAAAAATAAGAAAGGGAGAGTGTAAATGCAGACTATGAATTTGTGCAATTAGTTACATGACCTTTAGGGTGTGTTTCTTTGTCACTATTTTTGCCTTGTGGTATTGAAGCCATCCACTAAGATCAGTAGTAAGATGGAGAGGTAAGATATAGGTATTTAAGAAATAGAGAAAGTATCTGACAGAGCTATAGATTAAGGGCTAGAGAGCAAACTAAATACAACAGCTGGAACTGCAGAATGTTTGACTGTACATTGGAGAAGATGCTGATGTGTAGAGTTGTTCAATTTTTCTTTAGCAATGCTTAGCCCCATGAGTAAAGACCAAGACAAGGCAGATATTTGCATTTCTTCAAAGATAAGAAGTTGTGAAAAAGTTCTACTGAAAAAGTAATGCGACAAATTGTTGACCACACTCACAAAAAAGAGTTGAATGTAAGATGGAATTGTTGAAGTCCGAGTAGTTAAATGAAAACGCTTAGAAGGGTAAGAGGAAGTGGTCAGATATTGAAGTTTCTGAATATATTATTTCAAGATATAAGCTAAGCTGACTTATAACTAGGTCCATATATGGGCATGAGCAGCAGCAAAGGGCACTGGAGATAATGTCAAATGAATTTAAGGTCAGGTGTAGAACGATTATCCATCACAGGTTCTTAACTTCACTCAGGGTGGAGAGCGGACCTTGTGCAGGCTATCAGCCAGATGTCAGTGCTTTCTAATGTCAAGGCCGCCTCTCCACTACCTCTATCTCTCTCTTTGCTCTGTCAATCATTTCCTCTCTTTGTATCCTAATCTTCTTTTCAAATATTTTTTAAAATCTAAATTACTTATATTTTACTGTTTTTCAACAATTAAGCTACTCTTTCTTTTATAACTAAATTTACTGAGAACATACTCATATTACAAAAAATATTTAAAATGATATAAATTTTTAGGCAAATGTAATATAAATACTGTAATGTACATAAACCATCATTGGTTATTAACAGTACATTTTAAAAACAGTATTTTTCAACTCACTTGGCATTATCAAAGTTTCCTGATGACAGGTTATGTATGCAGAAGACTGTGAGATAGAAGAATGATGTTTCAGAACATTTAGAATTTATAATAAAATCCTAGATTATATTTATGATAAAAACTACTAAGTACCTACTTTTTAAATTATAAAGTGAGCATTTAATATTTACATGTTGAGGATAATATTTATTAATTGAAAATTGACCTTAAAATGTCTATCCTCCTGAATTAAAAAGACAATATACCTTAAACCTCCATTATTAACACTTAATATTTATTACAGGTAAAAATGAGCTAAAGGGAGATAAAGTGGTCTTTAACAAACAGGTCAATACAAGGAGATTTGAAAATCAATGAGGTAAAATTGTCTTCCTTTTAAAATGAATTAAGTTAAATCAATTTATTGCCAAACCATGAATAATAATTTATTTAACTATTGCTTCCAGGATTCAAGGGATCCAGACATTAGCTCTGATAGATTGCAGAACTCAGTTACTTGGCAGATGTCACCAAAGACTTATTGGTAGGGCAGACATAAAATCAGGGTGATCTTAGGCATCCTTATTAATGCAAACATACTATCAAAGGATATTAGATGACATACTCAAGGTGTAAAGATAGGTTTGACCTTTTCTTTTTCTCTCTTTCAAAATATTTTTTAACTCTACTTTCTAAATTTTTCCTGCTCTTCCAAATTTTATTAGGTTATACTATTTGATAATTTCTTGTTTGAAATGATGAATTCACTTTCAGTAGAAGCTCTTTCAACTTTTCTTTGAGATGTTCTGAAAAATATTCCTAAGACTAGCTTTTGTTAAAGTAATATCAACCATAACTTGTCTGGGTTTACATAACTTGAACATTTTATTACTACTTTTACTCTTCAGAAGCTGGAAAAAAACAAGTTCTTGTATTGAATCTTCTCATAAAGCCTGCTTCACGTGTCTTTTCTTTTTTGTTGTTTGGTTTCTTGTTTGTTTTCCCTCCTTTGTGTGTCGCTTACTTTTTTCTGCCTGGATCCTTGAAAGATTTTTTACCCTGAAGTTCATAGACATCACTAAGATATATCTCAGGAATAATCATAACATAAAAATGTTTATTGTAGCACGAGGTGTACCATTTTGACCTAGAGTTTCACGTGTGATTTTTCAAATTCTAGAAAGAAAATAAAAGTTCTATTCAATTTTAAATGCATATTTTTGCTCTAACTTGGAAGTAAAGTTTTCTAGTGGTAGATGCTCTCATATTTGTAATCCTGCTCTTGATGTCTCCGATTTTTACCTTTGATCCTCCATTTGTTTTTTGGTTCTTTGATTAACTCTATGGATTCATACTGAACTGAGTTTGATTTGTAGTAATATTTTTAGAGTTGCAATTACCATTTCCTTCTGATTAAAAAAAAATGAACATTTATTCCAACTGTACTGTTTTTGGCCACCATGCTAATAGTCTTTAATACAGATTGGGAGTTTATTGGGAACATAAATATGACTTCTTACTGCAGTATTTCTTTACCATGCAGTCTTTATGTACTTCAGAAACCACATAATTTACTACCATCTACAAATTTCTGCTTTACTTCTTTATTAATTTTAAACACATTTTACTGTGTTTATTTGAGGTAAAATAAGATATAACAATAAGTATGATATGTATAACATATAGAATCTATATGTATGATATACGTACATATAGAGAATACTGTGAAACAAAAACAAAGGT
Organism: Cebus imitator; assembly: GCF_001604975.1. Classification (NCBI taxonomy): domain Eukaryota; kingdom Metazoa; phylum Chordata; class Mammalia; order Primates; family Cebidae; genus Cebus; species Cebus imitator. Next base: position 6,390,604 of record NW_016107344.1, read on the forward strand.
CAAATATTTTATTTTCTTCACTAACATAATATATAACAGTGAAGGAGTGAGTCTCACTTCCCACTATACTAACTGAATCCAACACTGATCCTGAATTTAATAGATGCTTAATAAATGAACATCAAGTGATGTTCTTTCATATAAATATTGATATCTGTCTTTCATAACAAAGCCTTCTATTTTCTTATAATTTTAAAGTATTTTCTGTCTCGTTATGCTGCAAAATTACAAATGTGAACAATCATTCTTTGTGTTCTGATATAAATTTCTTGAGTGAGAGAAAATAAAATGGAGATTCCTGGCCTGTTCCATTTTTATGAGTCAGTAGTATTTTTCCATGGTGGTAAGAAATTTGTTCTACTGAAGAACAAATCATGTATACTAATATGATTTCCTCTGTTCACTATCCTATAAATTGAGAAGTACAAGTAAGATTTTTAAGAATTTTTTTGTATTTACTTTCTTTTCACTCTTCCCCCATTCCCTCCTATTACTGCTTCTTAGGAGTTTCATAGGAAAGGAAATTGATTCCTATAATCATATATTTATGGCATATACAGTTCAGTTTTTTATATGTCATATTAAATCTTCCTAAGGCCGAGAGTTGCTGCAGTACTTCTTCCTATATATATCTTGTTATTGAGCCAACTTTTAGGTACTATGCTTAGCACCTTTGTGACAGGATCAATTGTAACCAAAATCTCAGCATCCTGTAATATAGCCAGGTAACAAACCTACACATGTACCTACTGAATCTAAAATAAAAGTTGAAATTATTAAACTGTAAGAATACATGGAAAGCAGAGGATTAGTTTTGTGATTTTATTTCCACTTCACTATCCTTCCCAAAAATGTTGGCTTTAAAAATTAGATAAATGGTAGATTAGTTATTTTCTGTTGATTCCAATTAAAGAAATAATTATAATTTCAGCCAAAAGAAGAACTATTGCAAGAAAATCAAGTAAGGGAGTTTATGTAATTTAAGGTCAGATATTCTATATGAACCAAAAAATAGATTCATTATTTCAAATGTTTCTTTATTTCTAATGCATTTCTATATATCCTTCAATTTTTATTTATCTTTCTCTCAGTTGGCTGACTTCCTCTGTTTTTCTATGCTATAACAAACAAACAAATATGACTTATTGTTGCTTCAGTTTTTTATATTATAACTTAGCTCAGCTGGAGAGGCTTTGTTTTGTCTCACAACCTCATCTGTGTGTTTACCAACAAGGGCTAGCTAAGTGTTATCACATACCTGCCCCTATTCACCTAACATGCTCATTTTACCAATAACTATGTGGTTCGAATCTGAGTGAAGAATATTTGTTACAGATGGAAGAGGGCATAGATAAATAAATAGATAGCTACATAATCATAATCTTAGTACAATTATAGTTAGGCAGTTTTATAGAATTAATTTCAAGGAAAAATTTACCTATGTTGATAAAGTTTATTTTTTCATGTCCCTAACACTCTTAGGTTACATGTGCTGGATCCAGGAAACAAAAAGTTTTTACCTAAACCACAAGGCAATTTGGAATTGCCTAACATGAATATTTACCGTGGTTTGATGGAAATAAATAACAACAGATCTGGGTATACTCACAGTGCATAACATTTCAATTAAATCTTTCTTTTAATCTTTTTTTAGCTAAGCATCCAAATTTTCATGGAATTTTGGTGTATGTGAAAGGAATAGTTTTTGACATATCATCTCTCCTTTTGAAGGGACCAAGTATACCTCACAGAAGTACACACTTGCAGTCTTTTTGTATATTTTATTTTCATTCTTTCAACCAGAGATAGTCTAATGCTTAAGATTCTCTGGTCTCTTTCTAACGTCTCTCTTGCTAACTTTCAAGAATCAATTTAAATAATATTAGCATATTTTTTTGCAAAAATATAATCACTTTTAAGAGGAATTTACATTTTTTTCAATTTGAAAAAGTACAATAGAAATATACATATTATAAATGTTTAGGGTATATAAGGCTTTGAGGATATGATCAAAAAATTGCTTGCCCTGACATCACAAAAGTAATAGTCAACAAATTTCACACTGTTTCGGTTCGCAGGTTCCTAAAGGTAATTTCAGGATCACAGAAATCTATATAGCCCAAATTAAGGTCTCTCACATGTATTCAATGCACATAAGGGATCGAGAATCATTTTCCAGAATTATCTAGAATCTTTTCAGATAACAGGAAGAAGGATATCTCTGAAAAGCTATTATTACATTCCATATATCATAAAACTAATATTGTTCACTTTCTCTTGTAATGAAGATGAAAGATGTACACAAAGGTACAAATGATTTCAATATCTGGTTATTTTAGCCAGTGCCTCTGGGTGTTAAAAGACCTTATCATACCTTCATGAAATGAAATGTATGCCTCATCTAGTCATATTTAATAAACTAGATAAAAAATTATCTTTTTTGAGAAGGCAAAATGGTATGTTCAAGACATTGCTTAGAGACACCTGCTACTCTGTAGATCATAACTGCAGAATTGTTACTTTGTTATAAGAGAATAGTGCTTTAAATAAATAGAGATAACTTTAAAATGCTTTTTAATGTCTTAAACCAAAATGAGCTTTCCTCATAAAATAAAGATTACTTAATTCACTAATAGATAAGTAGCTTTACCAAGTAAAACAGAATGGAAAAGAAACAAGATATGCATTCAGGGAAAAATACTTCAATATTTTTATTTTCTCCTTTACCATAAATTGTTTAAAAACTTGCATCTCATATGGAGTTATTTGAATATAAGTAAAGGACTCATATATTAGTTTGACTTAAAATGTAGACAAGCTCAGAAGAATTTTGAACTCTTTCAAACTACAAGAAAACTGTTTATTAGTGTAGGTAACAATTTGTGTCTAATCATATCTTTACAAATGAATTCATTTGTTTCTGAGAAAATGTGTAACTTACACTTAAGAAGCACCTCATTTAATTTAAAGAATCTGGTCAAATTAACTGCTTTCAATTCCCAGTATTAGCCAGTTTATTTTGGCCTTTCAATCTTGTTTGGATATCTTGTGGAAGAATTCTGTCCAGTCAATCATGCAACATTTGATCATGCAAAGAAAAAGCCCTATAAAATAACAAGCCATGCAAGTAAAATACTGATGAGCTGCTACTTTATTGCTTTCCCCCATTGATGTTATTCTAGTAATTTTGTCCTTGTGTTTAAGATGGTTAACCTGGCACTTATTATGATAACAGCATATGCGAATAAAAGAATAAATTACCAAGTGCATGATTCCTATTGATGTAAGCATTTGTTCTCTATCAGGAATGTTCCTGGTAACAACAGTCAAACAATGCTCTTTACCTTCCAAATTGAACACTGCACACTGCCTGACTTTAGATATAATTACTTCACATAATTGTTTCTGTCAAGAATAAATGAAGCCTTAAAAGAACAATGCAATCATTACAAGTGGATCATCTTAGATATATATTACACTGGGCCTTTTACTGGTTGTGTTTTCTCAGTTGATAGTAACAACTAAAGATGCTTAAATTGTGCATCTTCAGTCACTAAAAACACATCTGAATACCTGAGCTGCTAATGGATAATTTTAAATAAACTCTTTTTGCTTGATGAAAACTTAGAAAAATCAGTATTAGGTTTTAGTTAACATGTTCAGGCAAATGAAACTATTCTGAAGATTCAGAGCTAGAAAAAGATGTGGAAACTGCATTCATATTTTACATATCAAACAATATTTTGCATTGATAAAACTGGGGTTTTTGCATCACTGGGCTTTACCTTATTATTAATACTTTATCTTAAAATTCTTAATTCATGAAGTGTGTTGTAAATATTATATTTTCATATTTGAATGTATTGAGTAGAAAAAAATCATAAAGCAGATTTTGTGTGTATATTAATCTGAGAGGGCTATAAGTGTGTAACCCAGTAACACATGCCATTCTGCCTGCAGTGGTGAAATATAGAGATCATCAAAATTCATTGTGCTGGGTAACATTTTATAACTTAATTTCAATCTAAAATAGGAAAGAACCAAACAAACAATGTTGGTTCTCCAGCACAAGGAACTTCTATATCATGTATTTTATTTTATATATATATATATTGATATGGTTTGGCTGTGTCTGCATCCAAATCTCACCTTGTATTTTATCTCCCAGAATCCCTACATGTTGTGGAAGGGACCTAGGGTTTGGTAATTGAATCATGAGGGCCAACCTTTCCTATGCTATTCTCATGATTGTGATTAAGTCTCAGAAAATCTGATGGGTTCATCAGGGGTTTCTGCTTTCACTGCTTCTCTCATGTTTCTCTTGCTGCCACAATTTAAAAGTGTCCTTCTGGGAAAGGTAGTAGAGACTGCCCTGAGCTATAGCCCAACAACTAAGATTTTGGCCTTTCACACTGGTGGTCTGGGTTTGATTTCCTGCTTAGGAAGTAAGTGATTTTGGTTTAATATCTGCATAAACTTGTCTTGTCTCATCTCCTTCGTGGACTATCTTAAATTTTCCTTTCTCTGAACACCTGCGAAGTTACCTTTGATAAAGTTCAAAAGCAAGAAATATCAGCTGTTTGCCTGGCTAAAGCTGGGTAATAAGTCAACTTAATTAAAAGTGGATATTCAAGCCATAACAGCTTGGACTCCTTGGGAAAAACAGGAGGCATCAGAAACCCATTTCCTGGCCCTGTTCTTCCAAGGACTCCAGCCTAAAGCCAAAAACCAATTAAGAAATTTAAAAACCGGCAAATGAAATATCTTACAACTATTGTAGTAATCTTTTGTCTGTCTATCCGTGTAATTATATATGTGTAATGTTTAAATAAAAGAGCTCTAATTAATTAATTGGCTTAAACAAAAATAAGTGCTTAAATATTTTGAAAGCAAAATATAAATTGTAATGTCTTTTACTTCATGTAACTTTAGTAATCTTTGGGAAATTAAAACAGATTTAAATATTATTGATAAAAAAAGATATTTTGTCTAACTTATGCAGGTCAGGTAATAGGTTTGCTAAATGGTTTAAGGTCATAAACTGCTTTGACTTTTGAAAATCGTTCAATTTATTTTGGAGACATTAAATTCTAAATAAGGCCTGGGGATATATGGAATTAGCTATGCCCCCTAGCTATGCAAAGAAGGTGATTTTTAAAAAAGATTTCATATAAGAAAGGATGTTGCATGGTAAACTGTTGTCCTAAAGTAAAATGACTGTTTAAAAAGAGTGATGTTTAGGGAAAGTCAGAAAGTCTAAACATGTTGTACATGGTCTATGTAAGTTGTAGAAGACCTTGTAAAAAGAAATTTATGCCAGAAATATTGTACAATGTAAAGATGATTATGTCTCCTAAATGCCTTATAACATGCCACTATGACGCTTAACTGTATAGCTTACCTATTTTACAGTTAGGTAAGGCCTGGGACATGTGGAGTTAGATGCTAGAAAGGGTCAGATCTTATCTGCATTTCTGTCTGGGTCATAGGCCCAAGACCTATTACATAATTAAAATCCCTTACTTACCAAAGTTTTCAGCAGAAATAAAAGTTACTAAGAGTTAAAATTTTAATATACAATTGAGACTACTGAAGAAATAGGTTTACATGCAAGGTGTGTAAGGAGAATGAAATGTGTTTTTTATAAGAAATTATAAGAAAGCATGGGAATGTAAATTTTTGTCTAGATTAGAGGATTAAAGAATTGTTTTAAATTAAAGAAAATAAAGGTTGAAAAATTTGTGGAAGGTTTATAAAAATTAATTATAAGAGATTCTATTTGTGAACACATTGGCAAAAATTAAAATAATATTATTCATTTTTTTCCATAAATCGAACTTTGGTATAGAAGCACCACAGAGTTTTGGAATATTGTTCTGCTCTGAAAAAAAATTGTAAAGGGTTCTTTAATGTTTATAAATTCTTACCTTATGATCAAACTAATTAAAACAGAATAGATTTATACAATGTTACTTAAAAACTAGATTTAACATTAATAATGGAATGGAATACTAATGGGAAGATAAAATTTGGTTTTCTCTTTTAAAAATGATTTTTATGTAATATTAAAAGATAATGAAAGATTTGTGTTTACCTTTTAAATAAACTTACAATTGAAAAATTGGGAAAGAGAAAAAAGGAGACAGAGTCAGTTGGCCTCATGCTGTCCCATTGGGTATTGTTTGGAAAGCTAAGTCTTCTATCAGAATAACATTTTTTCCTTTAGAAAATTTTGGAGTTATCATTTTGGCTAAATTAGTGACTTATTGTATCCTAAGATTCTATTTGTAATATCCAGTGTTTTAAAACTTTGGTATGTAACAAATCTATCAAAATCAAGCTCTAGATTATCATGCTAAATCAGCCAATAAAAAATTGTTTAAATATACAATTTGAATGAACTCCATGGTCTAAGTCAAATTACCTAAGATAATGCCTAATATATCAGTGCTATTATACTAATTTTTAATGATAACCCATTAGTTATCAGTGTGTAAATTGGAGAAACAACTGGTATTCAAGAGGACATAAGTCCAATGTTAAGCATGGACTCATGAAGTACCAGGACAATGGCCTTGTTTTTCTTGAGCCCTTAAAGCTTTTATTATTAAAAGTTGTGCATTTCATGACTTGTTATGGAAAAGATAAAATAATCCAAATTGAATATGTTGATGTGGTAACTTGTAAATTGCAGAAATAGTTTAAAACCAATGTTTTGTTCCATACCCCTGGGAAGATAGTCAAAGTTTTAGGTACATTTGGCTATCTGATGGGCCATTTAAACATTTATAAAGGGATTTCACTCAATTGTCATTTTCATTGCATGTCTTCTGGTTGTATAAAAGTTTTCTCATCCAAAAGGGCTGATGTGTGACAGTAGGTTATTATGCTACAGTGTATTTTCACCAGGTAAAGAAAGCTTTTTATGATTTACTGAGGACAATCCCTTCACAGTCTAGAACCTAAAGATTACATCATCTGAGGACAACAGAGAAAAACTGTCCTTTCCATCCACACTATAGTAAAAGTTTGGAGCCTTGAACCTTGGGTTCATATCCCACAACTGAAAAGGGTTGCTCCACACTCCTGAAACTGTACACCCATTGAAACCCTAAGGTAAAACTAACCAGGAAAGTTTCTCCTCAGAAAATGGCATCATTGATGTGAATAGCTTTTCCCAAGATCACATATCAAGATTTCTATTACAAGACTCTTCTTATCTTTGAATATTTTTTCATGTTCATGACTCTATGAACAATAGAAATGAAAGGTGGTTCTATTATGTGCACTTAAAGGGTATATTTTTATTTGTAAAAGATTTTGAGCAGTAAGCCTCATACATGACTGACCATATAGTTTAATAAGTAAAAAAAGATAAAGACATAAGTGAGAAATTTTGGTGGTACATATGGTGCTCATAATCAGTCAAAACTCCTCTTAACCCATGTCATGGATTAAAGAGAAAATTTCCAGGAAGCCTTCATTCTATTAAAAATACATCATTTTTTAGGTCTTTTTTCTATGGTTTAGAATAAAAGAGGCACTAATTAGAAATATCCTCACATTAGGCTCTACAGCAAATTCTACTTTAAAGGCCATCATTACACAACAGACTTTAAGTTCTGTTGCTAAAGTTATGCTAAATAACAGAATTGACTAAACAGAAAAGTACCTTTGCAGCTGCTAATTCTTGTGGCCTATGGAGCAATTCATCAAATGTAGATTATAAAAATTCAGTAGTAGGGGATTAATGAAAAGGCCATTTAGTCAAACGAGTAGACTCTTCATCTAGCTTATTCTTTAATCTATTTAATTTTATGTGGTTAATTTATGGGGACCCTGGGTAAGGAGCATACGCCAAATTCTTGGTATTATCTCCCAATAGTTATAATAGTCTCCCTGGTGCCCTGTATTCCCTCAAAGGTTTAAAATGTTTTCACATAGGCATCTCTAGAAAGTCAAATGGTCTCTCTTCAACTGGAATGACAAAAGCTGAAAGAAATATGCTATCATGAGGATACCGTAACCTATGAATGACGTGTGCTGAGTCCGGAAACCCAAAATGATGGGAGCTGAGAGTGGCACTAAGGCCCTGCACTCTCACCTAAGTAAGAACCTGGCCAAAAGGGGGGAATTTTTTTTTTTAAACAAAATTATTGGAAGCCATTATTTTGGACTGAGCTTATGCACTAGGCACCAACCAAACTAAAATGGAGTCACTCTTGCTAAATGTAACATAATCAAATGTAACCTAAGGCTTTAAGAAAACACAGATCCGAGAACAGACTAGGTTTTATTTCTCTCCTATAAACAGGATGTTCCAGCTTAAGGAGGTATCCTCTACTCAGTCCTTATTCTTTCTTTGCAAAACCCACTCTTCTGCTATTTCCCAGTGAGCTTCAAAACCACATGAGTACATTTATGATAGCGATAATAACATCAATGACTAAGGTTTTGGTCAATCTCTCAAAATTGAGAAAATAACCAAAAGGGGGAAATTGTTAAAACTAAATACGGCCTGAGTAGGACTCCACACTTCTGTATTTGAGTCCTTGTGGATGAACTGTAAGCTAGCTTAATAGGCACAATTGAAAACCTAACTTAATAGTATGTGTCTGTAACAATGGTGGAGTGTTGGCCAATCCCAGTAGCCATACTTCAATATCTTAAAGATTGCTAAATGTTCAAACTGCATTCAAATAAGGAAAATGCCAAGCTGTAGGCATTCTCACTTTTTCTGTACCTCACTTCTGATTCCTGTACATCACGTTTACCATTTTATCTATAAATTTCTTCTGACCATGAGGCACCCTGGAGTCTCTGTGTATCTGTTGTGATTCTGGGGGATGCCTGCTTCACAAATTGCTCATTGCTCAATTAAGCTCCTTTAAATTAATTTGGCTGGAGTTTTTCTTTTATCACTACAAATGTAGTTGCCTTTTTGACATCTTCATCTGGGTAGAAATACAAATCATAAATTTTTAACTTTCCTCAAACTATTTCCCAATCCTTGTCTCACCTAATTGCATCTTATCGCCCAATTCTCTTCAGCATGCCTACACCAGAATCCAAAAATATTTCTTCAAATTATCTCATTGGTCACACCCAAATCTAATCAGTTATCTTGTTATTACCAAGTCAATGCTCACATGTACTTCCAAACCAATTAAATTCACTTGATGCTTATTGCACAAGAACCTCAACAATTAGGAAATGTTTAATCAGTCTCCTGGCTGGTTTGCTTCTAGGAATATTCTCCTACAATCTACCCTACTTCATGCTGCCAGTATCATGTCCCTGAAACACTGAATCAGCTATGCATCACTTTACAGAAAAGTGATGCTGCTTCTTAACTTCCTGTGCCATGTCCTTTGAAGCCTTAGTTCTTATCTAACTTTAGAACTTCATTTCTCCAAACACTGTTATCTTTAGTCACACTGAAATATGCATAGATTCCAAATCACAGTCTAGACTTTAAAGCCTCTATTTTTTTCTGCCCAAGTTATTAACCACTCACCCTCACTTTACTTCCACCTATTAATAGCAAATAAAATGTTACCTTTTCTGACTCATCCTCAACCTGGTTAAGGGCCAACCCATGGTGTTTCCTTAATAAATTATTGCATTCTGCACTGCTAATATTTGCCTAGAGGTTTTTCCACCACTTGCCTATGTCGCCCTTAGTGTTCCATCTTGAGTCCTTTTTACTGGTCTATAAACATATTAGATGTCAAAACTATACTTTTAATAAATTTTTTAAAATGTTTTATTTTTTTTCCATAAAACTAAAATACCCTTACTGTGATTGTAACATCTCATGATGTTAGCGTGTTTTTTTTTCCTTTTGTTACTTTATTTTTACCAATTGAGAATATTGTCATTGGAGCCGGAATAACTGGAAGCAAACCTCAGCTCTGCCATTGACTATACGTGTGACACATATCAAGTTATATGGGCTTTCTATGCCTCAGCCTCCCTATCTATAGAATATGAACAATGATAAGAAGCTTATAGATGCATTATATAATTCTTTGGAACAGGTCCCAGAATAGTAAATATTCAATGCTTATTATTACTATTGTTATTACTACCTTCAGTGTTGTTGCTAATAGAAAAGATGCTAAAACTATGCCATTCCTGTAATTCACCTTCATCCAAACGTAAAAGAAACAGGTCTAGTTATTTGCTAAATTTTTATTCACAAAACAACAAAAAGACCTTATATCCTTATCTAGAACCATTTTCTATATTTGTGTGGTAACATCCAAATCCCTAAAATAAATAGGAGTATATTAAGAACATATTAACAGGTGCTATCAAATTCTAATCTATTCTCTCTCATAAAAGCAAGTCTCTGTTTCATGATGTCTCCCAATTTCTTCAGTGACAATAGGCCAGGAAACTATCCTGATGAATATACATTTTGAATAAATTTAATTAAGATGTATATGTAGATTCTCATGCTCTACCAAAAGTTGCAATGATCTACCAGAAAAATAGGTGACACACGTAGTCATGGTTCTTGAATTTTTGAGCATGTAATTCAGCAAATGATTTAATTTTACATCATTTCATCAAAATGATCGTAGACAATGAACATAATATTCTTCCTATTTATATGTAGAAATATAGCTTATTGCTCAGGAAATCCTTCTGAGTGAGTTATGTGCTCAGTTGATTTGAAAAGCAAATACAATTTTAGAAAGTAAGAAAAGCAGGGTGCTTAACTATACACAACAGTTGGCCATTGAAATACCTGAGATATTTTACATAGTACGGAATATAAAAGGGCTCATTGTTCAACCCTTAGGTACAATAAAATCCCCCAAAAATCTAAATCTTGAAAATATAATTCACATATAATTTTTCATAGATTTTACTCAAAAAAATACTATTTTCTTAAATTCAAAATTGTATAGGCATTATGTTTCATTTTACCCTTGGAAGAAAGCTGAACGGCCATGATATAGGTGAAAATATAGAACCATAAACATTTCAGGTTGATGATCTTTGTATATGACATGTTTACAAGCATTGACTTGCATACAAATGTTCATTTCCAAATTTAATTACAGTGATTGATATGTAATATATGGTCTTAAAGTTAGCAACTCTTGAATATTATTTCTTTCTGACCTCATAGTAAGTGGCTGCTTTCTATGTTTACAATTGTCATTGTGTAAATATCATCAAGATGCAACTGACCCTGACTTTTAACAAATGACAACTATGTTACAAAATTTTTAGGATTAACAAAACTACCTATTAGATAAAAGATGAGGTGGTCTTTTTATGGTGTTGAGCTGTTAAATATGTTAATTAGATAATATTAATGTTAATTTTGAAGCATTTCAAGAGTTAAGAGTTAGCAATCACCATTAAATTTTAAAAACAACAGTAGTGCTACTTGGTCTTAGAATATGATATTCTTTTTAATGCCACACGAATTGTCCCTCATAATTTAACATTTTAATCATTTCAAGGTGATTTGTTTTCACCGTGAGAAACCCTGTGTTAGCACTTTCCACACATTTCCTAAGCATAATCGCATATTAGTTGCAATTTTCTCTGCAACATAAGACTTAATTATGCTAAAGAAAAAAAAAGCTTCTTTTTTAATAAAAAGGGTAAAATACCACAGATATCCAGTTTGAGCTAATACTGAGACTGGAAACTCATTACCACTAAAAATGTCAGTTCTGATGAAGCATTAAAAAAATTCCTAGAATCAAATTCTAAATGCCTTTACTAAGCTGTTTTATGGTAGCATGTACCATTGGAAATGTGATGAGTCTTCATGTAAAAATGCTGATTTGAATTAGATTTAGAATGTATGTCATCCTCAATTAGCCTTTCCTTCATCAAAATGATTTCACAAACACAGAGAATGAATCTTTATTTCCTCCTTTGCACATGGGAGGTCGTTTGTCAGATTTAATATACTTCTACCTATGTCTTCCTACATGCTTGGAGTTCAAGATGGATAACCATGAACTTCCAGAAAAAGTTTTTAGCTTAAAACTTAAATTTAATTTTAATATAATGCCAAAGCCATTCATATTGAGTCAAAAAACTAGAGTATCAATTACTAAAATAACATTGTTTTTTTTATATTTGAAGAAATAAAACATTTTTTATTCATTTCTCTCCCCTAAGGGCAAGTTCACATACTAGTAATTAACTAGGTAATACAGGGTGAGGAACATTATGTACTAACACTTGTATTTTCTTGAATCATGCATGTATTTTCATAATTCAGATTTGAAGTGATACTCATGGATTTGATATTATATAAAGGGAATGATTTGTTTTATGGTTGTTTAAATAAAATTTTCTAAGGAATTTTATAAATTAATATTCAACAATTAGATAATTTAATAACCCTATAATATAGATATCTATTTAGACATTATGGATCTATTAAAACTAACAAACTGCTTAGACTGGACATATAAGATTCATATGCCAGTATTTCTCAGGTAACTTCCAATAAGTGCTTATGACTGCTTTCTAAAGAATGTAATATCCATTTATTAAGGGGCTATTTGCAAAGCTTAGTGCTTACAATTTCTGTCCCTAAGGAATTTGGCTGTTTGTGAGAACATTTGGGTTCTTGCAATTATAACTAAGAACTTGTCTTCTGCTGTGAAACATTTATGTCTTAGCAAACATTTAAAATATGAAGGGAAAAGAATTATCTCTTTTTACAAGCCTCGTCAAAAACTTGAAGTATTCAGTATAACAATGTCTTCAAGGTGAGAAAATAGAGACGGGTAATAGGGAAATTTTGTTCTCTGCTCTGGCAATCCAAATGGTGGCTGCAAATTTATGTTTTGTACAATAGCTGTCATTCACCATCCATGCAAGTAGTTAGAAAATCATGCAAAGAACTCTACATTTATGAAACATTCATCTCTGTAACTCCAGTAAAAAATTACAGCAAGTTTTAGCATGTGACAACACAATACTTGGAAAGCATTGATGAAGGATTCAAAGGAAATAATGAAAGACACTGTTTCCTATATGGAGGCAACAAAAGGGCAAATGGAACACATATGTAAAGATTTAAGATTCTCAAAGGAAGATGCTTAACAAATGCAAATGTAAAACAATTATTAATCAACAAGTATTCTGATATGGATCAGAATTAGAATGTTGATTATAAATACATTTTCAGATTTCAGGTGAAATAGAAAAAAACTCAAAAGCCTCTGCTCTAACAAGGAAACAAGCCATTTAAATGATTATAACATTTAGCTGCATTTCAAGTTTCTACTTAAAGTTAATGGAACTATAAACTCTGTGCTATCATTTATATCCAAGTCACAATATTTATCCTATAATATATTATAATTTCCAGAGTACAGACTTGTAGTAATTCCATAATTTAAATATTAAATTAGTTTAAAGCTCTTTAAGTTTGCATATCCTAAACTGTAATCAATTCAGATAGCCACATGCATTAACTTAATAGAAAAGCATGTGCATTTTGGCAAAATCTTTAGCAGACGATGATCACCACATTTTGGAAAACAGAGGATATAATGCCCTGTGGTGAATGCTGCAACAGAGAATTAAAGATAAAATATGAACAAAAAATATCTTGGTATTCACTGTTTCTCGTATTTGAAAAAATGTATATGAGTACAACAAATAATGAAAAATAATATTTTATTAATTTGATATTAATTTAAACAGAATAATTTCATCTGAACCATCTCATATAAAATAAAAAGAAAGATATCTCAAATGATAGAAAAGAGAATTATATTCTTGGTTGTAAATTATGCCATGAGATTTAATAAAGTTTCTGAGTTCTAAATTTTGAAATAAATTTCAATATAAGAGATCATAAAATATCAATTATTTCATAACCTCATCATCAAGAAAAATCAATATTGACTCTAGATATTGGGTACAATTCTTCGATAAATTTATAGATTCCATGAAGGTACTTGGCAGAAAGAACTCTTTGAAAGAAGAAGGAAACAAAATGATAAATCAGCCTTGTGAATTTTGACTTTCTTATTCATTTGATTGTTATGGGATCGGGAACTGCCTCAATTTAGTCCAACAGTGTACAATTTTGGATAGGGTAAGCAGAGACTGTCTATGTGGAGGTGGCCTTTATTCTGGTACCTAAGAGCGTTCAAAGGAGGAAGCCATGCAAAAATTGCTGAATTGCCTTCCAGGAACAGTCAAACAAGATGCAAAGTATCTGAGAGTAAGCAGCTTGGTACTTGAGGGACACAGTGAGGGCTAATGTGACCACAGAAATCTAGAGAAAGAGGATGTGGCAAGAGACATGCAGGGATCAAATAGCAATGATGATAACAACCAGGAGAATTATTCCATCATTGAACATTTACTATGTGCTAGCCACAATTTTAGTGCTTAACATGCAGTTTCTGTTGAGCCTTATCTCTAAGGTAAGACATTTAGTTTTTATTCAAATTGAGATGAAGCAGTTGAAGGGTTTTAAATTTGAGAATGTTATGGTCCTCTCTCTCTCTCTATATATATATATATGTGTGTGTGTGTATATATATACACACACACACATAGATATATACATACATATATATCTATGTGTGTGTGTGTGTGTG
>NW_016107344.1:6405284-6407829 GCF_001604975.1 Cebus imitator
GAGAGAGAGAGAGAGAGAGAGAGAGAGAGAGAGAGAGGGTCCAAGAGGACAATAGGGAGACTACAACAGCACTCCAGATGAGTGTGAAGCAAAGTTAGAGTTGGAGTGAAATTCCAATATCTATTCAAAGGTATAGCTGACTTTCCATTAGATTGGATCTATCCCTCATAGGAAGGATGGAAATCAGAGATGATCCCTAGTTGTTCTGTCTGAGTAACTGTGCGGGTTATTTTGCTGATATCGGGGAAAAAGAACTGGAGAAGAACTAGAGATGGGCAACGATTGGGTCTGATTTGCACATATAACTATCATTATCTAAATACATGTATCCAATAGATTTCTAGATATAATCCTTGAACTAATGGGAAACGTCTGGATTGGAATGAACAATTTTTGAGATATCAGATTATCCATGTAATTCAGAACTATGAGACAACATAAGAATATTTTTTAAAAGAGTGAAAATAGAGAAGACAGCAAATGGTAACGCCTTGGTGGCTTGTCAGTTGAGCAGCAGCAACAGCAGCTGAGAAATCTTGGAAGGAAGATTGAAAGAAAACTACTCAGGATATGGAGTGATAGAGAAATGAAACTAATAAGTTTTCCTACAAGGGAGCAGTCATCTGTATCAAACTGTGAAGAGAGTTGGTAAAACAATGACAGAAAATTGACTATTGGACTTGAAAAAAGGAGGGATGATCCTTGAAAAAATGTTAAGAGGCATTTTTGAGAAGTAGTGAGGATAAAGCCTGTGTGGGTTTTATTGAGGATACCATGGGAAGATCGTGAGAACAGGATTAAAGCCCTTAAAGTCATCTTTTATGAGAGAAAATTTCCTGTAAGGCAGAAAAAAATGGAGGGAGACATGGTTCAAGGAAGCCTTCTTTTTTAAAAGATGCCTTACTGTAACGTGTGCTTGCATGAAGATGGGGAAAACATCTAGTGAAAGAGAGTCATGACTTTGTCATTAAACTGGGGAAAATAAAATCATGTTTTGCTATGAGAACTGAATAAAGTGTGTGTGTGTGTGTTTGTGTGTGTGTGTGTGTGTGTGTGCCTGTGTGTGTCTATAGTACCTGCCTTATAGTAAGCAATCAGATAGTAGCTGTTAAGATAATGGTAATAATGACGATGATGGCAATGACAAAGGAGACGGAGGAATATTAAAGGAGAAAAAAGGCAGACATTGATAACACAAATCTTTGGAAAAACTGAAAAGACAAGTTATTGTCAGGAATCATCTATTGTCAAAATAGGAAGGAAATCAGATATGACCAAAATTATCATTGACTTGTCAAATTATATGGTGTAAAATTGAGTTAGTGCTTATCTCCACATGTCTTTTTTAATGATAATGCAATGTTTTAGATGTAAAGTCTACTAAATAAGGGAAAGAAATGTTTGAGATGTCAGGAAAAGATGTGCTGAACTGGCATGTTGCTGTGTGGGAAAGTGGATGTAATGGAGAAACAAGGCAGGATTGTCTGGCAATGTTGACATTAAGAGTAAGTTATTTAAGGTCTCTACTTCTCTTTAGTAAAATAACTAATGTTAAGTGTAAATGACTTAAGTTACATTAAATGGCTTCAAAAATGTTTCAAAATATCCTCTGTGTTAATGTTACAAAAAGAATAAACATAGTCCATCAACCTAAATAAAAGAAAAGAACATATTGTCTAAATTAGCCAACTAATCTTAAAATTCTTCTAAGTGTTTGCTCAAAGTGTTTGCTTTATATTGTTAACCTACGTTCTGTAACATAAGTATAGTATCAAAGTACAAGTACCTATTTTATAGCCTTAATAAAGTATATTTATTAGAAGAAAGAAAAGTAACTCCATTGATTGTATGTCCTTTGGGTCTCAGAAATCCAAACTTAGACAAAACTGTAGTAGTGGCCACTTCAATATGGGTATCATAAAAAAGGAACAAAAACAGAACAAGTCAAGCATCACTACAAAGTGATACCATCTCCAAAGTGAGCTGCAAATATGAAATGCCTGTTGTTGCTGTGAGTTTCTAAAATGACTGATCTCAAAATATAATCACTTAAAGTTAAATAAATATCAGAGCCTCAAATGAAAGAAGTGGGGCTTAAACCATGTAATATACAATTACAAATTTGTCCCTACCAATAGATCTCTTATTTAAAAAAATTATAAAGAATTACATAAAGTAAGAAAAAAAATATTTCTGATTGTTCTAGAAAAAGAAATAGCATAATGTGATGTATAACACCTTTTGTGAAATAGTCATTGTTCACTTAATCTGCTTTGTGGTTTGACAATATATGAGAATATATTAACTATTGTAAATAATATGCAGAGGCATGAGTCATTGAAGATCCAGCTTTCAAAGATCATGGTTAGCCCATTCAAAAGTGGGCAACGGATATGAACAGACACTTTACAAAAGAAGACATACCTGAGGCCAACAAACATATGAAAAAATGCTCATCATCACTGGTCATCAGAGAAATGCAAATCAAAACTACATTGAGATACCATCTCATGCCAGTTAGAATGGCGATCATTAAAAAATCTGG
>NW_016107344.1:6408330-6449378 GCF_001604975.1 Cebus imitator
AGCTGGGGAGAGATAGCAAGGGGAGAAATGCCAGATGTA
Organism: Cebus imitator; assembly: GCF_001604975.1. NCBI lineage: Eukaryota > Metazoa > Chordata > Mammalia > Primates > Cebidae > Cebus > Cebus imitator. The sequence goes on from NW_016107344.1 coordinate 6,408,370, forward strand.
GGTGATGGGGAGGAAGGCAGCAAATCACACTGCCATGTGTGTAGCTATGCAACAATCTTGCATGTTCTTCACATGTACCCCAAAACCTAAAATGCAATAAAATAAATGGGAAAAAAAAATAAAATAAAAAAATAAAAAATAAATAAATAAAAAAAACAAAGATCATTTTTAGAATATCAGAATGTAAGACATTTATCAAATGACTTGTTAAAGATTTCCACCTTGATCAATTTATGATCATATGGTAGGCCTGGGTAAAGTGACCATTAGAAGTAAGAAGTGAGAGACTACTGCATATAACTTTCTTTAAAGCTTTGGTATGAGAAGTCGCTAATGTAGGCAAAACAGTCATTTTTTCCTGTTTATCAACTGTCTTTTTGGTCATTACTACTTCCTCATCTGTTTGGAGTTTTTTCCTTCTGTATGGGATGGGGGATAGGACCAGCAAAAATAACAAATAGGTTCTAGTTTTAATGCCTGGGTGACAAAAGAATCTGTACAAAAAACTTCCATTACACAAGTTTACCTATATAAAAATAGGTATATAACAACCTGCACATGTACCCCTGAACTTAAAATAAAAGTTAAATAGAAAAAAGAAAGGTATGATTGTCTGTTATCTTGTGACTCTTTATTAAAAAAGTCTGATGACATCAATGAAATAGAAAAGAAAAGAAAGACAAAAGAAGAAGGGAATGAGAGAAAAATAAAGAAAAAAAATTCAAAATGAGTATTGAAAAGGAAAGAAAAATGATATAGACAGCTAACTTCCTGTTCTCCCAAGGTCTGAAACAAAGGCTTCTGGTGACCTATTCATTTGTTAGTTTATTGTTGAATTTCGGGCAAGGGTAGACACACTTGCTTCCATTCTTGCCTCTCCCATCTCTTAAAATCTACAGTTCTGTCTTTGTTAGAAAACAGGCAGCATCTCTCTTTATACTCTGCCCTAAGTCGGGAGGCCTGATATAGGACTTCCTCGCTGTCCTTCATTGTGTTCTTCAAAAACAAATGCTACTACTCTTCATACGCTGATTCTCAACTGGTGCTTAATTTATATGAGGCTCATCCATGCTTTCAGCGACATTTGTTATTCTTGGATCGCAGACATCAAATGACAATATTTCCCTGAGCAATAATGACAGTGTGGAATACCCCTCTACCCCACCATTTCCAAAGGCTCCTTAGTTAAAAACCTTAGTATTCTACTTTGGTTCTTTTGGTAAGTATAAGATGAAAATTATGATAGTAAAATAAAGACACTATTGCCACTTTTTGGTAAGTTAATACTGTTTAGGAATAGTAGAGATCAAAAAGTTTTTTTAAAAAATCTTGTAACAAACATGCCATTCAATTTAGAATTGTTAATAATAATGCTAATAATTTTATATCCATCAATTTTTTTTCATGTGTTCATCGTTCAACTGGTTCTGAACTTGGGCAAGAAAGCCTAACAATACTTTTCTAGAGCAGGATGATATTCCTCAGGATTAATATATTTCCATTAAAAATAGACATGATGAGATAAAAAAGTATTAGTTTGAGATGCAGAACTGTGTTATACTCCACTTGTAAAGTAACTGTGTGACCCTAAATAAAACTCATCTAATCTCTCTAGACCTCACTTTATCTACACATCGAGTTTACATGGACTGCATTTCATATAATTCACAGCAAGCAACACATTTTATTTTAAATGCCATATGTCTGCCCATTTGATACATTTCCAAATAATCAAATAAATCATATATAGAAATATACTATATAAATAATAAGGAAGTACTTCAGCATCCAAGAATGCTAGAATATATAAATATTGCAATGATCAAATGTTTTCTATGGTTGGGACACCATAAAAATGATTAATTCTATTTAATATTTCAATAAAACATATTTATTTCCTTTAACATACTTGCTGTTTTTCAAAATCCAGATAATGTCATAAGCCAGTGTACTCTGGAAATAAGAGAAAAATAAAGAGATAGAATTTCTCTCTGACCTCAAAGGAGCTATCAGATATCTTTAATTTATGTATACTGTTCATAGTACATCCTATTATTTGACAGTGATGTGTAAGTTCTAATTAATAAATGACCATTACAAGGAAAATGTAATGAATGCAGAATACATTTTGTTTAGCCAATCTAAATGAAGGAGCAGTTAATTATCATGCTAAGAAAAGGCAACTAAGAATAACACTTCCAATTACCAACAAGTGGAAATCTCTATAAAGATCTGAAATTTTATTTAAACAGAGGGAACAAGGTAAATACCTAATTTTTATAAGACAATCTTTTTCCAATATATGTTCTATGGGAATTTAAATATTGTAAAGTTAAGACAAATGTTACTGCCTTAAGAGTTAATAGAGAGATGAGAGATTCATTTGATAATTAATATTCAAATGGCTACATTGTCTCTAAGGCACTTGAGTATCATGAAGGAAGGGGAGATTTTATTGATTGGGAAATGGCAGAAGGTTATGCTTATTGTATATAATAAAGACTATTGATTTTGTTAAGCAGAAAAATGGCACTTTAAAAAGCCCATTTTATATTAACTGAAACTGAATGGTACTTTCTACCAGTCTAAAAGTTTTTAGAAAAACATTTTTAATGAAGCAAAAGACATAATTTGTCAGGAATGTCCCTTATACCAACAAAAAGAGAGTTCATGGCTATAATGAAGGTTTTCTTCTAATATCTAAATTGAAATTCCAATATATTCAACTAGGTTAAAATTAAAGGCAAAGCTACTCTTGCTATAATAAGACTTCATACTAAAGTGAAATATCTTCAGCTTATTCCTAAGAAATTTGAAGGGAAAGGTATTTCCTCTTAAGAAAATATGGGTATGTTTAAATGTTGATGACGATACTTGAACAGAAAACTAACATGGTTTATTTCAGTAAACTATAATTATTTTAATGAGCAATAAACACTGAGGTGCTATAGGCTTAAAGGAGCTACTGCAACCTTTTACTGAATCACTGTTTATTGATGCTTCATGGTATGCTGCCGGAGTTGCTGGAATCTGCTGCCAATTTTAGACAATAATTACAAAATAAAATTAAATTACTTTTGTGTAGTTCTACAAACTGTTGAATATAAAAGTTCTCAATCTGGTCTACTAAGTCAATATTTTGCTTTTATTTATTTGTGTTTTATAATTCAGAGAAGCAATGTGAAGCAAATTTTTAGTAAACAGACTAGAATCCCAGTTTTGCTTAATTCACCAGATATGTGGATACCTCTGAGACTAATCTCAAATTCTGCCAGAGCACATGGCTAGATTACATTTTGCACTCTCACTGGTGATTAAGTATGACTAAGTGGCTAAGATCTATGCAACAGAATGTGAGAAGAAGTGATGTGTACCAACTCAAGGCCTGGGTCATCAATAACTGTCCTTGAACATTCCAGGTTCTGTTCCCTTTCTAGCTGCTTGCAGTAGAGAAAGCCAAAGTAACTGTGAAAATCAGATCTTAAAGATGCCATGATAGCTAACTTCCTGAATATCCAGTTGATGACAAAGAATTGCCCTGTCCTCCTATCTTTTCTGCTCACTCAGAACTATTATTTAAACAAAACTAAACTCCCTTATGTTTGAACAATTATTTATATTTGACCTATTATTCGTAAGGATAGCCAGCATTATTCTGACTAATTGAAAATTTAGTACCTTACATAGGTCGCTACTGTTAGGTTGATGCAAAAGTAATTTCAGTTTCTGGAATTTAAAAAATAATGGCAAAAACCGCAATTACTTTTGCAACAACCTAATATTTTCAAAATCCTAAATTATGAATGTTTAACTGTGTTTTGAAACACAGGCAACAAGAAAGGAGGAAAACATATAGTAGATTAGAAAGCTGGGGGGATCTGCCTTATTCTTGCCTTGCATTTTGTAAAACTGTTGCCAGCAACACTTTGAAAGGAAGACAAGTGTTATCCAAGTGTGTGGTTCTAAATGAAAAAGTTAAAAGGAGCCAGAATGCCACTATGCATTTTTTAAAACTGCTACACTAGCAACATACTACAAGAAAGATATGGTTCAAAAAGGAAATGGCTGGTTTGCAAACAAAAAAATGAAAGGAAATAGAAAACATTTACAAATTTGGGAACTCCCAGGGTCAGAAGCTAGCAGTTTCTGGATCCCAAGCAGTAGGGATATAAGCCTATAAAAGTTTTAGAGCAACAAATCCCATAAAATCATCTCAGTTATAAAACAAACATACACACATATACAGGTGATTAAGGATCTAGCCCTTGAGCGAAGATGAGATGCTTACAAGAAAGACAGTATCTTCCCACTAACCGCTATTATTACCCATGGTTCAAGAGAATGACATGAGGTAAAGACAGAAGTAAAATATTTATAAACTAGGGCAACTAAAAGGCTTTGGGTGTATTCACTGTTCTAGGACTGCCCTAAAGCAAATATCAAATAAATTCCAAACATTAGCAGAAATTCTATTTCCTTGATTCTGTCCTGAGAAGCTAATAAGAATAAAACAGATCTAGGATCTCCAGACTTTTCTCAGGAAAAGCAAATGCTGTAAGATGCACAGACCACAAGGAGGACATATAGTTTATGGCTACCCAAGATGTGGTCATCAAATATAGTAGATGAAATAGGACCTCCAAGAGGGTAGAACTAGGAGGCAAAATAGAAGAACTGGTAAGAGTTTATTCTAGAGGTAGAATCTGGGTATAATGAAGAAATTTTCTCCAGGAAATGACAGAGGTTCTACACACCAGGATTCTATTATGGCTATGAACCAGGAACCTTCTTCTTTTTGTAATGGAACATGTGTAGTTTACTGTGTGTGCATACGTTTCTGTGCCTATCTATTCCTCTGTTGTATAATGGGAAGTGGAGACAGATAACTTGTGTTGTAGTGAATAGGTCTTCAAGCCATTAAGAATTGGAAAGGATTCCCTGTTTAATAAATGGTGTTGGGAAAGCTGGCTAGCCATGTGCAGAAAGCAGAAACTGGACCCCTTCCTGACACCTTACACTAAAATTAACTCCAGATGGATTAAAGACTTAAACATAAGACCTAACACCATAAAAACCCTAGAAAAAAATCTAGGCAAAGCCATTAAGGACATAGGTGTAGGCAAGGACTTCATGACCAAAACACCAAAAGCATTGACAACAAAAGCCAGAATAGACAAATGGGACCTAACCAAGCTCCACAGCTTCTGCACAGCAAAAGAAACAGTCATTAGGGTGAATCAGCAACCAACAGAATGGGAAAAAATTTTTGCAGTTTACCCATCTGTCAAAGGGCTGATATCCAGAATTTACAAAGAACTAAAACAGATTTACAAGAAAAAAACTAACAAACCCATTCAAAAGTGGGCAGAGGATATGAACAGACACTTTACAAAAGAAGACATACCTGAGGCCGACAAACATATGAGAAAATGCTCATCATCACTGGTCATCAGAGAAATGCAAATCAAAACTACATTGAGATACCATCTCAAGCCAGTTAGAATGGCGATCATTAAAAAATCTGGAGACAACAGATGCTGGAGAGGATGTGGAGAAATAGGAACACTTTTGCACTGTTGGTGGGAGTGTAAATTAGTTCAACCATTGTGGAAGACAGTGTGGCGATTCCTCAAGGACCTAGAAATAGAAATTCCATTCGACCCAGCAATCCCATTACTGGGTATATATCCAAAGGATTACAAATCGTTCTACTATAAGGACATGTGCACACGAATGTTCATTGCAGCACTGTTTACAATAGCAAAGACCTGGAACCAACCCAAATGCCCATCGACGATAGACTGGATAGGGAAAATGTGGCACATATACACCATGGAATATTATGCAGCCATCAAAAACGATGAGTTTGGGTCCTTTGTAGGGACATGGATGAACCTGGAAACCATCATTCTCAGCAAACTGACAGAAGAGCAGAAGATCAAACACCGCACCTTCTCACTCATAGGCCGGTGTTGAACAATGAGAACACATGGACACAGGGAGGGGAGCACTACACACTGGGGTCAGTTGGGGGGAAATAGGGGAGGGACGATGGGGGGTGGGGAGCTGGGGAGAGATAGCAAGGGGAGAAATGCCAGATGTAGGTGATGGGGAGGAAGGCAGCAAATCACACTGCCATGTGTGTAGCTATGCAACAATCTTGCATGTTCTTCACATGTACCCCAAAACCTAAAATGCAATAAAATAAACGGGGGAAAAAAAGAATTATGGAAATAATTCACGTTAAGCTGTATATAGTTACAGGGATACATACATACATACATACATTTGAATGCCTCCCAAAAATCATATTTTGGAAGAACCCTCATTGTAACAGTATTAAGAGGTGGGACCTTTAAGAGTTACCCTCATAAATGTATTAATGCCATTATTTGGGATTGGGTTTCTTATAAAAGAGTAGTTTGGCCTTCTTTTGCATGCTTCTCTCTCTGTCTCTCTCTCAGGCATATTCTTGCCTTTCTACCTTCCACCATGGAATCATACAGCAAAAAGGCCCTCACCAGATGCCAGTCCCTTGATCTTGGACTTCCCAGTCTCCAGAAACATGGGAGATGAATTTACATTGTTTATAAATTACTCAGTCTGTGATATTCATTTATAACAGCACAAAAAAGACTAAGACACGAGATAAGTAGCTTTGGATTGATTTCTTCAGAGAATATGTGAATGCCTTTCTTTGTCAGGGGACTTGGGCATAAATGGTTAGTTGGTGTCTCTAAGAATGGCCCATGACAGAGAATGTTTGTGGTTACCAAAATCTGCATCCTCCTCATCAACCTGGGTACCAGCTACACATAGTTCTCAGCCATGCCTGCCGTTAGATAGGGACATGCAAGCCATGTCTAACTTAAAGAACATGAAGGGAAGTGACCTGTGTCACTCTGGGAACTTGTCCATAAACCCTCTCCCACATACTCTTCTATAGTCTATTTTCTGTCTGTTAGCTTGGCGTGAGATGACCAGTATGATCTGGAAGTCATAGTAAGAGATGGCACAGCATCTCTTGCCCTGATTTCTGCATAATTTTGTGCGAGAATGCCTCTCTTCTGACCTCAACACCATCCCATAATGTTACAAGAGCAAGAGAAACTTTTAATATTTTTAAACATTCAAAATATAGGGAAAAAACCCTTTTTAAAGGAATGACAATAGAACTCTGAATATAAAGCCAATTCTCTAACTCATTATTAAACGTCCACTTTAATTATAAAAGAAATCATAGAAAAAAATCAGGCACAAGTACTGAAATATCCCATGAATGCCAAACATGTTTGTATTTAGATGTAGCCTATAATTCAAAATACGTATGAAATGTTGAAACATATATGAAATCTGTATAAAAAGATTTATATTTTGTCTTCCTTCAGAATCCAATTTATAGGTTTACCTATAAAATAAATTGAGTAGATTATTTCCAAAAACTTTGAAATTAAAAGCATTTTTAATTAGTTTATTATTCCTAATTAAAACTGTAGTATAATACCTTTGTAATTTTATGAAAACTTCACATAACAATTTTATTGCTTTCATAGAAAGTCACAAATACTATTACTTGCTAAAATTTATTTCTTTCTATCAGCCTAGTTCAAATAGATGAATTTCATAATCATGTTAGCTAAATGATTTATGTTATTCTGAACTTCCTTGATAATTTGTAACTTTATCACTTTATTCTTTGTCCCATCAATTATAGCTACATTTAGAGACCTCTTTATTAATTAGTATTATAGAAAACTCTTTAGACGTTTTTTATTCTCTTTTTCTTTATTATCCTATATCCTTAAGTCTTTCTGACATATTGCAATTAGAAATTTGTTTTTCAATAAAATAACATACACTAATAAACATATTTATTCCTTTGCTAGGTTTGTTTCAGTTTCTGCACTATCTTGGAATATGATAAGCTAAAATTATTAGAATATAGTAGTAGTACAAATTACAAAGGATTGATTCTACAGAATTAATGGGTATACCACAGCTATGAGAATGACTTACCTACTCTGAATGTTCTATCCAATGTAAAGTTTGTATTTCTGACACTGTTCATGGTTCAGATTTCCTAGATATGGCAGTCACTGGTTCTCTGTAAATCTGGCCAGTCTGAATTCCCACTGGGCCAAACATAATACATACAATGGAAGTATACTTTAACTTATTAATGGTCATGAACATTTATAATCAACATAAAACACTCTTTTATAATATTTGTTCATATTAATATTGAGCAAAAACAAATTAAATGCATTGTATTTTTTCTACTTTTAACAAATACGATATTATGATTTTAGATGTAATAAGTGCAATTCTCAAGGAAATACATGGCTTAAAAAAGAACAAACCAAAAATATGTCTTTAAAAAAAGATGTTCTGAAAGTAAACAAAGAAACACAAGTAACTCATATTCTTTGTTAAATGATGCACTTAGAGTCAGATAGAATAAGATGTACAAAGGAAATCAGCTTCTTTAAAGAAGCAGGTTTGTATGAAAATGTATATCTGAACATCTCATGCATGGTATTTATAGGGTAACATAAACATAATTTCTGCCGATAATCTAATCTAATATATACAATGTTTATATAAATATTTATATGATAGGTTATAGATAAAATATATGAGTTAAATATATATTTCTATACTAATGTTTTTCATATATGTGTCAGTAAAAACTATAAGCATATATTCATTAAAACACTCAAAGAAATAAAATAAATTATATACTTTTTATATTATGACATTTAACAAGAATAAGTGTTTTAGAAGTATTTTTTTCTACAATCCTTTCTCTAAAATGAAGAAATAACTATGAATGGGTCTCTTTTTAAAGGAAAACTGATGAGGGAAGTAGATAAAGGAAGGGAGGCAGGAGAGGAAACTGAGGGTTATGAAAGGGCATTTATCACTTTGGCATCAATGGTAGTAGATGAAAGCAGTTGATCCCTTTCTAGGTTGCAGGAGAAAGAACATATTGTGCAATTATGTCCTGTGCTGAATATATTGTTGGCATTCAACCAATTAATAATAACAAGAATGAAAACAACTCTGTCTGTGATAAGAATAAGGCTTCCAATATTAGTCACAGTCTGCTTAGCTTTAGGTTGGCTTAGATAAATGTAGTAAAGACAAGGAAAACATCCCACTCCACACTTTTTGGCTAATTTAATGTCTTTGCTAAGTGCTTAGGTAGTACGGTGAAAGACACAAAGAAAAATGCATGGATTGATTGCACTGATAGATAGAGTCTATTTCAGCACACAGAAAAACCCTTATAATTAGATGTGAATACTTGGTTTCTTGCCATCCATCACATATGCACGTTTAGGAAAGTATTTTTGTAATGAATTAGAAATGAGTAATATTTCATAATTCTCAGGATGTATTATACACATCTTGCCATAAATGGCTCGACCTATACTGACAATTATAAGATTCAGAAATGGTTCACCTCTTTTTTTAAGATCTTTCCAATACTTGTCTGCCAAAATTTTTTAACAACATAGCATTTTTAAAACACTAGAGTCATCAAAATTTTACAAATTTATTGTAAAACTTTTCTTAAGAAACTACTGAAATCCCATAAAAGTTATTTGAGAATAGAAATCCAATGATAGGTATTTAGTCTATAAATTGGGGAGCTATGTATGGCTTTGTATTAATCAAATAATATTAATAAGAAAAAAAGCTAATACTAAAAAATATGCACTGTAAATAATACTTTGTTCAGCTAATAAAACAATATGCATTTTAGTTTATAGTCGGACCCTAGAATTGAAACAAATGCAGCATCAAAATAATTATACAGGGTAGTCTGTAACTTTACAAGAAAGAACAAAGCAAATACTAGAAGAAAGATATGAGAGAGAGAGAGAGGGAGAGTGAAAGAGACAGAGAGAAACTACTAATATACTGAGATATTTGATTAATTCTACCCACAGTTGATCAGAATAAAAATGATTGGTCAGACACACAAAGCATAGCAGAGAGTAGGGTAATGATCGGAATAAATACGTACCAAACTAATAGGCTACAGCAAGCTTCAGATTTTATTATTATTCTGGATTAGGGAGTGAATAGCATTGGAATTATAAAATAAAAATAATTTTCTGTAATCTTAGGTAAAGGTTGAGAACAAGATTGCCAATACTCTTTGGGTGAGGCTGGAGTTCCTTAAGTTTCCCCTGCATAATTAGAGAAAGCAAACAGTAATCTTACCAGGGAAGGTTGTGTTGTTCCTTAAATGTTCTCACGAAAGTTCCAAAGTAAAGGAAGTTAAATGCCAATGACTATGACATTGAAATATAAGAAATAGATACCAGGTGTTATCTCTGAGAAAATGTACTGATATAAATAAAACAAGTTACTTTCTCCCTTTCCCTCTAAGCCTCTAATACCATCAAAACAATGAAGTAGGATGCTTGAAGTCTGACTTTAAAATGTTGATTTCTTGGAATAAATGAGGGCAATTTGGCTACTTTTATTCAATTTCAGAAGAATTGGAAGAACTATTTATAAGGTTATTTTTAAAAGATATGTACTTATAAATATCTCTTGTTTTTAGAAAATAATTACTAAAATGACAATAAAAATAATTATGTGCATAAAATTATTAATCTGATTTTCTTCATATCCTTAACTCCTTGCCTCAGGTAAACGTGTCTTTGACAATAAAAATGAATAAAATACATTTGGACAATTAGAAAATAATGAAAAACATTCAAGAGTGACATTTGACAAAGTCATATAAGGGAATATTGTACTTAAAAAAATGAGCATTTATAGATCAGCTGCCCCTGATGTAATACATCATATATTATTAAGAAAATTGTGCACCAATATATTGAATCACTTGAAATTAGTTTGGGGGCAAAAGGAAAATAGGCTATACTTAATTAATGATGACAATGAAAGATGTTTGATTTTATAGATAATATTTACAAACTATAAATGAGATAAAACAACAAACTAAGAAAATAACTATACATATGGTTAATATATAAATGTAGCAAAAAAGCAATTGTAGAAAAACTATTATTGAAAGTCAAACAAAGACTACTATTGAACAACAAAGATAATAAAAGGAAAAAATTTGTATAACATAAAATGAGCCATGAAGAAGATATAAAAAAATTGTGTCATAGAGTTGTGAAAGGATGCTAGGTATGTTGTAGTGATTAATTTTGGAATCACATGTTGCTGAATTTTGAAATACAACTTGTTATTTACTAGCAGTAGGACTTTGGAAAAGCTGCTTAACTTCTTTGGTTTGCTTCCTTTCCTGAAAAGTACACCAAGAACTGTAGCAAGGATGAATATTACAAAGTAGTAAGAAGGTCTAGCTCAGGTATATATTGTCAAGAAAAAAACTGATGTATAGAATCCTTTGAAACCTAAAGCCAGTTAGACTAATTCATACTTAATTTATATTCCCCTTTTCTCCAAGTTCCACATACATGCCTAGGATAAATAATTCATACTTATTATTAAGGAGATATAGAAGATAACCCAATAACTATTTTATTATAGTTAATTAACTATAACTATAATAATCATTTAAGTGTTGTTTAGAATTGTACAACTTAGATTTAAAAACTGAAGAGAAGAATGTACTTTATATGCAAAGCAACTTTTAAAAGCCCTAAAATATTTTTAATACATGTGTCTTATGTCCACAACTTAAAGGTCTTTTCTTACAATGGAGTTGAGATTTATTTTTATTACCTTTTTTGATATTAAAAAAATTCCAACTCAATGGATGACTTAATCTTTCTTTAACCTTTTCTATGCACTAAAATTTCCTTTATCAAAGGATTATTTTGCATTCTTTGCAACATACACCTTCTGGTTTCAAAATTTTGTTTATATGCTTTAGGATGTGTCATAAGAATTATTTTTAAAATCATTTTTTGTAGAAAATTTATAGATCAATGAAGAAAGCAAGGATATTTTATATCTATTTTGTTTTGTTTCTAATAACATATTGCATTAATAAAGGGTTCCTTCAAATAATCAGAAACTGGTTTAATTTCCACTTGTCAAGTAGAATGGTATAAATGATGTATAATTCTATAATTTATTTTTTGATTCATTCAGTGGGCTTTGTTGTAGAGATAATTTATCAACATTGATGAAAGTGGTAAAGAAGTATTTATTTGGAATTTGAAATATATTCTCATGGAAATGTTGAATGTAATAATGTTCAATATTACAATGATCAAAGATTTTTTTCACAAAATACGTTCCCTGAAGTCCTCCTTATATTTAAAATCTTTAGGTCAGTTTAGTTCTTCAATTCTATCTCAATATATGCAATTTTCTCATTAAAAATAAACTGTGAATAGAGGGCATTGTTATAATAAAGAAAAAAAGTTATGAATAAGCAGTTAAACTTTCCTATTAGTCTCTCTTGTCTATTTACGTTCAAGATTAGACATCCTTTAAAAAATAATACTTGATAAGAGGAAACTGAAATAAATATTGCTGAATTTTCTTTTAAAGTCACGTTCCTTATTACAATAATATATTAATCAAATTTATTCTGGTTTATTACCCTATTTTGTTACTACATATAGTTTTACTGTGTCTATAATAACAATATTGGGAAAATAATAACCTTCAAGGCATCAGATGAAGTCTCTGGTGATGTCACATTCACTCTGACATTTATACTGACTTCATTTATGACAGACGGAAGGTGATGAACAGGTCCAAGCAAGAGGTCACCTTGTGTCAAGACTGGTATACAATCTGTCAAATGCAGTGACTGTGAGTCTGCTAATGAGGAATTAACTAGACAGAATGTTGCTATTTGACTGTTTTCATGCACTCCAAACCTGTTAAACAATGCTAATCAGGTGTTTATTAAGTGAAACCATTATGCCAAACTTGCTGCAAACCTCACCATATGTCAGAGAGGTTGTAACATATTATTCATCCTTTTTAAAGCTAGATTAATAAGAGATAGTCACTGAGCTTTTCTTTTCTCAGTCTTCAGCTATGCCTTGGAATCAAGGTTATTGTTAACAGTTTAAATGTACATCATTTTTTTCTTTAAATTAACACACATAATTCCATATCTCTATTATAAGTTTGATAGTACCTCTTGGTGAACTAACTCTTCATTTACTTTTATATGGAAAATCTACTTTTAAATAAGAGGACCAGAGGAAAAAGTACATTCAAGTTTGAGTAAAAATTGTTAAAACCAATATCACTTCTGATAATGGAATAAAATAACTTATCTTTTCTATATAGAATTATACTTTCTAGGCCAGGAATGAGCACAATCCCTTTTAGATATCTTTGCAACTCAGACAGGAACAACCAGGCAGTTACAAATAATTCCTGAATTGAGTGTAACTCTACTTGAAGTTATCTAAGGACCTCTCCTAATCTAATAGTCAATCATATGACACCTCCTTTACATAAAAGAACCTTAAGAGCTTCCCTGGAAATGGATGCAAAATATATATAAACAGTTCCTACCTAACTTGATACTATCTGTTTCTTTTCCAAGATCAAGGTCAACATTTCTTATTCTATATAAACCTTGCTAGATCTTATAGCAGCTATTTCTGTACTTTCTGTATTTACAATGTTATACTTTCATTCTACATGTAGAGCCATAAACCTACAAGCCATATGACCTTGAACAAATTACATCATCAAATTATCAGTTATATAATTTGAGTAAGAAATACTTTCCTTGCATGATTTTTGAAAAAAAACAATTGAATTAATATAAAATGCAGAATTTAATTTAAAAGCATTTTATTTATTTATTCCTTTATTGAAACGGAGTCTTGCTCCGTTGCCCAGACAGGAATGCAGTGGCATGATCTTGACTCATTGCAACTTCCACCCCCCAGATTCAAGTGATTCTACTGTCTCAGCCTCCAGAATAGCTGGGATTCCAGGGGCCCACGACCATGTCCAGCTATTATTTTTATTTTATTTTTAAAATATTTTTGGTAGAGATTGTGTTTCACCATGGTGCCAGGCTGGTATCAAACTCCAAATCTCAGATGGTCCACCTGCTTTGGCCTCCCAAAGTGCGGGGATTACAGGTGAGAGCCACCATGCCCAGCCTTAAAGCATTTTTTAATTAAAGCTAAAATAAAAGATTGCATTAATATTTAAGGTAATTATTTTAAGCTTCTACTAAATTATCTTATAATATCTTATGTGTCAACAGTATCATTTTTACTACTAACATCAGCATCATCTACATCTTTAACAACTTCGAAAACACTCTTTCCATTCAAAAATATCTAAATTAATTATTCATTATTTACAGGAGGCAGTCAGTAAATTATCTAACTATGTTTTATCTAACTAGTTATTAATTATCTAACTATGTTTTAGATTCAGGGTCCAGTTTAGTAGACTCAGATTCATTTACTTAGGCTGCCAAAATTTCCTGGAGAAAATTTATAATTTTTTTTTGAAAATTGCAAAGATTTTCTCAGCTTCAATATTGGAATTGGGTTTCTTTTTATTTGTGGCTTGCCATAACACTGTATTTCTTTTATCTGAGGACTTTCAACATTTCATTAAGTACAAGTTCTTTGAGAATAGGAACTATGATTACACACAGATGAGACTTAAAGCAACAGCTGGCACATGTTCATCTACGTTTTGTTTATAATTTGCTGACTAAAAATGTAGATGAATGCCCAGTTTTATAGCTGTTGGAAGAAACATTCATTAAACATTATTTAGACTGAATAAACCAAGATAACAACATAGACAATGATTTTCTTTTGGTTTATCTATGATTTATCATACTACAGTCTAAATTAGGAATAACAAACTAATTGCAATTTTATGGAAACTTTATTGAAGAATTAATTTTATTGCTTTCATAGAAAGTTACAAATATTACTTGATAAAGTACATTTCTTCCCATCAGACTAGTTCAAATAGGTGAATTTCATGATCACTTTAAGTGATTTATGTTCTCCTGAGCTTCCATAACAATTTGTAATTTTTATCACTTTATACTTTCTACCATATGTTACATCTACTTTTGTAGATCTCTTTATTAATATTACAGGGAGCTCTTTCAACATGTCATTTTGTTTATCCTTTTGTTCTGTATCTGCAAGTCTTTATGACTCATTGAAATCAGCATTTTTTCCTTGATAGAATAATATCTATTAATGAACACATTTATTTATTTATTTATTATGTATTTTTTTTAGGTCCTGCACTATACCGGAATTTGGCTTGAGACTGATAATATTAGCCAGAATTATTGCCTTCTCACGTTTTTACCCTCTTTAATAATTTGGATGTTAGAACAAATCATAGCTCTTGTATATAACTATAGATATGAAAGAACAACCTCATATATATTTGAATTTTATAATGGATATTTTCAGAGAAATGTAGTATTTTAAAGGCAAATCAAATATTAACACTTATGTAGTCTAGCCTCCAAATCATATTCTAACTATTCATTTTATAAAATCTGCTACAATTGGATGTCCATTTTCTATTTGCATGCTGCTAGTACTGATATACTCACTCTTTGGCAAACTGTGCATATTTTTTAATATTTTATTTTGAACTTAAATATACTGTAATAAGTTTTATCTATAAGTACCTGTTCTGCTCTGCCAGTTGTTGTTCATGATAGCACACCAACACTTGATCACAGCCAGCACTGCCAAGGTATTTTCTCAAACACTTCACTTTTCCAGTCACTCCACACATTACACATTTTTAAACCATTTTGGCATCATTAGACCACATATCCTAAGCAACAGTTTTATTTTTTTCCTGTTGTCTATCTTAATGTATTTTAAAATGTAGTTACTGTTGACTTTAGAATCATAATATTTCTGCTACTGTTAACCTGATATCTTTTTATGAGGTTTATGGTATTCTCTTAAATTCGTGAAAATTCTATGCTCCCCCTCCCATCTTTAGAATACCTCGTTTCAAGATCTAATTTTCTTATATGGGAGAGCACTTCAATATTTAATATGCCTCCATGATGTGTCAGCTTCTTTGCTTTAAAAAATCTTTTATTGGGCCAGGTGCGCTGCAATCCCAGCACTTTGGGAAGTCAAGGCAGGTGGATCATGAGGTCACGAGATTGAGACCAGTCTGGCCAACAAGGTGAAACCCCGTCTCTACTAAAAATACAAAAATTAGCCAGGCATGGTGGCCCATGCCTGTAGACCCAGCTACTCGGCAGGCTGAGGTGAGAGAATTGCTTGAACCCAGGAGGCAGAGGTTGCAGTGAACCAAGATTGCACCACTGTACTTCAGCCTGGGTGACAGAGTGAGACTCCATCTCAAAAAAAAAAAAAAAAAAAAAAAAAGATTATTTATTTATTTAAGTCTTCTGAGGAGATAATGTTTTCTGTTTTGAACATTATATGAGGTAGTGGGTTAGAAAGCAGGTTATAACCAAACAAACAAATCAACAACTAAAACAAAAAATTAACAAAAAATATTAAAACCTAAAAAGAAACTCAACAATATTGGCTCTTGGTATGATTTCCCTCAGCAACAGTCAAATGGAATGTTAGACTCTCTACGTGGAGAGAGGAAAGAACCTCTCTTACCTTATCTTCCATTTAAGACATTTGATCATGAAAATGGTTTTCCCTTGGGTGTTCTGTTTTGTTTTGTTAATGTGACTTGTACTAAATAGATTTAGTTAAAATTCTTGGGAAAATGTAACTATAAGAGAAAGTATTGTGTCATTGCTCCCCATTTTATAAATAGGATAAAATGCAGAAAACTAAATTTCATGTGTCTAAAATTGCAGTAATGATGCAGCAACTATAACCAGTGTGTGGACTTCTTGTGAGCAAGAGGTCTGACTCATTCCCCTTTGTGAATGAACATGCACCTACACAAAATACTTTCTGTGAATGAAGAGATAAATGAATTTGGGTTAGGGGAGTGATAGTTCAGGCTTGAAAATTAAGTGAACACCTAAGTGGAATAATAATAGTTTCCATTTATTAATGGTCTTCAACTTGCCAGGCTATTTTCATTCACATTATGTAAGCCATTTGAAAAACTAAAACTAGGGAAATAGTACATTAGTTTGTCTACTTTTCTGATGAGGAAATCTTTGGTTTAGGAAATTCACACAGCCACAAACATATTGAAATAAATTTGAAGCCAGTAGTCTCTGATGGTAAAATTTGATCATTTTATCTGTGTTCCAATATCTTGGTCCTATGAAAAATAAGGAAATAGTACATTTTGGAATTTGTAGAACAATAGGCCACTGCAAATGGATGTGTTTTGGTAATCTAACTGAAGATATTCCAACATATACAAATTACATATATGCATAACGAAAGCCTATAATAATCACTATATATGGCCACAAAGATTGTAGTTATGTTATCATTTCCAAGTATTTTCCCTGGATTCATATTCATGAGTAATCTCTAGTCATACATGATGCTATATGTCTCTAATAAATATTAAACATGATTTGGACAAAATAGATTCTTCCATTGTCATATGGTGGTGCTGAGCTCCATTACATCAACTTCTAGCAACACCTATGAGGCCACAAGAATATTATAATTTTAAATCTCGAATTCACTGGATCTAATATCTATATTCTTGTCTTGGATTCTGGCCATTATAAGCTGTAAGGATTCACGCACACCCCTTTCTTTTCTAATTTCTTATTGTGTCCTTTAATAATAATACCTATTGCCTTCCATTATATTTGTTATGTTTTACCTGGATTTTGTTTCTCTATTTGATTCTAATCTGATTTTGAAGACCTGATGGCCTTGTCAGCAAGACCCATGTTCTCTTTGTTCTGTTTCTCTGTGTTTGCCACACGTGTATGTGTCCATATGTGTGTGTGCAAATATATGTATATTATATATACATACATATGCAAAAAGATACTACAAGAAGATGAGTCTGTATATACCTTTTAGGTTTTCCTATGTACTATTTCCTCTAAAAATAGTATCTTTAATATGAAAAACAATTAAAATATGACATCTTAGCCGAAAATTTCCAATTACTACTCAAAATTTTAGTCATTGGTGATTAACCCTATGCTTATTAAAGTATATGAAGAAATCAAGCAACTTCATAGAGATGCACTTAGTTTTTGTAACATTGTTACAAGTTTTTGTTCTATACATTCTACTTTGGGTGATTCTTATTTAAAAAATTGAAATGGACACTAATTCAATTAACAATATCTTATTTTCACAAATTTCAGAAAATATATGACTATTTAATCATAGGACCCATAGTATTGCTAGTAACTCAGGCAATTGAAAGTTAGTGATTAAGTAAACTTTATAACTTTACAGCAAATTGGCCTTGAGATGTGTTAAAGCTTTCTCCTTTTATTAACATTGTGGCATTATGATGTAGTGGAAAATATATGTGATTCAGAGTCACATTACTTGAGCACAAATGGTAATACTCATACTCACAAGTTGTGTGAAGTTATTACTCTCAAATCCTGTTACCTTAATAAAATCTTTTTGAAAATTAAATAAAATATCTAAATCTTGTAACTCATAGTGGTTATCAAATTATATTATTTTCTTTCCTTGTCATTTCTTGCCAACTCAACAGATTTTTTTTTTAATTAATGAAATGATAAACTATTTCTTTTAAAAAAAAAAGTTCATGGAAATGTGGACTTTCACACTATGGAGCATTACATCTCACTATTGGAGTCGTTTCATTACTTCCTGTTTCCCTGTCTTCATAAGTCAAGTGAAGTTAAATCACTGATGACTAACATGACGTTTTAATGTATTCATAGGTTCTTCCTTTCTTTGTTTTCCAAAATATTTTGTAGAGGTAAACATGTTCCTTATACCATAGGCCTGTTTGTATTGGTTTTGCTTCTGTTTCAAAGTGAACATAGACAAAGCATTTTCTTTGAAGTTAGTGGAAACTCAGGGATCATACAGATCCTCTGAGTGTTGAACAAAGAAGGAGGCTTTTGATTGTTGAAAGGAAAAAATTTATAGAAATGTAAGCAACGCAAACTGAAATGATACTAGAGATTTATACACAGAAGCTAAAGTACTGGAAAATATTTCTCTTTAAACATATTAATAAGCCTCAGAATATTGTAGAGAAGATAAGCTCACTCTATTCTTCATTCCAATGTGCAGCTTCAATTTCTTTCCTTAATTGTTATTTTAGTGTGATGTTGAGTTTCCCTTTTCATTTCAAATGTATAGACATTACATTGAGTATTTTTGTGGAAATAAATTGTAGCCACTTGCTTGTCACCTAACAAATCTCTCAGTGGGATTATATTTGATATTAACACATTATAATCTTAAAGTTTCCAAAATCAGTTTTGTTGAAACAGAAATATAATATTTAGATTTTGATAAAGTTGAGTATTTAATGATTTAGACATTTCAGTTTCAAATTGAGTGTCAATTTTTTAACTACACTTGGAAATTTTGTCAGGGTTATAATCATTTAAGCTTGTCAACCTTCAGTGGAAAAATATTCATAGCAGTTTATTTTAGCTGCCAATATTCACAAATTATTACTTAAATTTTTAATTGTACATTTATCGTGTAGAGCAGAGATCTAGACACAAAAGATTAAAATTAGCTATTAGATTGTGTAGTCAAAAATAACTTTAAGATATTTTAATGTTTATAATTCATTTAATTTTATGTTTATAGCAACGTAATTAAGAAATTAGTGAGGGCTGTGTGAATATGGAGAAAAAAAGGACACCAATTTAAAAGCTTGCATTTTCTAATGAAAATATATTTGCTTGAATAGTCTTCATTTGCAATTTTCTGAAAAGTTACTAGTAATGTAGTTATCAATGCAAATAATAAATGTTTAAAAATTGGATGAAAGCCAAATCCATCAAACACTTTCTCCAAAAGAGAACTTCCCATAGTCCATCCCAGATGACAGTGCCTTGAACATCTTTAACTTCTCCATCATAACCACTTAGCATTGCTATGCTTCTGCGCAGCTTGAACATCACTACCGTTGTCAGAACCAGGCAAACAAATTTATGATGATGTTCCTGGGAATATGAAACTAATGCAAAGGGGATTTCTCTGTAGTTCTTCATTAACATTTTATTCATTACAACAAGGGAGTTTTAAGAGTTTCCTTTTAAGCAAATTAGGTCACTGGTTAAAAACACACACATGCACACACAGCATGGAAACACAGTGTATTACTACACAGAACAAAAGATCTGGTTAATAAATTATGATAATGGAATTAGTTGTCTGCTAATTTTAAAAGGCACATTTAAATATTTTTTAGTTTACATATAGAGAATATTTTTAATGTATTATATTTTCTTTCTCTATATTTTCATGATTTTTTCCTCTGAGTGTATGAAGACCCTTTTATATACTTTGAATTATTTAAGATGAGAACAATTATGTAAGAAGGTAGAAGTTACATGTTTTAATCCGTAATTAAGAATAACCAAGAGAAAGTGACGCAGTTAATTCAAGAGAAAGAATCTAGGAGGCTGTCCCTTCAGGAGAATTATCTGTCTTTTTCACAGTAATATTTAAAAATGTGTTAAGGATAATTTTTCCTCAAAAACGAATATGCCAGTTCTTTGTATATTTTCCTCGATCTATAAATAGTTTTACTTTTCCATCATTTCTGAAAGTGCTTTGAACCACTGAAAATCTTAGGTGAAGATGCTGACATTATTTTTTTTCCAAATGGTCTTTTATGTTTATGTTTTGCTCTCTCCAAAGTTGTCTCAACACTTATTAAACAGAGTCTTGAAATAAAACAAAAGTGGAGGAAGATGCTAATTTATATAAATTATATAAATTATATAAACCCAACCTTAGGTTGGGTTCCCAGAAGCAGATGCTGAGAAAAGAATTCCAGAGTATGTGACTTATGGGGAATGGCTCCTAAGAGAAAGGAAATGAAGGAAGCAGGATGAAGCAGGTAAGGGACCTGAGCAAGGGTGAGGTCTCAGCTTGATCACTAAAAACTCTGCAACATGAGGTACACCTCATGGGTAGCCCCACCTTGAGGCAAGGACACTCTGCATTTTGTATGTACCTCTTTGCCCATCAGTTATTACATTCAGGCTTAGAGGAGTTGGGGTGGTAGATAGTGTCTGTGCTCCCACAAAGGGCTGTTCTTACTCAACCTGAGGGGAAATTTGCAGAGACAGGACCAAGTGAAGGCTGCCATTAACAACCAAAGTTCACAGCAGCTTGGGGGTTGGTACACTGACCATCTGATACACGGAGGGTATGGACAGTACACCATCCATCCCATCACATCCACCATTGAAATGTTAGCTCAAAATATCTGGTAATATTATGTTTCTATTATGCTTTATAATTTACAAAATATTTTATGTTCATTATGTTATTAGATCCTGATAACACTATGAATTATATATATTATTGCCACATTTGATATATAAAAATGTTATAATGCAGACAGATGAAGTCACTTGCCTCAGTTTACAGGACATTAAATGTGAACTAGGACTCAATCATATGTTACCATTAGCAACATATTTTATATTTGGCACAGTGATTACTTTCATTGATATTAAGGATGAAAAATTGAGGCACTATGAATTTAAAGAGTGCTGCAGAGCTAATAAGTAAAACTAAGACTTGCATCCATTTATTATTAAAACATGATGCTGTTTCAGAAATAACATTTGTAAATTATTATGTATTTTATACTAGCATAAAATATTAGAAATCACACACTTGAAAAAGTTTTAAATATATTCATGTATTTTAATATATTTTGTTAGTAAAATATCTACTATTATATAAAAATAACAATTATACAAATATAAAGATGTTTGTAGTACAGAAAGCATAGTAATAGTCATTACCCAGCCTGGCAGAGGGAAGACAAATTAGGAGAGCCTGTTTTGCAGAAGTGATGCTAGAAAAATAAGCATCTGTCTTGGATATGCAGGCTCTCCTTTGGTTCCATATGAAGCTTAAACTGATTTTTCCAATTTTGTGAAGAAGGTAAATGGTAGCTTGATGGGGATAGTGTTGAATTTATAAATTACTTTGGGCAGTATGGCCATTTTCAAGATATTTATTCCTCCTAACCAGGAGCATGGAAAGTTTTTCCATCTCTTTGTGTCCTCTCTTATTTCCTTGAATAGTGGTTTGTAGTTCTCCTCGAAGAGGTCCTTCACATCATTTGTCAGTTGTATTCCTAAGTATTATATTCTCTTTATAGCTATTGTGAATGGGAGTTTGCTCATGATTTTGCTCTCTGATTGTCTGTTATTGGTGTATAGGAATGCTTGTGATTTCTGCACATTGATTTTGTATCCCGAGACTTTGCTGAAGTTGCTCATCAGTTTCAGGAGATTTTGGGCTGAGACAATGGGGTTTTCTAAATATATAATCATGTCATCTGCAAATAAAGAAAATTTGACTTCCTCTTTTCCTATTTGAATATCCTTTATTTATTTTTCTTGCCTGATTGCTCTGTCTAGAACTTCCAATAATATATTGAATGGGACAGGTGAGAGAGGGCATCTTTGTCTAGTGTCAGTTTTCAAAGGGAATGCTTCCAGTTTTTGGCCACTCAATATGATATTGGCTGTGAGTTTACAGTAAAGTGCTTTCATTATTTTGAGATACGTTCCATCAATACCTAGTTTATTGAGAGTTTTTAACATAAAGGGCTGTGGGATTTTGTCAAATGCCTTCTTTGCATTTATTGAGATGATCCAAAGCTGGAGGCATCATGCTACCTGACTTCAAACTATAATACAAGGCCACAGTAAAAAAAACAGCATAGTACTGTTACCAAAACAGAGATGTAGACCAATGGAACATAACAGAGGCCTCGGAGGCAACACCACACATCTACAACCATCTGCTCTTTGAAAAACTTGACAAAAACAATCAATGGGAAAAGGATTCCATGTTTAATGAATGGTGTTGGAAAAACTGGCTAGCCATCTGCAGAAAGCTAAAACTGGACCTGTTCCTGACAGCTTACACAAAAATTAACTCCAGATGGATTAAAGATTTAAACATAAGACCTAACACCATAAAAACCCTAGAAGAAAACCTAGGCAATACCATTCAGGACATAGGCATAGGCAAGGACTTCATGACTAAAACACCAAAAGCAATGGCAACAAAGGCCAAAATAGACAAATGGGATCTAATTAAACTTCAGAGTTTCTGCACAGCAAAAGAAGCAATCATCAGAGGGAACAGGCAACCAACAGACTGGAAAAAAATTTTTGCAATCTACCCATCTGACAAAGGAGTACTATCCAGAAGCTACAAAGAACTAAAGCAGATTTACAAACAAACAAACAAACAAACAAACAAACAAACCCATTCAAAAGTGGGAAAAAGATATGAATAGACACTTTTCAAAAGAAGCCATATATAAGGCCAACAAACATATGAGAAAATGCTCATCATCATTGTTCATTAGAGAAATGCAAATAAAAACCACATTGAGATACCATCTCACACCAGTTAGAATGGTGATCATTAAAAATTCTGGAGACAACAGATGCTGGAGAGGATATGGAGAAATAGGAACACTTTTACACTGTTGGTGAGAGTGTAAATTAGTTCAACCATTATGAAAGACAGTGTGATGATTCCTCAAGGATCTGGAAATAGAAATTCCATTTGATCCAGCAATCTCATTACTGGGTATATACCCAAAGGATTACAAATCATTTTATTATAAAGACACATGCACTTGTATGTTCATTGCAGCACTGTTTAAAATAACAAATACTTGGAACCAACCTAAATGCCCATCAATGGCATTTGGGTTGGTTCCAGGTCTTTGCTTTTTTATGGCTGCATAGTATTCCATGGTGTATATGTGCCATATTTTCTTTGTGGCATATATACACCATGGAATACTATGCAGCCATAAAAAAGGATGAGTTCATGTTCTCTGTAGGGACGTGGATGAATCTGGAAACCATCATTCTCAGCAAACTGACACAAGAACAGAAAACCAAACACTGCATGTTCTCACTCATAAGTGGGTGTTGAACAATGAGAACACATGGGCACAGGGAGGGGAACATCGTACACTAGGGTCTGTTGATGGGTGGGGGTTAGGGGAGGCACAGTGGTGGGTGGGGAGGTTGGGGAGGGATAACATTGGGAGAAATGCCTGATGTAGGTGACAGGGGTATGAAAACAGCAAACTACCATGGCATGTGTGTCCTATGCAACAAACCTGCAAGATCTGCACATGTACCCCAAAACTTGAATATTATGCCCCAAACAGGAAGGTCTTTAATATATATTTTTGAATGAATGATGACTAAATTAACTGATTAGTTAATTAATTAATTAATCCATTTTAGACAAGCAGGCAAACAAACCAAAGCTCAGATGACAAATACTATGGAATATATAAGGTGAAGGAATAAGAGTGAAGCAAGACATTGAGATGAGCATGAAAAGGTGGGAGGGATTAGATCCTGGTGGGCTTTTTGGAGACTATTAAGGAATTTCTCTGTATTTCATGGCAATAGAGAGAGAGTGAAATGTGCTAAGAAAGGGAATATCATTTTAAGGTTTTGCTTTATATAGGGTAGTCTAGTGGCTTTCTGGAGGTTAGCAGATGGACAATGGAAAAAATGAGGAAAGTGCTACCATAATCCTGGCACTGAAGGTCTGAATGAGGACAATGGGTGTTGAGTTGGAAACACATGTACATAATTAATAAAGATTTGGAATTCAAATGACAAATAAATTTTAATTCAAACACAAATTGCCATTGATATGGCCATAAGGTTGATGAGTGATGTGAGTCTTCAGTAAGATGGCATCTATACATCTGTGGACCTTAATTTAGAGGTTACATCTATATGCCTCACTAATTAATAGGATGGGAGAATCACAGAGTGGGCAGCATCAGGGATGATGACTTAGGTTTATGAGTTGAATACCTAGACACATTGTAGTCCACCATTATTTTTCATATTTATTTATTTTTGAACTGACATATAAAACTGTATTTGTGCAAGATAATGTTTTGAAGTATACTTACATTGTAGAATGGTTAAATATAGCTAATTAACACATGTACAGCTTCACATACTAATATTTTGTCATGGAAACAATATCCACTCAGCTTTTTTTAAAATAAAATATATCATTCAATAGAGGTCTTAAATGTATTCCTCCTAATTGTAATTGTGTATCTTTTTACCAACATCTCCACAGCCCCTGATACCCCTGATCACCTCAACCTCTAGTATCTACCATTCTACTCTCTACTTATGAGATCAACTTTTTTATATTCAACATACGAGCAAGGTAATGCAAAATTGTGTGTGCATGTGTTCCACCACTTGAATAAAAAACATATGCAGCCTGGCCAAAATGGTGTAACCTGTCTCTACTAAAAATATAAAATTTAGCTGGGTGTTGTGGCATACTCCTGCAATCCCAGCTACTCAGGAGGCTGAGGCAGGAGAATCACTTGAACCTGGGAGGTGGAGGTTGCAGTGAGCCTTGATCATGCCACTCCACTCCAGCCTGGGTGACTGAATGAGACTCCATCTAAAATATATATTCAGAAATAGTTTTACGTTATTACCAGGCTGAGTCAATCAACCCTTACTTAGGGCAATGATTGGGTAATGATTCCAGATATTAAGATTGTAGGTATTGAGTATCTGTGAGAAATATTTGGGAAAGTTTAAGTATTATGGAAAAAATGAATATGCATGTAAACGTAGGCTATGTTGAGTAAAATAAAATTCATGTTTTAAATATGAAGTAATGAACAGTTGGTCAATGCTTGTTTCTCTATACATGGACAGGAAGCATATAGTCCAGTGCTATACACATATCACATATTGGAGCCTTAATCACAGCTGTGTCCCACTTTACCCAAACACGGCCACACAGTCTCTTAAGCATTTGGGAAACTACCAGCAATCATTCAGAGTGGAAACATAATTTGAAACTGTTTTAGCATTCCATTTGTTTGCTACATCCATCTTTATGACAAGAAAGAGAAAACTCCTGTAATACTATTATTTGAGAAAGTGTAATAGTGCATGCAGGGAGATGGATAGAGGCAGGAAAATTTTGCCTGTAGAATATAGTCACACATACATGTATGTATATGTATATGTATAAATTAAAAAAATATCTTTCAAACATAAAAAAAGCTATACTTAGTATATCCCAGTGCAGAATCACTTCATAATGAAAGCACAGACTGTGTACAAAAAATAAGTGTGATAGAAATGAGTTTGGCAACTATCCAGAGTAATAATTCCGTTGGGATTATGTGTTTTTTCAATAATTTTATACTTCTCTGCTAACTTCCCTGCTGCTTTACCTGACCCCAACCATTTCAAACAGCCACTCTTATAGCAGAAACCCTACGAAATCATGCAAGCATACAGAAAAGATAGCAGGGCTACAGGCTCTGTCAATTATGTTCTTCCTGTGTCTTAAATAAATTGACCTCACTTTCAGGTGAACTGACTTTTGTGAAAAAAAAGAAAAAAAAAATCCTGAACTATTCTTGGCAACTAGAGCAAATAAGATTTAGAATATTACTAAGATAACAAAAGCGGACACTGCTTTTTTTAATCTCAATTTTCTACTCTTATGTAAATGTACTTTTCATCTTAATTGCCTGCATTGACACAGCCAAAGACAAAGACCAACCTCCCAGGCCAGGTGCCTATCAGCTTTATTAGAAAATTAACTTTATTGTCCATCAAAAAAAAAAATTGTTCAAAGGACAGGGTGGAACAAAAGTTCCCAACACAGTAAGATAAAGTCACATCCAAAAAAATGCTGTATGGTCTTATCATAAACAGATTGTGCCACATAAGAAATAGAATTACAGAAACACATTATTTGAAGGAGTTGATAATCAAAGACTAAGCACACGCACTTTTCATGCAGCGCCTTCTCCTGTGTTATACACTCAACTTGATTTTTAGCCTAGTTATTTCAGCACTTTACATTTGTTTAAAAAAGATGGTCTATGTTAAGTTTAAATAACTACCTCTTCAAATAAACTGTAGTCATATAAATTACATCCCTATTTAAGAAAACTCTTTTTACTGATAATCTATAAACCAATCTGAAAGGTATAATAAAATGAGGTATTATTTATTTTACATAAATAATCATCAATGTACCAATCTGAAAGGTATAAAAAATGAGATATTGTTATTTATTTTACATAAAAAACCATTAATGTTATTAGAAAGAAAACCCCGAAGCTGTTGCCTTCATATCAACTTTTAACCTTTCAAATATGTATAAACGTGTCTTTCAGTTGAAAAATTGAGGGTCTACAAGTTATTATGTACTTTAATATCGATTATGTTAATATTTAGCAATAGAATTTCCCTCTCTATCTTTGTCTAAGCTTCAATAAATTTCAAGCAACTCACATTGTTTCAAGTAAAAAGATTTAATATTTTTAATAAGTGATAATCTATGGATATACTAGTTTCATGGATACATCAGATCACCAGGTATCATGGATCTTTTCCCTCTTTTTCTCTTTCTACTATTATTTCTGCTCTAATTCTGCTTCTATGCTCCTTTCCTCATTCCACATAGCTTGGTTCTGCTTTTCTCCATCTGAGCTTAACTCTGAGAGACACTTATTTATTTGGTGATCCATTGACTATCCACTAGAAAATTAAGAGCTTCTTTCCTTTCACCTTCAGAAAATACCTAGCATTAGTTATAATGGGATCGTGTGAACCAATCACTCTAGCAAAATAAATATGGCTGATGAATTAGCCATTCATAAGTTTTGTATCCACTCCTGGAACTAAGCATAGAATCAGTTACATCCAATTTTCATGGTGGCCAGGAACAGGGAAATTAGAGCTTTCTCCATGGCACATCTGGGCACTATGATGAAATTAGTATACTGGGTAGGCAGACAAAGAACATAGGTCTCCAACAAAATTTGGGAATATAGTGAAGAGGCTTTTCACTCACCATAAAAAGCTTCAACAAAGGTATAACAGGAATGTGAAAAATTTAGGAAAACAGGCTATGCCGGAGGAAGAAGTGACTGTAAATGGGACTACTGGAAATGTGAGTAACTAGTAATCAATGAGACTAGTAAATTAGGCAAAGTCACACAAGATGGGAATACCAGGCTGAAGACCTGGGAGAGCGTGAAGCAATTTAAGGTTTGTAAAAGGGAGAGGCTTGACCTGAACTTCCCCTTAGGGACATTAATCCTCATTAGTGACCAGTATTGGCTATAGTGTGGAATTCTAGAGCAAAAGACATCAATTAAATGATATGAAGCTAAAGTAACTGGAGATCTAGTATGATGGTTGCAATAGACTGTGAGTAGGGCAATAAAGAAAAACATTTCTAGTAACAGAATAATTATAGGGGTGGGAAAGCAATGGAAATAAGTGGCTCAAAAGTGAGCAAATATTTAAAACTGGGTAACTAGGAAAATAGAGGAAACATTTGTCTGAACTAGGAAAAACATGAGGAGAACCTATTTGAGGATACAAAATGATTTTATTAAAATTATATACCAAATGGACATTCCCAGTAGATAAAATTTTGAGGACTAGATGTTGGCATCCTGTTTACAACTGGACTTTAGATTTCACTGCCCCATAAAATTTCAAGGTAGCAAGATTTATGAAATCATCTTGTTATTTGACAGAATTACTTATAATAATACAAGTTGAACCAATGTAAGTGAGAGCCCTAATAGAAAGAGAATATTTTCAGAAATAATAATAATGGTAATTGACACTGTACCATCAATAAAAGTAAAATAATATATTTGATGATAGCAACATGCAGCAATTACTGTGTTTTTGTCATTTTAAAGATTAGAAAACTGAGGCATGGAGTACTAAACCTAACTGCTGAAGTTCAAGCAGTGGATAAATATTGGGATTCAGATTGAAATACAGTCTGACTCTAGAGCCCAAACTCTGAAATATTACCAATAAAAGTAATTAAGACATGATTACAGTCTGGACCACTAAGGCAGTCATGATAGAAAGAAATAAGAAGGTGTGAGAGACAGCAATACAGCAGAGTGTCTCTTCATAGAAGTTAGCACTTTCAAGGTGGTGGCAACCACATTTAAAAAGAGAGGTGAAACAGCCATTCTCTGAAGCAATAATATCAATTAGCATCCTACTAAGTGCATGATAGGAGGTAGATAATTTTAAAAAAATTACTTCAGACAAACCAAAATGCTGAGTTGACACTGTTATCTAATCCTAAATGGTTAACTGTTAACATTAGCTCTAAATTAAATATTTAGGATACTAAGCTCATGAATATTTATGTTGTTAAGCTATATGCATACAAGTTATACTTTTTTAGTAATCAAAATGTATTAAAACAAGAAAAATATTATACTATGTTCAGGAATCTCTGAGTATATCAGTATTTACTCATTCAATTGGCCTTCCAATTGTGTTTTACATAATCATCAATAATAATGGATTTAAGCAGCAGGGGAAAATTAAAATCCTAGTCAAGATCAATAGAGTAAGTAAGTAATTACGTATGTAAGAGAATATGGAGCATGTTAGCCCTCAAAGCTAAGTTTCCATGAAAAGAACTTATTCTTCTTAGTCAACGAAGGAAAATATTATATACAAAATATATAGACACTAGTAGCTCTAATGTTAACATTTTAAATATATGAACTTAATTCCACCAAGGTAGAATGCTAAAGCCATAATCTACCTTCAAGGTTGAATTACAGTTTCTGCAGTGTATTGAAATAATCTAAATTGTATTTTATTATCTGTGGGTACAATTGCATCAAAAGCTTTATGTTACTTTTCAAAATTGACATTTAGATGAAAATAAAAGATTCAAAAAACAGAATAAAGACATTGTTCTTTCTTCTCCCTTGAAATCTACTAAAAACAAAAATTACATAACAAAAAAATAGCCAATTAGAAAAACATATTCCATGATATCATCAAGATTAATAAAGTACCTGAGAATAAACTAAATAAGAAATGTCTAAGCCTTCAATGCAAAAACTATACATCTTTACTGACAAAGAAGACTGAAGCCCTGACTGCACATAAAAATAATAAAACTTGGAACCAACCCAAATGCCCATCAACAATAGACTGGACAAAGAAAATGTGACACATATACACCATGGAATACTATGCAGCCATAGAAAAGGATGAGTTCATATCTTTTGCAGGGACATGGATGAAGCTGTAAACTATCATTCTCAGCAAACTAACACAGGAACAGAAAACCAACCACTGCATATTCTCACTCATAAGTGGAAGTTGAACAATCAGAAAACACTGACACACAGGGAGGGGGACATCATACACTGGGATGTGTGTGTGTTGGGGATGGGGCTAGGGGAGGGATAGCATTAGGAGAAATACCTAATGTAGATGACGGATTGATGAGTGCAGCAAACCACCATGTCACATGTATACATGTGTAACAAACCTGCACTTCTGCACATGTATCCCAGAACTTAAAGTATAATTTAAAAAAAAAAGTATTAAAAATTACAGAATGAGAATTGACTAATTAATCTATTAAGTCAATGTCTTTCCAAACTAAATATAGGAATTTTTCACATCAATTGACAATATGAGTCTTGAAATTGTATACTTTAAAATTAAAAAAATTAAAACATCAAATAAAAACATGTCTACCATATACAAGCAAATTATAAATATATGATATTTAAAATGCAATAGTTATGCAAGAATGGACATTGTTGGCCAAGCGCAGTGGCTCATATTCCCAGCACTTTGGAAGGGTGAGCCGGGTGGATCACGAGGTCAAGTGTTCAAGACCAGACTGGCCAAGACGGTGAAACTCCATTTCTACTAAAAAAAAAAAAAAAAAAAAAAAAAAAAATTAGCCGAGGGTGGTAGCACGCACCGGTAATTTCAGCTACTTGGGAGGTGAGGCAGACAATTGCTTAAACCTGGAAGGCAGAGGTTACAGTGAGCCAAGGAGGTGCCACTGCACTCTAGCCTGGGAGACAGAACGAGACTCTGTCTCAAAAAATGACAACAACAAAAATGGACATTGTTAAAATAAGTAGAGAAGTCAAGCATAGACATTGATATATGGGTAAACTAGAACTTGGTATGTGATAAATATGTTATTTCAAACCAAATATGAAAGAATGGGCAATGAGTGAAGTTAGATTAGTTGGATATTTATTCAGCAAAATCAATACTAATCACAAAATCTACTTCATATCTTGCTCAGTAATGAACTCTAAATGTTTTAAAAGTTAAACATATAAAACTATAAATGTTTTAAAATATATGTAGTAGAATATATGTATAACCATTGGGTGGGGGATGCCTTTTTAAGTCTTCTCAAACACTTAAAAAAAAAAACAAAAAACAAATTATAAATATGAGGACATCAACATAGAAACAGATAAATAGACAAAAAAGTAAGAAAGAACAAATGTATCAATAGAAGGAAAAAACAAAACAGTAGAGGCAGTACCCCGCTCTTGGTCTTACTGATGTTTCTTCCATTAACCATGCTCTAGCTAGGACATCTGAGGACTCTGTTCACTCAGATATTCTCATGAATATGTTTTATTTCAATCTTTTTTCGGTTCTAAGTTTATATTTACAAGAGAGATCTTTCTTGATTAACCCATCTAAAATATTATTCTTGTTTTTTCTTTTTAATCCCTGACCCAACTTTCTTTTATTGACTGGAACTTTACTTGTGTTGTTATGTAATTATTCATTTATAATTGTCTTCCATATTAGAATATGGAACTCACTAAGGCATGGATCTTGTGTTGTTCTCCACCATATCCCAGAATCCTAGAATTCCTTGCACATAGTAGGCACTTTGCATATTTGTTGAATGAATGAATAAAAGAGAAATGACTAAAAAAATGACTTATATGAACATTTGACTAAATAGCATGCATAATTGTGTTGCTTAATAATGATTCCTTTCTCTTTCACTTCCATTTCTTCCTCCTCAGGAAGTTTTGATCTAGTATGTGAATAAGACAAATATACAAATAATCAAAAAGTATTTTCATTATTATATCACATTATATTCACTTCATCTTTGTAGGTTTTAAGAAGCACTAATAATCAATAACATAAAGGTATACTATTGTAAAGAGCATACAATGTGCGTGCTGTTGTATTCTTTGATCATAAGAAAAAAAAAATCTCAGTTTGAGAACAAAGGCCAGAGAAAAACAACTTTTTCTAACTGCAATTTACATAAGCAGGTTTAATTTTTATTTTTTTGCTAACTTCATGACATGTATCAATGGGAAAATTACAGACCCTGCAGTAATGAAAAATCAACTCTATCTTTAACCTCTTTCCACATCCCAATAGCGGTACATGTTCTAGACAAGAAACTTAACAGAATTAGAATTATTTACAAATAAATCTATATTCCTCTTGCTAATAACAAACATTATGCTATGAATATCTGGTGATAATATACTAATAAGAGAAATCAATAAATTTACACTCATCTTCAAAGTAATTGGTGCTGTACAGTACAAAATGATGTATTGTGCATTGATCGTTTAGTAATTTTCCAACTAAAAAGAAAAGAGAAAGCTAATTACTTTAGCAGGTGACTGAAAATAATAAGATTAAAACAAGTTAATTATGTGTTCTTCAGTAATGACTTTCTTTGATGAAAGTAAATCAAGGAAAGGAATACTGTGATTTAGGCAAAGAAATATTCAATTTTACTAATTACAACATATTCCTGATCCATTTAACCACCCTTAACCCATTTTAAAGAAGCTTTAATGGAAATAGCAAACATTATTAAAGAAAAATACATGACATTTTTCCATAGTATGCAAGAAAAGCTAACATTTAAAATGTTTGTATTTGTGAAATTTAAATTTAAAAATTTACTGAGTAAAATGGAAAAAATCAGTTTAATTACCTTACTTTTTCTAATGTCAATAGTTTAAAAGAGAAATATTCAATGACAGTGGAAGTGATTCATGTATAGAAACTACAAGGAAAGTATGAGACGCTAACAACAGAAAAGAAATATCTACAAAAGATGTCAAAATATGTAAAAAGGAACAAATACAATCTAATCAAATTAATAGTTCCATGAAAGCTCAATTTCAAAACAAAATTGAAAAAATTGTAACCCAAGCCTTATGAGTTATATATCCAAGTGTCTTAGGATATTTTAGGGTTCATAGAATACGTTGATCTGAACTATTCACCAAGAACTGAAATTACTGCCACTTAAGTAATGTTTTTCTGCTCTCTCTTTGCAACCAAGTTTCACCAGCTTTAATTTACTCGCAAATTTAATTTACTCACAAATTGCTTAATTTTAGTAAATTATATGGTACTGTGACTAAGTCTTTAGTTCTATTATAAAATTAGATAATCTACATTAGAATTATTGGCAAAGTAGGTTACATTTATAAAATTAATTATGTATTAATCTAAACTACCAAAATAAATAAAAGTCCCTGGAATGGATTAAGGTTGCAACTCAGCAATGATAAGTTGAGATTTATTTTCTTCATAGTATAAGTTTAAGGGAATTAAATGATCTAAACTCCCACGTATTACGTTATGTGAATTTAAGAAAGGTCTCTGAAGAAGGTAATATACATACCCAAATTGTGAAGTCCTACTTACCAGAGCAATTCAGCTTGCATAGGGATAAAAGGAATCTCATCACAAAAAGAGGAGTTTGTGACTAATGGATAGGAACTAGGACACTGAAATTATTTCTCCCAAACAGAAGTGAAATGAAAGTAGCCCCCAATTTTGTGTAGAAAAATGCACTTTTGATCCTAACATTCAACAAACATTCATGCAATACTCTGATAGAATAGTGCTGGAGATTGCAAGAAAAGGAGCAACACTCCTTGCTGTCTGGCAGTTTATACTCCAGCGGTGATGACAAAATAGAGAGAGAATTAAAATGTTGGGTGGAGAATGGGTGTTACAACAGAGTTATTCGCAGGTTATTATGGAAGCCTGCTGTCAAGGTATCCAATTTACCAGAGAGGGACCCTGAGGATAACAGAGATCACAAAGGTTGGCTTAAATATCCTCTACCTGTGAATTATGTGCTATTAATATTTGTATGTTAAGGTGTATAAACTGGGTCACAAGATCCAACCCTGTGGCAGAGTTTTCGAGTTAGGAAGAAAATAGGTAGGTAGGGAGGTAGATAGACAGACAGACCGACAGACAGACAGACAGACAGACAGACAGACAGACAGACAGATAGATAGATAGATAGATAGATAGATATAGATAGATAGATTTAATATTATATATAACTGAACCATATTTTTACCTGGCCTGTTATTGATTTGCTATTTGTTTATTCATTGTCTTTTTTCTTTCTTTGTTTACCTAACTGTGTTAAGTAAGTTTTTAAGTAACTTAAATTTGGTGTCTATCTATAATAACTGCATAATAACTTACAGAATGAATTTCTGTGTAATATACTTTATCTTCTCATTTTCCCTGTGCATTAATTTTATAAACAGATATTCACTGGAAGACATATGTAATATTTGAAATATATTTTGGAATAAGACAGAAAATAATTGGTACAAAAAGAGTTATTTTTATTATTAGAGAATCATGTTGTAAGCACCCAACCAGATTATTTCACAGCAAGTCCTGAAAATTTGCAGCTGTAGCAGAACAATGTCTGAAGTGGAGCAGTTTGTAATTTTAGAACCAAAGTTTAACAGATTAGCAATCTAAGACAAAGATGTTTTTTAATGGATAGAGATAAAAAGCAATGAAACAATGAACATTCCTTAGAGACAACTTAAAGTGCTTTGAAATTTCATTCATTCACAATAGTTTCAAAACATTATCTTTTTTACTGCAGTAATTAGGAAATTTTCATTATTAATTGTATTACTTTATAAGGTCTTTATAAGATCTTTTAATGTGTTTTGTAATTTCAGTGTTCAAATACTTGAAAAAACATTAGGATATAATAAAGTAATTCAACTCATATCTAAACACTCCATATTATAGTCATGTGGTCTCAGGAATCAGCAGCAGACCATGTTAAAAAAGGTAATTTCTCTCTCTTCCACTGCCCGCTTCTGATTCCTATTCATCAGGTCTCAGATGGGCACTATCATAGTTTGTCGACATACACTTGAGTGATGTGAAGCAGGTGACCCACAGTGCACATCTTGAGAAATTGTGCTATGAAAAGATCCTCAACAATCCTGGGGGAAGGCTTTTATTTTTCACATTTTATAGATTGGGCAGCTAGTTCATAGTGGTAAGTTCCACTATGGTATAAGTCCAAACACTTACACCAACTAAGTGTTGGAACTCTAGAGTTCTAAATGCGATGATCACAGTCCACATGAACAAACATTTTACAAGATGGATTGAATTTAATATTTGGATCTTATATTTTTATATAGTCTCTTCTGACATCTAACACTTGCTCATGTATTTCAAAATGATTTACAAGATTTCTACACAATAACAGCACGTTTTTGTGTGTCACTTGCTTTTAGATTTGCAAGGTTGTTTTGTGTCACTTGCTTTTAGATTTGTTTTATTTCTCCCTTTATGCTCAGTGGTGTCTTACCTGTTTTCAGCATGGGCCAGAAAATCTGCACATAATGAAAATATATATTTGATCATCACTGAGCTATTGACAACACTAGATTATGAGTGTTTTAAAAACTTATTGCTGCAATACAACACAGGTGACTTTCTTCATCTGCTTTCATTCCTCAGCTTTTGTAATAACAATCAGCTTTTCTGCAGGTAGAAATGCCTTTTAGTTTGCATAATTCTGTACTGCAATATTGTACCATATTGAAATATGATAAAACTTTTGTTTAAGATGAATAGGTGATAAAATGTTTTACAAAATTTATTTTTTCCAATGCTGCCATATTGCTCTGTTACAAAAACAAATAATGAAAAACATCATCATTAACACTCAAAAAAGAACCATAAGGTTAACATGTTTGCTTTTACTGTGATAT
Source organism: Cebus imitator (assembly GCF_001604975.1). Lineage (NCBI taxonomy): Eukaryota > Metazoa > Chordata > Mammalia > Primates > Cebidae > Cebus > Cebus imitator. The sequence continues at coordinate 6,444,379 of NW_016107344.1, forward strand.
ACTGTATATGATTTGACATTATAGCAGTAAAAAGCAAATGAAAACTAAAATAATGAAGAGCTTCTCTCAACTCTCAAAACAGAAACTTGAATAGCACCTTTACTAAAATTGCTTACTTTGTTCTCAAATTAATGTTTTAAAGTAGACTTAAAAACAACCAAAAAGATATGGTCAGTAAATAGATTTCCATATCTCTCTAATACATTTTATGGTAAAAACATAAATATTTGAAGGTATATATTCCCATTTTTATATTCCCATTTTCAGACACATGTTATAGAATTATATTTTGTCATAGTGTAGTTGCTAAATTTCAGAAATCCTTTGCTCACAAGGTGAAATGAGACAAAAATAGTCAAATAAGGATCCAGCAATAAATATTGCTGGTACAATAGAGAAAATTAAGTTAAACAAATTTTTAAAAATAAATGACTGAATGCCTAGATGTGACTAGGGAGTTGGTGAATACCTTAGCACCACAGTTGCTGTGGCCTGTGGGATAGCTCTGAGTCTTGTTTTGCGTATTCCAAAGATCCCAAGGGATTAAACTCCATTTACCTTCAGTATTAACTTGCTTAACAGCACAGTTTATTTGCTTTCATATCTTCCCTCTCCCACTTTTCCTCTCTACTACCAGTTTTATCTAAATCTCATTTCAAAATCTGCTTCTAGAAAACCCTAGACAAAGGATAAGAAGAACAGAAGTTGAAAAGATGAAGAAGGTATGAAATATACATGCCTATTCAAAAGATAAAGAGCTGCCAAAAGAGTATGATTCAAGAAAATGCAAATAATAGGCATAGCGGGAGATGAAGAGGTAGCTTCTGGTGAGACATGAAGCCAGAGAATTTAGATAAAGACTCAATCATGACATGCTTCATATTTCATACTAAGGAATAGGGGTTTTGTCAGAAAGACAATGAATATTTTTAATAATGAAAGATAAATATTGGATTTTTATTTTACAAATTATGAAAAAACTATATGATTGTGTCATACATATAATTCATAGAATGGTATAGTGTAGCATAATAAGAGAATAGAATTTGCTTTTTCTTTTATGTTTGCTCTCCCTGCTACCACTATAATATAGTTCATCTCTATGAATACTTGATCAATGTACCTCTCTATGGTTCAACAGCGTCAATGGAGAAAAAGTATATGGAGTATTTATCAATATTTTTATAGAGCATTTGTTTTCACTTAAAATCATAAACCATTTTCACTATACCCAAAGATTTGGGAATGTCCCACATATTCTTCTTCAATGTTGTCATTATTTATGAACTTGCTAAGTCTAAAAACATGAAGGAATTGAGAGAAAACATATTTTTAAAACACATTTCATTATAATCCATTATTCTTGATAGGAAAAATGCTTTGAAAGACATTATGTTTTCAGTTCAATGCAATACAGCAAACATATGGAAAGATACTGAAGTTGGAATATTGAATTTTAAAAGTTTAACACAGATTTCTAAGATTTCCCAATTGTGTGGAGGGATAATATAAATATATGGATGAAAAAAATTTCAATATGACAAGAGTAAAATAAAATTTTATTTATTATACAGAAAAGATGAACTGAAATTTCTCTTAAACTACAAGAGAAAGTATATATTATGCAAAAGTCATAAATTAAAAGGGAACCTATTGTCTAAAAGATAAATACAGAGTCCTTCCTCTAGGCACTTTCCTAACCTTCAAGAGTTCAGGGCGGTGCACTGATTCAAGTCTAAAACTGGGGAAAGATCCATGAATACCTAATGTAGTGTCTGAAGACTTCTGTTTGCTAAAAAACAGAAGTTTTTTTTTTTTCTTTTCTTTTCTGTGGTCATTATATAAATCAAATCAGGTATTAGTACTTTGTCAAGTATATTCCTAGTAATCCCATAATTCATGGGCTATAACCAGGGATGCCAGTGTCAATCTGTCCCCAGGGATGTAATTTTGTTGTTTGGAGACAGGATCTGGCTCTGTTGCCTAGGTTGAAATTCAGTGGTCCCTTCATGGTTCACTGTTGCCTCAAACTGCTGGGATCAAGCAATCCTCCTGACTCAGCCTCCCAAGTAGCTAGAACTATAGATGCATACTTAGGTAATTTTTTATTTTATTTTATTTTTGTAGAGACAGGTTCTAGCTGTGTTGTCCAGGCTGGTTTTTAAAGCAATTAAAAACCAGTAATCTCAAGCAATCCTCCCACCTTGGCCCTCCAATGTACCAGGATTATAGGCTCGAGTCACCATGCCCAGTCCCAGAGACGTGATTTTAAAATTTATCCTGCTGCCACCATGACAGATAGTCTGTGACAACTGTGTTCTTCCATTAATGTTGGGGAAGCCATTTCAGTTCCAGTTTATCAGTTGACTTTCCTCTGGCATGTGAAAACAGGGAGAAACTGTTCGAGAGGTTATCCCTTCAATCTATTTCTCAGGGAATTTAGCTCTATTCAGTAGACTAATCATGAAATAAAAAGTCAAGTTTGGTTCAGAAATGTCTTTGGACAATAACACAGCATTAGCTGAAAGCTAATAATATACCACTAGGCTTAAGAGTCTAGGTTCTAGAGCCTGTACTGACTAGTGAAGAAGAAAATCTTCTAAATGAGCGTAACTGCCAGTAGAGTATGCTGCTCTTAAATGATTTAAAGAGACAAGATTGGATAGAGCTATATACAGATTCTTGAGTAGTGGCAAATATTTTACAATGATTGGTGAAAAGGAGGGTAAAGTAATCTATAGATGGTTACTTTGGAATGGCTATCACATCTGAGAATATACATTTCTGCTATAAATTCTCACACAAAGAAATGTACCAGAGAAACTATATGTTTTTAAATAACCAAATAGGAACAAAAACATTTTTTAAATAATTTCAACTTTTATTTTAGATTTAGGGAGTACACATGGAGTTTTGATACATGAGGATATTGCATAATACTGAGGTTGGGGTACAAATGATCGCCACCCAGATAGTGAGCATAATACCCCAAAGGTAGTTTTTCAGCACTTACTACCTTCCATCGCTTCTCCCTTTGGTAGTCTCAGTGTCTAATTTTTCTCATCTTTATGTCCACATGTAACCTAATCCTTAGCTTCCACTTACAAGTAGGAACATGTAGTATTGGTTTTGTGTTTCTCATTAATTTTCTTAGGCTAAATGGCATCCAGCTGCATTCATGTTGCTGTAAAGGACATGGTTTTATTCTTTTTTATAGATGTGTAGTATTCCATGGTGTATATGTACCACATCTTCTTTATAGAGTCTACAATTGTTAGGTGTTGAGGTTGATTCTATGCCTTCACTATTGTGAATGGTGCTGCAATGAACATATGTGTGCATGTGTCTTTATAACAGAATGATTTATGGATGCATACTATCCCATGATGTATATGTACCACATTTTCTTTATCCAGTGCACTATTGGTGGGCACCTAGGTTGAATCCATGTCTTTGTTATTATGAATGGTGCTGTGATGAACATACAAATGCATGTGTCTTTTTGGTAAAACTATTTATTTTCCTATGGGTACATATCCAGTAATGAGATTGCTGAGTTCAGTGGTAGTTCTGCTTTAATTTCTTTGAGAAATCTCCAAACTGTTTTCTACAGTGGCTGAACTAATTTACATTCTCATCATCAATATAGATTTGTCACAGTCTGGCCAGCATCTGGGTGGATTTTTTTTTTTTTTTTTTTTTTTTTTTTTGCCGTTCTGTTCTGACTGGCATAAGTTGGTTTCATTATGGTTTTAATTGCAGGGTCAGGTTTGCTTAGTGCTTGGATGAGAGCTATTTTAAGGATGTTTGTTATTTGTTTTTCCTGCCAGCCTTGTGCTACCGAAGAATGGCTTCATAAACAAACATCCATGGTTACAGGGATGAGTATCGTTAGTCAACAGATATTTATTGAATTCCTGTCCTGTGTCAGACCTTGCTCTTGGTTCTCATAATGTAGCAATAAAACTACCAAAGAAGACAAATAGCAAAGAAGCTTGTTCTTTTGAAAAATATGTTCCAGTGGAATATGGACATTGGTTGTTTAAAAAACGTGGTCTAAGACATTTCCTTACAAGGTGAGCTGACCAGACTCACTGCTGAGTTTCCAAACATGGAGTAGCTCACAGCTTGTGGTAAGTTTCCATATATATGGGCCTTACGGGAAAATATTTTATGTTCATCTTCCAAGGAGGAAAAACCTAGTTAGCAATGCTTCTCACAGTAATAGACATTCATTCTCAATTTGGAGTTTTTTCCTGCCTTATCCTTGCTAGAAATACTCATTTGACATCCTGCAAAACATAGCATCAAAGTTTACATCACAGTGTGAAGTAACCGACTAATCACCTTGGAATTTACTGGTCTTAGCTTGCACTTGGTTACCTAATACAGAACCAAATGGCCTTGTAAAATAGTAGAAAGAACAATTAAAAATTGGCTATTGTTATAGCAGGCAGATAATTATCTCGTGAGGCTAAAGTACTTTCTTGTGACATATAGTATATACTTTGAGGCTGAGAATATGATGTGTTTTTGTCCCAAATCCAGATAACAGGGATGGGAGCAGAGAGTACACTTTTATTATAATATCTACTGACAAGCGTTTAGTCTCATTTTAGAGCTTGTGAGAGAAAAACTTTAATGAATCTAATAGGGTTGCCACTAAACTGGGGATTTCCTGAAATGGGTCTAAGGTACATTTGTACTTATTACGTCACTAATAAAACAAGCAAATAAAAAGAATGAAGTTGTTGTGATGCTAGGAAAGAGTCTATCAAAGAGGAATATTAATAATGCTTCGTTGTGAATTTCAGAAGGATTGTAAATATCAACAAAGGTACAGTCTGAAATATTTTTTTTTTTTTTCCCATTTATTTATTTTATTGTATTTTAGGTTTTGGGGTACATGTGAAGAACATGCAAAATTGTTGCATAGGAACACACCTGGCAGTGTGATTTGCTGCCTTCCTCCCCATCACCTACATCTGGCATTTCTCCCC
>NW_016107344.1:6451001-6545435 GCF_001604975.1 Cebus imitator
ATCAAGAACAAACTTCCATTCACAATTGCCACAAAGAGAATAAAATACCTAGGAATACAACTAACAAGGAATGTAAAGGACCTCTTCAAGGAGAACTACAAGCCACTGCTCAACGAAATCAGAGAGGATACAAACAGATGGAGAAACAGTCTGAAATATTTTACTTCATAATCATGAAATAAAGGTGATCAACCACAGTTCAGTTACTTTCAATTGTTCAAACATTATAATTTGCCTGTGTCACTTCTCATTAATTCTTATGTTGATTCTTATGCTATTATTATAGTAACTTATCCACCATAATATTTCCACTTCAAATTTACTCTTGCATTTATTCCTGCATTTACTCATTCACTCTACTAACATCTCTTTGTATCTAACTAAGGAAAGTATTGGTTTATACAAAGATACATTGGTAAATTTCTGCCCTCAATAAGTTTGCAAAGTTTAGTTGTGAGATAGATGAATTAGAAAAGTTATTATAAAATTTGGTAAGCAATGTATCAGAGGATGGGGATTGTGGATGCTCACAGATCGAAGGCAAGAATGAAACACACTGTCATAAAAAAGTGACCTTGAGTTGTGTTGAAAAATTTGTTGAATATCACACATAGGAATCATTGCAGAGGACTACCACTTGGGGAAAACATGAGTGCAAGGCATGTAGGAAAAGAATATGGCATGCAAAGGAAATTACAAAAGCATATATTGGCTAGCGGGATGGTGTAGACTGATAATATTAAACTAATCAACACACCCCCCCGTACATGTGATGCAATGTTCAAAAATGCATTAGTAGACTAGAGAAGAAGACATATGAAGTTCTCACCATTTTTTTTTCAACACTGAGTCTTGCTTTGTCATTCAGGCTGGAGTGCAATGGTGCAATCTCAGCTCACTGTAACCTCTACCACTCTGGTTCAAGCAATTCTCCTGTGTCAGCCTCCATGAGGTGCCCACCATCATGCCTGGCTAATTTTTGTATTTTTAGTAGAGATGGGGTTTCATCATATTGGCCAGGTTGGTCTCAAACTCCTGACGTCAGGTGATCCACCCGCCTCAGACTCCTAAGTACTGGGATTACAGGCGTGAGCCACCGCCCCTGGCATCTTTAGTGTTATTTTTTGTGAATTAATGCTTTGATACACAAATGCTATATGATACACAAATATTACATGTAAAAACAAAGAATACACTTTAATATATGAAGAGTCATTCAAACATTGGACATTTATTAAATTAACTTATTCAAGAAATCCAGAGTTTTGAATGAAAGAGACAGACATCAGATAGTTAAAGTTGAAGGAGAGAAAGGAACACATTTGGGATTGTCTACTGATTACGCTGTTTCCCAAAAAAGGTTAGTGTGAAAGGGGTGTGGCATAAATAGGTAGCAGTGGGCTCTGAATGTTTAGAAATTGAGGATAAATTGGGGATAAGACAAAAATATATTGTCTTCCTTATTGTTGAGCTTGAGCCTGATTGTAACTAGTCCCCAAAATAGATCTTTGTTTTGGTAGTTATTTTCCAGGTGACTGTAATAAAAGCCTTCTGGAATTCTACCTACAAGCAAGGAGAGTATTTGTACTAATTCAGGCAAAATATATATATATATGTATACATATATATAGGTATATATATATATGTATATATATGCTCTAATACATGTAATTCTAATAATCTGTAATCTGTTAATTTTATGAGAACATTTTTTCTTTAAATGCTTACAAACATTTTCAATAACCTATTTTTCAATTCAGAAAATTTACAAATTGCTAAATTTGAGTTTAAACTTGAAAATATTATGAGTTTCAGGGCCTACATTTATCATTTTCCCCCAATAGACCAGTGATTAATCAACTCATGCTTATCACTTTTATTAACTCACTTCAGAATCTCTTTAAGAGAGGAAAGATTTTAGTTGTAAGAAGTAATTATTTTTCTTTCTAAAACCCACATGGCAATCCTTAAATAAATTAAATTAAAATCTTTATCAATTACCACATTATCTGTTGTGGTCAGCAGAATTAGTCACACAATTAATGTTCTTGTTTCTTCCCGAATATACTCCTAAACTCTCCACAGGAAATGCTCTTTTCTTCTTTTAACGTGGCCTCAGTCACAAACTGACATTGCTTTTGCAATGCATGTGATTAGCTTGAGAGATGCTAACTTTTGTAACAAATAGACCTCAAAATACATGTCTCAAACAAAGTTGAAGTTTAATTTTTTTCCTCACATAACAATTCAAAGGGAGTATTTAGAACAAGTGAACAGCTTTCTATATGCATCATTCACGGGCCTGTGACACTCAGGAAATTATTAGAGTTGTAGGGTGTTAATCAAGGAAATTGCCCTGGGTGGGGAAGGAGTCTTTCTAGTCTTGCCATCAGCATTTTATTATTGTTAACAGTGACTTCTTTGGGTCTCACAAAACTTTCCTTTTTTCTGAAAAAGTGCTTTAATTGTATTTTCTTGTTTCTGCTTCAAAACAATATGATAAGTATTGGAGAGGAGAGCACAGTGAGGGGTCAGGCATGGTAACAAGTGTTTTAGCCCAGCTTAAGAGAACTCATAATCAGACCTGATAAAGAAACCAGGATGCTTAACATTGAACTATAGTCATGAACTTGATAGCATTTTAGAGTGCGTCTTTTGGGGAAAGAATGTTTGTTTTCTGTCTCTCGAAAGTAAAATTGGCACAGAAGGCTAAGGGTGGTAGGATCGCTTGAACCTGGGAGGTTGAGGCTGTACTGAACCATCATTGTGCCACTGCACTCCAGTGGGTGACAGAGTGAGACCCTGTCTCCCCCAAAATTTTTAAAGTGGCACGGTATACATACAAGTACTCTTCTTGTGACACAACTATTTTGTGTGTCTAGGTGTGGTTTTCTTGAATCACGATTGATAATAAATACATTAGTGGAACACAATAGGTGACACCCAATACCAGTTTGTTTTTCTTTAAGAGAGGTAACAGAGTAGACAGGATCACAAAATTAATGACAAAAGCAAAATACAAGTCTCATAATCCTCTGGAACACCACACTTGGGATATTGACAGTGCCAAAGAATTGGTGGGTACAAAATACCATGTCAGGGATCAGTCAGCTGCAGATTCCTTTGGAATTTGTATTTTACTGGTTCTGTACCCCTCAGGGATATGTGAATGAAATCCATTCTCCAATACAGCTGTATCTTATTATTACTAGTTACTCTTTACTCCTTTACTCAATAAATTACTTCAACAATGAGGTACAATTGCTTGATTCTGGCCGTAGTATTCTCAGTCAGCTTCTCGTTTATCTCAGATGCCATATCTGTCTATAGATGTCTTGATTTTACATTGTGATGAGGATTAACTCAAGGGTCAAATCCTCGGGCTTCCATCAAGTAAAAAGGATGGCTGTAAAACTAATAGTTCGCACTTGATATCCACCCTGACAAAGTGAATATACAACATGGAAAAGTCTTGGTGTTGATAGGAGGGTAGGGAGTACACATGTTACATAATCCTGGAGAACAGGAAGAATTCCAAAGAGCCCAGAGGACAAAAGACAATGGGTAAAGTGGTACAAGAGGAGACTGAAGAGATAACACAGTTAAAATAAAGAACAACTTCATCTGTGTTAGAAAATTCATTTTGTGAAAAATGGGAAATTATTGAAAAGCTTTAATGTATGTGGGGTTTTGTGGTAAGATTTTATTTTGAGAAAGTAAGTCCAGTTGCAACAAAGGTGCTTACACGAAGAGAGAAAACGCCAGGCTATGGGAAGTGTCTAAGCAAATGTTATTAGTTAAGATGAAAGTAATAAATGGGACAATGAATGTGCAATGTTGTGTATAAGTTTATGAATTATTTAAAAGGGCAGAATTGACAGAATTTGCTGAGAGTTTGGATGTTGCAATGGGAGAGGTATGTAGCAGAAGAGAGTTCCCACTGAAGGTTTTATGATATCATTCACTGTTGCAGAGGACATAAGAAAACCAGTGTTGAGATAAAAACTAGTAATGTAATCTTGGACTTATTTATTTTGAGGTATCTTTTAAAAATCTAAATAGAAATATCCATTTGCAGAAGGATATGCATTTCTGGAGCTCAGGGGAGATCTGTGGGATGGGGCTATGGGTTTGGAACCCACAACTGGAAGCCATGGACCTGTAAGTAGTCATTGAAGCCCTGGGTATGAATGAAATTAGTTGAGGGGAACATCACATACTGGGGTATGTTGAGGGTTGGGTGGCTAGAGGAGGGACAGTTGGGGGGCGGGGAGGGATAACACCAGGAGAAATGCCTGATGTAGGTGACAGGGGGATGGAGACAACAAACCACCATGGCATGTGTGTACCTATGCAACAATCCTGCAAGATCTCCACATGTACCCCAGAACTTAAAGTATAATTTTTAAAAAGTGGAAAAACATGAAATAGAATCAACCAATATCAAATATATCTTCTAGATCTCCAATATACACTAGTCGGTTAATAGAGAATAAATTTGCAGAGAAATCCATAGGGTAGTGGCCAATGAAGAATTGGGAAAACCTGGGGTGTGGCATTTAGGTAACCAAGAGAAGGGTATGTTTTACAAAAGCTACAGAAGCTGGATTTGATTTAGAGGACAGGTAAGGGAAAGTAATGTGACAGTGACAGTGAGGACTGCCAACCCTTCAGAGTAGTTTGACTATGAGGGGAGGGAAATAGGGCATTCAGTGGTAGAATACAAGAAGAATGTAAATAGTTTTATAACAAGAAAGATAATGGATCATATACAGTTCTTCAACAAGCAACAGAAGCTAAAAATGGTTAAAAGTAATTAAAAGGCCAAGGCTAAGTTTCTATTTGACTGGAGACAAGTCTGGGTGTCCCTGGTGGCTTATTTCCTTCCTATTTTGGGTTTCTAGGCAGAAAGCTGGATCAACCCTCTAAGGCAATCTGCAAAGAGAAACCTTGGGCTGATAACAGCTTCCTATCAGGCAAGTTAAGGGCCCTGAGTCTTCATACTCTAGTATTTTTTCTGAGTATGGAGATCTTTTAATTATACATTTCTTTTACTTCAGTATTTTTGAACCTCTTAGGATAACCTGTAGATATGTAAAGCAATGGGGCACAAGTATGGGAGAAGCTAGTTACCTCCTGAAGAACCCCTTTCTCCATAATATATCCCATATCCAGCCTCTGACTGAGGCAGGTCTTCTCTGCTAGAATCTTGGCCATGGCACATGTAGAACCCCAGTCTACACTATGAACAAATGACAGTTCACAGGACTGAATTGTATCTGCTTTTCTATTTCTCTGCTAATAAGCTATTTTGTTTCCTAATAAATCATTTTGTTTGTGACACTAGAATTGTATATTTGTCACCCTCTTGTCAGACACTATTTCAAATTTTAATTGTAGCAGATAAAATGGTCATCAGCTATACTTATCAGTTATAGTTGCTCTATATTCTATTATATTACAATACAGGAGCCCCATAAAAACATCTTAAGAACATGTCTCCAACTTATTACAACCACACACACTTAACTGAATCTCATAGATTCTTTGTCTTTCTGAGAAATAAGAAAATTCAAAAATTTTACATTTTTTTAACCAAGGGACATTAACAAAAAAGTCAAACAAAGCCTTTTTCATCTCTTGCTGTATATTAATTAGCCATAGAAACAAATTAACTTATTAACCAACTTAACCTAGAGTGTTTTAATCATGTCCAAAAACAATTTATATATCTTCATAATGTTTGAATGTAAATTAAAGCTCCATCTACTTTAAATTTTCCTTTGTTCTAAGAAAAATCACCTGTTTCAGTCTATTTGGGCTCTTCTAACAAAATATCTTAGATGGGGTAATAATTTATAAACAGCAGAACTTTATTGCTCACAGTTCTGGAGGCTAGGAAGCTAAGATCAAGGAGCCACAGTTCAGTGTCTGATGAAGGCCCTCATACATGATGACTTCTTGCCATGTTCTCTCATGGTGGAACAGGGAAACAGACTCCCTCAAGTCTCTTTTATAAGGACATTAATCTTATTCATAAGGACCTCCTAAAGGCCACACCTATTGCTACTATCACACTGGGGAATAGGTTTCAACATATGAATTTTGGAGGACACATTCAGACTATAATATCATCTCAGTTTCATCTGGTTCTAGAAGTCTACACTTTCATTTGCTATTAACAAATATATTTAAGAAATCATGCAACATTCATTAAAACTTAAAGAAAATACCTGACTTACTTTTTTGGAACTTTTTCTCCTTCTTATCAGAAGTTCTAGAAAGGGGGGCTATATCGTATGTTTGGTGTAATGCATAATATTTAGTGTCAGAGCAATATTTGAAGCTGTTGTATATTTCCACAATAGTAGCCATTAAGAGCGAATAACAACTTTCCTTCATATATCCCAGGTATTCAAATAGCAGCAATGATATATATTCCTTTTGATCAAATGTCAACTACAAATTTGGAGATTTGTTATGAAAGCTGCTAATTGGTATATGATCAGAAAGAAATTGCTTTTAAAATAATCTCTGACATTTCTGTCATAAATCATCATGTCACATTCAGCTCTATCATAGCAGTTTATAAAAGGAGACTATAAACATGACACAATTTGTCAATAAAATCTAATGCAATAGAGTCCCATATGATTTGAAATAAGATTGAAGAAAAAAAATCAACCACTTTCAGATTTGAAACAGATTGTCAATTGCCGTAAAAACCTACCTTTCCTTTTCTATGACAATAACTAAAATATTCTTAATGCTAAATTAAATGAAAACATTCTTCACTAAAATAAATATTTTAATTCTCTTAGTAGAATAAATAGAATTTTTCCCCTCTCCCTAAACTGAGGGAATTTAATCACATACATTAAAAAACAGACATAGAAAATAAAGTATCTACAGAACACTTAAACTATATTCCAGATACTCAATTACACACACACACACACACACACACACACACACACATATTTCCCAAGGAAATTTTTATTTAATTTTATAGGAGTGCTCATGGAGACATTGGGAGGTTAAATATATCACATAGAATTATGAAATTATCTCAATCCTTTCATAAAAGAATGCAAAGTGATATATGAAGCTTTATCTATTCATTCTGTTTTAACAGACATATCATTCTTTCTTTCTGTTTCTGGCTTAAATGAGGAGCTAACCCCAAAAGGTACAAGGGCTACTAGATTGCGAATGCACCCGATGTTTGATGCAATATGTAAAACCTGTCACATTAAGAAAGGTTATTTGTAAAAGAATATTTGAGTATATAATTCCTATTCATCTGCCTCTCTTTCACACTATTCACAGATTTTTATATAAATTATAAAAAGTGGTTCTATAGTTGAAAGCTGTTTGTAATTTATAGAGACCATTTTCTTGTCAACTTGGTAGTCTTTCTCATAGCTGTTTCATTATTAGGCAAACCAATTAAGCGTGCTCAAAGTAAGCCACATATGCTAAGTACACAATTTGTATAAAATTCTAATCTGTTCATTACCTTTATACTAGTGGTTTTTTTTTTTTTTGACTTGGAGTAGGGGATTCATTTTTTTAATAAGAATTTTGTGTTAAAAATGGCATGTTGAAATGCCTGACATGAGAATTCTCAAACTGTCTTAACTAGATTTTGGCATTTAATAAGCTGTAAACTGCTGAAGCTATTTGCAGATGAAGTCTCATTTTTGTCCATCAGCAGGGGGCTGGAAGCATAATTAATTGAGTGAAAGTTAAAAGACGGACAGCATGGTTACATTTATGCAAATATTGCAGCAGAACATCTAACGGAAGAGAAAAATAGCTTGCAACCGATTGGTTTGGTTTTAGACCAAATCCACAGGGTCCATTTAAACATTGCCTATTGTGCATCTAACAATTAAGACTTATAGTGCTTTTTAATACTAGCTGCAATGGTGGAAATAGCACGTAAAAGTTGAAGTCCAGAGAGACAATTGTATTTCTGCTCTCATCTTTTTAACCTCTCATGAATGTTAAAATATAGTTGCAGAAAATTAAAAATCAAATGATGCATGTGTGTTCAAACATATGCCAGGCTCTGCTGTTTGTTTCTTTTATTCATATCCCAGGCATATGTACCCTTGCACACCAAAGATTCCATTTAATTAAAGTTAGTTAAAAGCTTAGACCACAGAGATCAGGACAGCTGCTTGAGATATTAACCTAGGTGCTGTTTGGGGACAGCATGAAGCCTTTGCTGCTATTCTGTGTCCTATCACATATTTTGGTGGGTTTTTTTTGTATATTCCTCATTTGTATTTTTTTTTCTCATGACTGTAAGGGTCTGCATGACTACCTTAGTGATTGATTTTTGACTAGTCTCTTTGTGTTTGTGTTTGATTTGTTGGCTGTTCAAAGACACTGCTTCCCATAGAGAAATTTCAGAATGCTTTATGTTTTTACTTCTTATACGTCTTTTCTGATAGCAGATCTAGTTGAGGTTTTAATTCTAACTTACTTAAAAAGAAAGTAACATAAGTTAGATCTATTAGTAAAACTAGAATAGGTTTTGTGTGTGTGCTATAGAAATCTGTGTGTACCTTCTTTGGACTATTGAAAAAGCTTAACTTTTAGAGCTCCTAAAAATATCCCTAACTTCAATTACAAATATCATTAGTCTTATTCTAAATTTTATGAAAATAAAGTTTAATTCTAAAACAAATGGAATACAACATATTTGGTGGTTTCAAGGATATGGTACAGATTTTTAATACAAATCAAAACCAAAAAAAAAAAAGTCATGGAATATTCTCAGTAAAGGATTGTAAAATGTTTGTAAAAGAATCTAAGCTCAAAAGTTTGTAAACATTAAAAAGCCAGGAGCAGTGCATGTGTTTATAGCTCCAGCTGGTCCAGAGGCGTAAGAGGAAGGATTGCTTGAGTCAGAGTTTGAGCCTAGCTGGTCAACAAAGCAAAACCCGATTTCAATTAAAAAAGAAAAATGAAGGAGCAGCAAACTAACTTAAAGTAAATAAATTCTCATACAGGCCTTCAAGATTTAACTGAACTTCTGGGCCGGGCATGGTGGCTCAGGCCTGTAATGCCCACACTGTGGGGAGCTGAGGCAGGCAGATCACTTAAGGTCAGGAGTTCACGACCAGCCTGGCCAACATGGGAAACTCTGTCTCACAAAATACAAAATTAGCCAGGCGTGGTAGCAGTGCCTGTAATCCTAGCTACTAGGGAGTCTGAGAAAGGAGAACTGCTTGATACTCTGTCTCACTTAAAATATTTTTAAATCCTTCTACCTTTTTTTTTAATAACATTACCATTTTTATTTCCATATTTTAAATTAAATTCCTTAAGAATTCATCCTCTTAGATAGAAAGAAAATTATATGTTGAAATTAAAACAGCAAATGGGAATATTAAGCTAAATAAATCAGAGGACATTTATTTTAATATTACAAAAGTCACCATTTGAAGACAAAAAATTTAGGTACTCTGCTAGCCAGCTGGAATGACATAAGCAATTTTATGCTAAGCTAATTATAAGATTATGCCTCTTGTTTACTGTTTCTGAAAATAGCAGAAAGAATTTGAGGAAATAAAGTAATAAAAGGTATCCAGTTTTAAATCTCTGAGTAGTAATTAGTCAGCTTATGTGTTGCTCTTGATTAATAAATAGAAAAGTTTCTAGCCTAAGGAAAAGGAAGACAAAAGAAAAAGAATCAACCAACATCTGTCTTTTACTGTACATCCCTCTGGGATAAGTACCAGTTAAAACTACTGAAAAAGAATGGTAATAAAATTTCTGCTGGTTGTGAGTTAGTCAAGCTTGTAACCCCTCTTGCCTTGGAAACCTCATGAAAATGAACATAGTGAACACAAAACCACTTCTAACAAAGTTGTTTGCCAAATTTCTACCAAGATAGACTCTGAAATGCTATAGATAGCATTTGGTGATTAGATTAAGTATTACACTTATGGAAACAATTTGATTTCTACTGGTATTTACTCCGTTGATACTAGAGTGTTTCGAGAAGTAAATCTGAATAAAAGAACCAGATGATAAGTGAGATTTCTTGTTACTTTTCTACTTATGTTATTCAGCCCTCTCTAATTAGTTGAGTCAAACTAGCTGACATTTATAGGGGTTGAATTATAACATCTAAGCATAAAAATGTGTATTTGTGGTTCATATAAGTCTCTGAATTTATATGTCTAGGAAGGGAGAGGAAGAATGCAGACATGGTAATTCATTTTATGTTATTCATAATGTATCAGATATAGAAAGTATTATGTACAGTTCAAAAAGAATAAACCCTGTTTACAGGAATGTGCAAATCAATGGCTATATAAACATAGCATTTTTTCCTTCTGGTAGAAACATGCATAAGAAAATAAGAAAAAGGCAAAGACATTTGCCTGTTGGTCACTTTCCTTTTTTATATTCAGGAAATACTCTAAGTCTCAAATAAATCAAAATAATAATGATAAGATGTACTTTTTACACATGTAACATATGTCAGACACCATGTTTTAAATTCATTTTATCATTTTGTTCTAATTTTATATATAAGAAAACTGGAGTATAAAGAGGTCAAAGGATTAGGTTTAAGGAAATCCATATGATAGGTGGAGGAGGCAGGATTTGAACTCAGGTCTATTGGATCTCAAAGTTCAAACTCTTAAGTATATTAGGAGCTATGAATTTTTCTAACAGAAAATTAAACAGTCATTTTAATGATGTGGGCAGTTTCCTGTGTTTTAGAGATTTATAAACATTTCTCATTTCTTCTTTTTATTCAATTAAGTTAAATAGTGGGAATACCAGTCACTGTGGTTTTGTTTGACTTCTGACCCTGCCACTTATTAGTTGAATTGTATTGAGTAAATAATTAACATTTTCTTTACAAAGAGGTTATGACATTTTATGAAAATTAAAGTGCTTAGTAAAATGAGTAGTAAATATAGTAATGCACCTCATAATAAATTTTTCCATCAACAACAGATCCCATATACAAAGGTGGTGCTAGAAAATTATAATGGTGCTGAAAATGTCCTATTGTCAAATGATACAGTGTCATAGCACAATGCATTACTTACATGTTTACAGCAAGGTAGATGTAAACATACTGCACTGCCAGTCATTTAAAGGTATAGCACATACAATTATGTACAATACGTATTTGATAATAATAAATGACTATGTTACTCATTGATGTAATTTAAAAAATATATTTTGGGCACCAGAAATAATATACTGTAGAGAATTTGCTTTCTCTTATTTTTCTTATTATTTTTTATTGCATTTTAGGTTTTGGGGTACATGTGAAGAACATGCAAGATTGTTGCATAGGAACACACATGGCAGTGTGATTTGCTGCCTTCCTCCCCATCACCTATATCTGGCATTTCTCCCCATCCTATCTCTCCCCACCTCCCCACCCCCGCTGTCCCTCCCCTATTTCCCCCCGACAGACCCCAGTGTGTAGTGCTCCCCTCCCTGTGTCCATGTGTTCTCATTGTTCAACACCCACCTATGAGTGAGANACACATGGCAGCGTGATTTGCTGCCTTCTTCCTCTTCACCTATATCTGGAATTTCTCCCCATGCTATCTCTCCCCAACTCCCCACCTCCCACTGTCCCTCCCCTATTTCCCCCCAACATACCCCAGTGTGTGATGTTCCCCTCCCTGTGTCATGTGTTCTCATTGTTCAACACCCACCTATGAGTGAGAACATGCGGTGTTTGATTTTCTGTTCTTGTGTCAGTTTGCTGAGAATGATAGTTTCCAGGTTCTTTCACACGTTTCTTTCTCACTCCTCTCTCTTCTGCCAATAGATATTTGTTGACTTGATTCTCTCAATGTATAACCATGTTCTACTCATCTTGATTATGGAATATATTCTTTTCCCTATAGCACATGTTACTAATAGCAAATAAATCATATCATGTATAATATTATATAACTCCATTTTTCTATATTCTATGTGGAAATGGCTCATGCAAATGTGTCATGCAATATCCTGTGATACAATAAAAAGTAACAACAGAGTTGCCCTCTGCCATTTATTTTCCATAACAAGTTATTTCATTCTATTCAAAAGCTTACTTGTTACCTTACTTTTTGGTGTTTTCAATTTAGTAGTTATATTTTATTTAGTTTCCAAGATTTAAATTAGACATGACATGTATCTGAAAAAAATGATAAATATAGTTTCTCTATCCACAGTTTTATTTCTGTCGTTAACTTAGATTTTATATCCTAAAATTCGAGTTACAATATGTGAATAAATAGGTACGACCCAATTACAACATTTAACTTACCGGCAAGTGAGCATGATTGTATGATTTATAATGACTAGAAAAAAAATCATATTTGTGAAAATCATTTTTTCCTTTAAGAGTTAGATAATCTGGACCTAGGCTGCTAGACAGAAAATACTACTCACTTCATAAACATAACAATTGTGAAATTGAATTAGATTTACGACCAATAAAAAAAATCTGATCTTGTTCTTCCAAAGAACAAAAGAAGGTGTCCTAAAATCATTGTTACTGAGAAAAAAATTTTTTAAAATGTACATCTAAAAACAATGCAAAACCACTAAACGCAAAGCATTTTTAAAATTATTTATTTATGTATTTACTTATTTATTTATTTATTGAGACAGAGTCTCCCTCTATCACCCAAGCTGGAGTGCAGTGGTGCAATGTTGCTCACTGTAACCTCCACCTCTTGGGTTCAAGTGATTTTCCTGCCTCAGCCTCCTGAGTAGCTGGGATTACAGGCATCCACCATGACACCCGGCTAATTTTTGTATTTTAATAGAGATGGGGTTTCGCAATGTTGGCCAAGCTGGACTCAAACTCCTGAGCTCAGGTGATCCACCCACCTGGGATCACAGGCATAAGCCACAGTGCCAGGCTGCAAAGCGTTTTTAAAACTGTTAAAGCATACCTCATACTGGGTATCTTTTTAAATTTCTTTCCTCATTTTTATGAAAAAATTATTCTTAAAAAATATAGTTTTTAAGAAAAACTATAAATGCTTAGAAGCTTCACTCTTATAATGGGTCATGAACTAACAATTTTAAACATATAAGGGAAAATAGTAGTTATATAGTTTGTTGATACTTATATCTTCCAAATTCAAGCTGAGCAAACCACCAAGACCCAGGTGAATAAAAGATGAGCAGGTGAAAGAAATAAAATGTTGTTATGGAGAAAATATTATCTTTGTCCATTATGCATTTACCTTAGGACAAGTTAGCACATCTGCTATATATTCACTAGAGATACAGGTTTATGTGAATAAGTTTTATTAAGTTATAATTCCAAGTTTACCTTTTCATTTTCCCAGGTCTATGAATATTGCACTGGTGTTACAATGTCTAGTTTATGGCTTAATAAATACATTCCAATTAACTTCATTGGAATTTTACTAGGGATCATATTCAACTATGACATCATTTTAAGATTTTTTATTTGGATATTTAGAGCAGCACACAATGATAATTATGTGATTTTGATATAATGTTGTTGTGTTGCTATTGTAAATTTGGCTTGAGTTTCCCCACTGGTCACCATGACTGACAGCTCTTCTAATTGATTTTTACAAACCAAAAGAAGGGATGTTATAAGGACGAAATGGACATGGGGAAATTGAGTGCACAGAACACACTGAAAGCAATTAGCAATGAGGTCTAAATTTTAAAAGGCAAAACATAATTGTACTTACTTTTTAAAACAATTTAAGTCTTTACCCTCACATAGCCAACAACATCATTTTGAAAATGTACATTATATATAGCAGAATTGAAAAGATACTTGACTTAGTAAAGACATGCGTCTGTCATCCCTGGGCTGCTTGAGCTTGAGAAAATCCTTTAATTTCTCTGTTTTGAGTTCTGAATTAGATGATTTCTAAGGACAACTCAAGCTGTCAATTAAATAAAATATATATATGCACACAATTTTATATGTATGGTTTACATATGGTTTTAAGTAAAATTGTGTTTCTTCTTACTATATGAAGGTGTTTACTGTAGAAAATTTTGTTACTGCAAACATGAGCAAAATAAATTTTAAGCATAATTGCATCATTATAAATAATGATTACATATTTATATTTCCACACCACACACATACATATATCTTGTAAATATGTGATTATACTCTACTATTTTGACTTGCTTGTTTCTATTTTTAAATCATTTAAAACTTTCTATACTTTTGAGCATTCTTTCAGAACATAATTTTTATGTCAGCTTAGTAACTAATACTGACACCATATTACTTTAGCCAATTATTATCTGTTGATTACCATGAGATGGAGAGATGGAAATAGGTTGCCCATCATTCTTCTCAGTCTGCAACTTAACTCTTATCGCCAATGACAAGATTCCAGATGTTCTTGAGTTTAGCTACACTCTAAGCCCCTTTTATGTAAACAGAATATATGCTCAGCATGCATATATTTTTCATTACCTTTCACTTAATACAAGAAGAGTATGATTTCTGCTACTTCAAAATAAATTAATCATTGCTATATATCCATTGTTCTATTCTCCTAATTATTAAATGCACATTTGAAAAGAGAAATTTATTTTATAGATTTGGTTTTCCAATAACAATGCAGATTTAATAATCATCATCATCTCAATAATTTATAAAATCAAATTCCATGAATGGAACAAATAGAGTAAATTAGATCTTTTGGAAAATCTACGTATCCTGGGAGGGAATTCAGGAGCCACCCCCATGTCCATATTATTGGACTTTGTATACATAGTCATAGTTGAATGAATACATTTTGGAGGACATATGGCCCAAGGTAAATTAATCAAATGTTTTCCTAAGCAACTTGGTATTTAGAATACAGTGAAATTGAGTTACATCAAATGCAGTGTTTTGGAGCCTCAGACTTTTAAATTTTTTACTGGGGCCACAGTAAGAAATATGTAACACAACAGACTTAGTATACACAAATACACTAAGAAAATAATAAAAGTTTTACAAGGCAATAATTACCCTGGGAATTATATCTTTGTAGTTTCTATTGCATACTATTATTTTAGATGCTGATCACGGTCCACTAAAGAGAATTCAGGAGCCGCTAATGGGACATGACCAACAATACTACTTTGGAGGCTTCATGCATTGTTGCTGCCAGAACCCTGTATATTCCTGTCTTCTTCACTTCCCAAATCTCTGTTACTCAACTCTTCCTTTAATCTATAAAATATTCTAGTCCAATAAGTGTCACCTTTAATTTATGACAGTCATATTCTGCTTTTCCTGCTCACACATTAGGTAATCTTAACTAATCTCAATTTTTTAAGACACTACTTAATTTTCCTAAAGTTCTTCTCTCTTTGGAATCTACCAAATGTATCTACATGTCTGGAAATTCAGCTAACGTAATGAGAGATAATAATATTTCCTCATTCTTAAGACTGACAGTTGTATCACATTAGAAGTTATTAGGGGCATAGGAATGCTTGTGTCCCTGGTTTCCACTTTGTTGCAGAGTTTCAGACTGAAAAAAGACACTGTTAAAATTTATATATTTCATTCCATTAACAACTAGTTTTAAGATGTTAAGCTGACTCTGTACTCTGAGAAATGGAAGTTTAAGAGTTAAACTTTATAGGGGCACAAAAATCTCTTTGGATCCAAGCACTCTTGTTATGACAATATTATTTTATATATTTGTTCATTTAATTTACAAATATGCATTTATAATTAGAAATCTGAAAATGTTAGAAATATGGCATCAGACAAATTATATAAACGCATATTAAAAATTCCTTCTTCCATTTGTTAAAAGTAAATGCGAACTGACATTGAGGATGTACATACAAAAAGAATATTAGGGATTGAGGGAGGAAGTTAGAGAGAAGGGAATTTAGTTTTACTTTTCTGTTATATAATTATTGTTTCCTAAAACTGAAAGAAAAATAAGGTTCTTTTAAATAATAATTCTGGGTTATCTAATTGATTTGTCTTTTAAAGGTTCAATCTGTCCCTTCAAATTTGGTCTTCAATTTAAGATGAATCTGTGAGAGTTAGTGCTATGTTCCAAGATCATTCACATTAACCAATTTTTCTTCATCAACTGCAAGAATCCTTATCAACAATCAATAGAGATTAGGCCAGGTGTGGTGGCTCACGCCTGTAAACCCCAGCACTTTGGGAAGTTGAGGCAGGCAGATCACCTCAGGTCAGGAGTTTAAGACCAGGCTGGCCAACATGGCAAAACACTGTCTCTACTAAAAACACAAAAATTAGCCAGACATGGTGGCAGGCACCTGTAATCCCAGCTACTTGGGAGGCTGAGGTAGGGGGAATTGCTTGAATCCAGGAGATGTAGGTTGCAGTGAGCCGATATCATACCACTGCACTCCAGACTGGGTGACAGAAGGGTGACAGACAATAATAATAGTAATAATAATAATAATAATAATTAATAGAGATTAGAATGTATCTACATGAAGTAAAAAGATCATATGAGACCTCAAATCCTTATTGAATTTTCTCAATATTCGATCTTGTGCTCCATATGCAAAAGTTGTTCCCAGAGAAATAAAAGCTTCTCTTGTTTGCTCAGTGGAGAGATCCATAATTTTTGAGCCAACAAAATAGTTGACTAAAATAAGAAAATTGTTTTTATGCAGGATAGTCAAATGAAGTTGTATTCTACTAGCAATGTATATATACAACTGAATAAGGATATTGTTAAATTAAACTTATTTGGGGCCATCTTAAGTACAACTTGTCATTCTGTGAAAAGTCATCTTCTAGGTCATCAAAAGCAAAACAGACTACAGAGTAGATTGCTACATATATGTCAATCTGAAATGTTGGAAGAGAAGTGAAAAGCAATTCTTGTGCTCTAGTTAGTATTGTGTTTATCTTTCACAGCTATTACATGTCAAAAATTACTGATACTTAATGATATCTCTAATTTTGGGGAACCTTAAGCAGTGGTAACAAATCAACCCAATAGATATCATGAATCCTACATCACTGATGACCATTCTTGCTTGCATAACCACATAGACACGTATTCCAAATTTGTAGTGATTCCTTGCAGCTATTTCAGTGCCCATGCTTCTTCCTTTCTGTAGCTCTGCTATTGCTATAATCCCTATAATCTGCACTCATTCAGAGGGGAGGAAAGAAGACACAGAGGGGACAATGCCAGTTTTTAAACGCCTCAGCCTAGGAATGGACTAAACCCCTCATTGTCACATTCCTTTATCTAGAAATGGCCACAGCTAACAGCAAAGGAGGAAGGAACATAGAGTCTGGTATGTCCAAGATGAAGAGAACATACATTTAAATGAATGGTTTGCAGTCTCTGCCACATTATTCGGAGATTAAAAATATTTTTCTCAAGTGAAGGTCTTTCTTACAGATTAGCATTGAAAATAAAGATACTACAATATCCTAAGTTTATTTGCTGACAGGTAATTTTACAATGTGGCAACATCTGATCAGGCTTAATAACAAAGAATTAAACATGATTGTGACCACTTTAGGACTTACAATTTCATTTAGTGGGAATTGATAAGTCTTTACTACTCTCATTTGCTCAAAGAAGAAATTATTATATTATTAATGTTCAATGTAAGATATATCTACCTTTGGCTAAGGTAAAGGAAAAAGTTATTTTTGCTATTAAGAAGATTGTATTGGCTTATTACTGGTTAATTAAATGGTAAAATATTGCCACAATATAGAGAAAAATTTGCCAGGTATCTATAATTCTATATCTACATATAAACTTCTCATATTAATATATAATAGGTATATCTTGATATATATATATATATATCTTGAATCTATATTTATCTCTCTATACATATACATGTGTGTGTATATATATATATATATATGTAGAGAGAGAGAGAGAGAGAGAAAGAGAGACCCCCATACAGATGTTCAGAAGTGAAAAGAATTTTGCATTTCATTTTTAATATTAGAAATATCTTTCCACTTCTTTTCTAATGTGCTTCATATACCAAAATATATTTTGTAATTTATGAGTGGAACTGCCCTTATCTAAATATCAGTTTAAGA
Organism: Cebus imitator; assembly: GCF_001604975.1. Lineage (NCBI taxonomy): Eukaryota > Metazoa > Chordata > Mammalia > Primates > Cebidae > Cebus > Cebus imitator. The sequence goes on from NW_016107344.1 coordinate 6,469,072, forward strand.
ACATTTTTACTTTAAAAAATATGTGATTGAAAAAAGATAACTACAAAAGATATTGCAAATAAAATGTTTAATTAAAAAAAGCACAACAGATATTATGGGCATTTAAAGTTTGAGGTTTCATGCTGTATGCCATTTGGTTCAGAGTATAGTTTTCATGATTTATTGACAGCTGCTTTAGATGGTTCTTTATTTTCAACTCATCCCAACCCTGGTCAAACAATACAGCCCTCCTGCTTTTTTTCAATATTTTCCTAATATCTCAGCTCATTTAATTCTATTGATCCACTGAAGAGTATAATGGCACTGAAACTGGGATTAATAGCACCTCCCTTTTCCAGTGCTAAGAGCTTTCCTATTGAGTCTGTGGACCATCACATGAAATCATAAATGCAGACAAAAAAGTAGAGTGACCTTTATCGGCCACTATTGTACTGAAAAATTCAGTAAACCTTAGAACATCATTTTCAATTTTATGGCACTGTTTTCTTAAATAATAAGAGAAGGGGGAAAAAAGGAAAAACTGACCCCTGTTCAGCATTTACTTAAGCAGAATTGGCATTAATAGAGTATTCTGTCAAAAATTCAAGCTCAGGAAAATGTATGGCTTTGTCCACAGCAGCAGCTATCTTAGCAGATTGCACTGTCACTGCTTCACACAAAGCGCATTGCAACACCATTAGTGGACATAAATAATGCACAAGCTCTTATGCAGTACTCAGCTAAGTGCATGGAAACCTTGGGCTCCTGTTGTCAGAAATTCAATGGATTAGTACCTAGATTTATTTTAAGTCTGTAAAGCACTTTGTTCTTGACAGCGTTCAAAGTAGAAAGAGTGCTATCCTGAATGTGCATCTTAATACTGTCATTCCTGTCTTGTAAGAGTAGATGATATATGGGCTGCAATATTTCGTTTTAATATTTAAAGTTTTCACTGTGCAGATGCAAAGAAATATATTAATAGTTATCTGCTGTTACTTTATTGATCTGGAAAAGAACAAAGATAACCTGTAAAGTTTCACAGTGAAGCTAGTAAAATGGAGGCATTATAATTACATTTTAGTAAAACAGATACACAAAATGTAATCTTTGTACCTCATCTTTAGGAAATATGAAAATTTGGACATTGGCTTTCTTTTTAAGTTAATGCTGTGCATATGAAAACATATTTGATAGGAAATTTTAGCATATTTTCTCTAATTAGCAGTATTTACAATTCTGTAATTCCTTTAACTATATAACAGTATTCTTTTTTGAAGCCTATGTGATTTTACACGGTTAACATTTTGCTGAGCAAGAACTATTCTAAAATGTTACTCAAAATCGGTTCCCTATAACTTCATAGATTGGGGGCAGTTTCTGCCTGTAGATATGTTCAGGATTTAAGCCTGATAATCTTCCATGCGTCTCAGATAAAAGATACTCCTGTGTAAATTAAAAACAGTTTTCTATTGATATTAGAGATGTAATAGAATAATGGATATATCTCTTGCGAAGGTCAATCTTTCTCAGTTCTATGAAGACATAAAATCTTATTTTAAAATAACAGTTACCTTTTCACTCAGCCTACATGGCCCATGAATTTCAACACAATTTGGTGAAATGTCACTAAATGAATTAACTATTCATATGAAGCTCTAAGATTCTAAAGTAAAATATGTAACTAATGACTATTTATAATTACATATATTAAGCACATTTATTAAGCTACATGTATGATGTCATGTCAAACAGTTCATATTTGACCACATCTGACTCTTAAACTAAAATTCGATTTTTAACACAAGTCTCTCAGGATTGTGAAGACTGATTTTATTCTAATGACAAAGTCCATTGTTGAATTAAAAAATGTCTGTTCTAAAATTTTAGTAGAAAATTTATCAAACACACTGCTGAAAGAGTTGTGATTTGCTGCTTACAAAGATAACATAGTAAGAAGGCCAGTAAATACTGTGTTTCAAGACGTATTTAATATATCCTTAAATGAAAAGATCATATTCTGTAGAATAAATATGACTTAAGTAATTTTATATTAAGGAGCTAAAATTTTCAACTTAGTAAAGTTTTTTGCTCCAAAGCAAAGCTCCAAAATTCTTTTGCTTTACATAGCTACTTCAAAGACCAATAAATAATTTGCATATTATGATCAATAGGTGGCGCTTTTCCCCTTTCTGACAGTCTTGTTTTCGGAATCCTGTTAAAGTAAAACTTAAGTGTTACAAATCTTCAATATTACTGATAAAATACCAAATATTCTAACTACTAAAAGTTTATTTTTCAACTTTGCAAGTTTATAAGGTTTTAAATTATTGCCAGCTTTTAAAAACTATCCTTCAATACATCATCAAATTTTGTTACCAATGATCATACTCAAAGAGAGCACTCAGTTATTTTTCCTGTAGAAGTATTCAGAAATTATCAGTCAGTTTCTTTAATCTTTAAATTATTCCCCACTTATGCTGGTAGATAACTCCTGGAAAGTAACATTTTGAAATATCTGATATAGGGCCCCTTTAAATATTGCTATCATGATAAATGTGCTTTAAGATTAACAGAAAATTTGTCAAAAATGAAACATGTATTTATATTATTGCAAATGCATTTAGAATATATATTTTAAAATAGTAAATATAAGTACAAGATTTCAGCAAAAGACATATAAAACAGAATTTTGTATCTGGATCGCTTTTACGAGGATTTATTTGTTTACACTGAGTCCTTTTAATTTAACTAAACCTGAGGGTTAGAAGCCATCACAGATCTTTGTAAATGGTAGTTGATAATTTTGTAATTTGAAACAGATGTATTAATAAAAATATTTTAGAATGAATTTCTCTAAATTTACACTAAAAAGGCATGTCTATAAAAGGTTTTCAAAAAAAGCAGGTAGTCACATTAAACATACACTTTTTAAATATCTGGATAACGTACTATAGAAACATATTTTTCATTACTTAACGTATGATTACAGCATGAATAGTGGTTTAAAATATTTTATGAGCAACATGATCACTTTCTAATTAAAATGGCAGTCTATATTCTAAAAATATATCTTTATTAAATACAAACATTTGACTAAAACAAGGGCATTATTTTAATGAATAATAAAATTATGATGGCTAGATCTTCACATTTTATTTCTATTTTTATGTGTCTCATCTTATTCCCCAATTTTCTTTACTACATTTTCTCTCTCAGTTTGACTGTTTAGGTACTTGTTCTCACACACACACACACACACACACACACACAAACACACATACATACACACATACATATGTGTGCTTTGAGGCTGTTTGGGGAGATATATATATATATATATATATACACACACACATACATATATATATATTCTGATATATATGTCAGAAACTCCTATGTTACAAAATATTTTGGCAAGTGTGTAGCAAGTCAGAAAACTATGAAAAAGTCACACAGATTATTTAAATAGAATGACGTTTCTTACATCATAAAGGCAAATAAATACATTTTATGAATTGTGTGACAAAATGTAAAGTGTTACATTCTTCAGAACATACAACATTATCGCATTCCTCTAACTATAGCAAGAGAAGCCAAATTTTACAACAAAAATTAGACGTGTACAAGATTGGCTTAAATTTTCTCCTCAGAAGAAACGTTATCATGTGAGTGACTCAACACTGTATTGTATTTTAGTATCTTCTCAGTGGTATTGATTTCCTTCCTAAGCATGATTGTCCCTAGAAACCTATGAGCAACTGTGAGTGAGGATACAACCACTTCCCTATCACTCAAAATAATAATGTTTGGTTACTCTAGAATTCTCTCACCACTCGTATGCTTCACCACCTTCTACTCCAAGGTAGAATTAAATAATACCAACATGTGAAGGAAGTTTATTTTTGCTTTCTTCTAGAAATTAACGATTTTTCCAGAAATTATATTACGGAATTATTGTTATTTTATGGTAAGATGCAAGAAGTTGCATTGGTATGAGGTATTAACTTTTCTGTATTTTAATAAAGTTTTCTATACTTTGAAGCTGTTTGGGGAGAGGGACATACTGCATTATTTTGTAATGCAAACCTTTGGGAGGCTCATGATACAGACGCTAGACTTTAAAGAGCATTGCTCTTTATGTAATTCCGGGTTGTGCTTACATAGAGCTTGACATTATTAGATAACATTATAAGACAGATAAAATACAAATTCTATACCCTCCAAATTTAAAAGGATCACTGTAACTCTGATAAATGTCAAGTATCAATAGTACTATGCTTAAACAGTCCTGTGGAGACAAAAACTGATATGAGAGTCAGAGCCCTGCATTATCAAGACAGCCATGATAAAGTACAACACTTAAGAGATTTTACTAACAGTTTAAGAGTTCTGGCACAGTATAGCCTGTGTATAATGAGGCTTCTAAACGTTCAGCTCACAGAACTAGCATTTGTGGAGACAAAATACTTTACAAACTCTGTTTCATTAATCTTTACAATATCTCTGTGAAGAATTATGAACACCAATCAACAGATTACAGAGTGACAGCAGTAAAATATTGGATGAATTGCCAATCCTCTCAAAGAGAGCCCTGAAGAGTCTCCTTACAATGAAGTTATTTGTTTTCCTTTTTAAAATACAAGTCCTCTAAGACCAAGTTAATGTGTTAAACCCCATAAAGAACCAGTATGTTTTGCTTTGTTGGGAAGAAAAAAAAAAAAGTGACTTCTCTGTAGAGGAGGCCTGAAATCGCAGCATTTTGAATTCTATAATAGGTTGAATTTCAATGTAATTTCAATGCAAAATTGCATGAATATACAAAAGCAAATCTTCTGAAAAATATACTGTGCAAAATTGTGACTCTTTTCAAGGCCTACTCTAGTGTCCATATTAAAGCCAGATAAGAATTTCAATCTTGCAGTAATTAGTCTAATCATATTATTAAATAACCCATTCAGGTGATTTTAACAGAACACTGTTTGCATTGTATTATTAACAGCCCTTCAAAAGGCAGACAACATCATCACCATCAATAAAGAGCTATTGACCACTTACTGTGTATAGCTTGAATTGTTCAAAGATCATATTGTTTCCAATTTGTTAAGCTAATTGTTTATAGAATTTTTTCATGTTAACAAACCAAATTCATATCATATCCATATGGCAAAAATTATTCCAGGGCTTCCAAATAATTTAGAAACCATTTTAACAAATGAATGTTATAATATATTTAATGGTTCATGATAACAATGAATATGGAACGGAAATTATAGAGGCAGTCAAGAGTTATGTAATAGCACCAATATCTGCCAAGTTGTAAAAGAAATATGAATTCTCCCATTTCTCCCCACCAATATCCACACAATTAAAAGCATAATTTATTCTACTCTAAACTATGTATTGATTCTGCCAATTCTGTCCCTCCACCATTACCACATCCCTACCCACTGTAAACAGTGTCATTTCATACAATTGTACAGGTTTCAATTGTACAACTCTTTAGGAAACCATACACCTTGCAGTCTATGAGAATGACACCCCCTAGAGGCGTGCAGTACACAACTACACAATTGTACCTACATAGCAATCCTGCATCCAAGTCACTATCATCTCTCATCTGAACTACTCCAATAGTTTCTTATTTTATCCACTTCCTCCCATCATTGTCTGCTGATCCTTTAAAAGCGTACAACAAACCATGATATTTTTCTACATAAAACCCTTCCATAGCTATTTCATATCAAATACAATTAAAGTATTTTATCTTTTCAATAACTGTCTTTCTACTTAAAGTTCACTTTCTATGGTTAACCCTTTCATCCAAAAGAACTCAAATGACACCTCATCAAAGAAGCTTTCTTTGACCACCCATTTTAAATGAGCAACTGTATTTCCTCCTATCCCTTTATTCCATGTCTTGACAACTGATTGGTTTTCTTTATTGCATGTCTTATAATTGACAGCAAGTCTTATATATACAAAAAGTCTTACTTTTTGTCATGAGTGAATGAAACAACATTTAACTAATGAATATTAATTTTTGTGCTTTACCAAATATATCATAATTTTATTTTGTTGATTGATAAACTTTGTTTCAACTGAAGAAGATATAATATAATTGAATTATTATCATTTTAAGGACTGGTTGAATAAGAAAGAAAGAAGAATGATCAGGTGAAAACATGTAGTAATGTAATTGCCCTTTCAATATACTAGGAAACATTCATTTGTTTTCTCTAGGCTTCAGTTTTCTTATGTGCAAAATGAGGAAGTTAAGAGTCCATATTCATTATTTTTTCCATTTCTGAAACTTGATGATACTATGATCTCAGGCAAGTATTTTCACTTTTTGTAACCCAGTTTCCTCATAGATCTAATATATGTAACTGTTCTGCCACTCACATACCATTGACAAAAAGAGAAACTGATAAATGTAAAAGGATTGGCACACACTAAATTGTCATAGAAGCTTAATGGGCTACTAATGTTATTCTTCTGGATATGTACAAATCAAGCTGTAGTGAAAGTCATTCCATTAATGTTAGTGAAACACTCATTTGATTAGTCTATTAAACTGTGGAGAATGTTTTCCTATTTACTATTTCGTATACAGCTTCCCACATCCCATGTACCACACAGTGTTATTATCCCCATGTGACAGTTATAAAACTGAGGTTCAGAGATGTTAATTTTCTTCCTGAAGTCACCTACATAGTAAGATTTTGGGTTGCAACTTTAACTCAAGAAATTTTGAGCCCATATCTAGAAACCTTCCTATTATATTAATATTATACTTTTAGGCAGCAAAACAACTGATTCATTTGCATGGCCATATTAAAATACAGAAAAAATATGGCCTTGTATGCTCAGCCTATAGGGAATGCATCAGTCCTTTATTATAAAGAATGCAATGTTACTATGGCCTTACAAAATATAGGTAACCATGTAATAAATCTTGAATACATGACTGAATTTGAACCATAACTATAGAGATAAATTTTTAAAGTAACTTATTTTTGAAAAACTATCAATTGCTCAAGTAGGCTTCATTTCAATAAAGTTACAGTATTATTCTTAATATAAAAAGTGCACATATAATATTCTGCCAATTACTTAATCTCATTTTAAAAAATAGTTCTGTGTATTTGACACCTGTCAAAAACTTAGTTGACAGACTTCTTTATTCAATATATTACATCTTCTAAGAATCTAATCAATGTGTCCAATTTACTATTCATAATTTGCATTGCATACTTATGGCTTTATTCCATATTTATCTTCCATTTTCTTATCACCAACCTTCAGTGTTCACTAGAAATATAAATGAGAATCATGTTATTACTCCAACTATACTTTTGTATATGTAACAATGAATTTATTAATTCACAAAATTAAAAATAAAAAACTAAGAAAGTGTGTTAATTTTGAAACAAATTGAAAAGAAAGATGTATGTGGTTTTACTGCAAACATTGTAGTAATAATTGTGCAAATTTGCCACAAAATGCACTCTAAATAAGAAAAAGAGCCTTGACAATAATAATAGCTGACAATTATGGTTTCTCATCAGAGCCAGCTATGTATATCGTGGGCTCCTATGCAAAATGAATATGCCTAGCTTCTTAGCCAAAAAGCAGGAAAGAAGTAGTGTTAAAGGCATGTATAAAACTTGTTTCCTGACTGGGCACAGTGGCTCATGCCTGTAATAACAGCACTTTGGGAGGCCAAGGCAGGCGGATCACCTGAGGTCAGAAGATCAAGACCATCCTGGTCAACACGGTGAAACCCCGTCTCTACTAAAAATACAAAAAATTATCTGGGCATGGTGGCACGTGCCTGTAGTCCCAGCTACTCGGGAGGCTGAGGCAGGAGAATTGCTTGAACCCAGGAGGCGGAGGTTGCGGTGAGCCAAGATCGCGCCATTGCACTCCAGCCTGGGTAACAAGAGCGAAACTCCGTCTCAAAAAAAAAAAAAAAAAAATCCTCCCACCAGTTGCTGGTCTCATCAGCTGTGCCCAGGTTTGGAAATGAGTCTGAGGATGTAGAACCAGGCCTTTTCCCTTCCCACAGGTCTGCTGTCTCAACCTAGGGCAACAGGGAAGCCTAAAGCATCTTTCAAAATCTGAGCTGTGAGTGATCAATGAAATTGGTTGGGCTAGGAGAGAGATCAGTCCTTACACTGACGTGGCTTCCAGGCAGACCACCAGATACACTGTGGTCATGCCAGCCTGGAGGGGTGGCCACAGCCATTCCCCAGACATCCTGATGCAGCATGGTTCATGTGTCTGACTTGGACCCTCACTATACCCACCTTCAGATAACGTGAAAGAACAGGGGACCCCTAGTAGTTCTGGGGTACAGACAGAGCAAGGGAGGAGGCTGTCAGGCTCTTCTTTCTAGGGGAAAAGAAGCAAGAGACCAAAGACCCATGCCTGTGCATGGGAAAGAAGCCTACCGTACCTCTGAAGAGGTTCACTTGCCCTCCCTGTTCCTCTTTCGTCCTGCCTTATTTACAAATCACAAATTCAAAGAGAAAACCGTTAAGCATTTCAAGACATGACTAGAGAGCATACTCCAAGTGTGAATCTAGTGATTGTACTGTTTAACGCCAATGAAGTAGTCTTGGTTCTTAGTATCTATAGTCACTATTCTAGGTAGGTAGATACTGTTATCCCCACAGAGCCAAGGAAAACATGACATAGAGAGGCTTAGTAACCGACCCAGGGTCCCACCACTAGTAGCTAGTGTTCTTAGAAGATTATTTTCATCTCAAATATGAACAATAACTATGCATTTGAATTGTTACATTAGATTTAGCCTAAATACATTTAACTAATCTTTTTCAATTTGTAGTAAATTACATGTGCACACACATAGAAATATATATAGACATGTATACACACAGATGAGTTGTTTTCTCCTTGAGTATGTATTTAAACACAAATATGGACATATATCACCTACAAATAGAGGAATATGTGTGTGTTTATACATACACTTGTTATACACCCAGCCACATGAATTAATGGGTCAATTTTGAAGTCAATTGTAAATTTTATTCTAGTATATTTTATTTTTAATAAGTTAACTGGAAATATTAGGAGTTTCAAAAAAGCATATTTGATTTCAAAGAAGCCATTTTATTTTAATGTTTTATCAATACTCATACCTTTCTATTGCAACTAAATAATTTAATAATTAAAAGTTTTACGTGTTTAAAAATGTAAGCATCTGTTATTTTTCCCCCGATAATTTAATATTACATAATTTTCACACTGCTATTGTTCTAGGAGCTAGCAAAATTTGGACATACTTATGTTGTTAAAATATATCTAATCTCACCAAAGTTATAGAATGCATATATTCATTTTATAAATATAAAAATTCTCAACAGATCTGCATGATAAGGAAGTCATACAAAATATTACTTTAGTTAGAATTCATACTTGGAACATAATTCAGTGATACATATTTTAATTGCTTTTATACTAGGATAAAAACCAAGGCTTCAAAGAAAAAGATCCAGTAATTTAAGATTTAAGAACTCCAATTTATAATAGTATACCAAAAAGGTACACTTGGAAACCTACAAAACTAGAAAATCCACACTTGCATATGGAATGAATTAAAGTAGTGTCTCTAGTGTGACCGATTTTCATAATAGCTAGAGGCACAAAAACCATATTTAGTATTTCTGGAAAAAGCAACTCTACCGCCGGCATGTAGTTTTTGCCTTTCTGCAACATTGCCATCATCTACTAATTCCGTCCTGCCATAGATTTGTTGTTGCCGTTCCCAGTTTAGAATACGTTTTACTTTTGTAAATGAATTGTTTTGGGGGGATTCCTAATGGAATTCTGACTCGTACTGAATAACATATCTGAGAATCTGTGTTATTTCTACATTACAATACATACTGTCATGTCTAATTGCTTAATTATATTCTGACAGAACAGAATGCAGAGGGACAGGACCTGTTCAGCACAACCCTGCTAATGTCAGGAATCTTGTTTAGAAGCTAACACAATCCTTCAATTCTTCAAGAGTGAAGAGTATTCTGCTGATAAAGACTAAAGCAAATGTAATGTAATTTGCATGTGGATATGTGTGGCTGATATAGGACATTTGCCTACATCAAAAAAGAAAAATGATTAAAATTTTAAAAGTCCCATTTTTCAAGGAGGAAGAAAACACATGAGTTTCAACCTAAACAAAATAATTCTGTCATTCTACCATGTATAAGTTTCAATTTTAAAAATGCAGACAAAATTTATCTTTAAAAACTGAAGTCAAGTGTCTTGAGAAAATGATACAAATAGGATTAAAATGTAATAAAATATATAATACTAAAAATAATGGCTAATTTGGGAGGAATAAATCAATAAATCACTAGGAAAGTATTGCATTTTAAAATACGTTGAGTTTCTGTTGATTTTTATCTTCAATGTTAAAATGATGCATACATCGGAAATATCTTTGTGGTTTTTCTCCCCACCTGCTTAAACTTTGAAAAATCGCTATCTGCCAGGAAATTCATCTCTTGCTAGTTGCTACATTCACCTGTTCTGATGGATAATACCCTATGTCATTTGCTACCCAGCCTTTGCAACTTTAGTCTCTTTCTAATTGTTTCAAGTTTTCTTTAATATTGGTGTCAAGAATATCTTCATTGAAGGAATGCATTTACAATCTTTGGCAAATACTTTGTTGGAAATAATTTGTTTGATTTTCTGTGAGACAAAGTGCTAGTGAGGACAAATGCTTAGTCTCCAGGTTGAAAAAGTGTCCATGTGCACTAGTGGTGCGTTTGTGTATATGTGGCCACCGTCTTTTATTTTTCTGAAGCTATCCCTATATACGAAAGAGGAAAAGCTACTTATAGGATTACTAGGAGATGAACTAGCACTTTGCTAACGTTATTTATTTTCCCTACACCACTGTGATGTAGGTATCATTATTATCCCCATCGCATATTTGCAAACACAGCTTTAAACAGCTTAAGCTAATTGTCCAAGGATGCATAGCTACCAAGTGAAGAAGCAAGAGCTAAAATCAAGATGCGTCTGATCTCCAAATGTCTGATTTGAAAATTCACTTTCAAACCCTTTAGTGCTTTATCATTTCTCTTTATCTTTTACCATTCTGCTTCTCTTCTAGACAGATTTATTGCAGTCATTTTAAGTAGATACCATTTTAGGTAGATACTCATTTCTTCTCAGGTGATTTTTCTTCCTTACACTGTTTTTTTTCCTAACTTGGATTTCTCACCCTCTGTATTCCAAATGATAAATATTTCTTTAACTGCATATACATTTCTCTTCATAAAGGTATTACCCTTATCCTGTTCTCTTCACTGCCGTATAGTGTCACATGTAAAGAACACATATATAAGAACACACACATTATCACACATGTAAGAATGCCTATATAAAATAAACATGTACTTAAATTTTATTTATGTACTTTTATATGTATATTTTATACTTATGTATGTAGGTATATGTATGCCCACTTATACAAGCACACATAGTAGAAAGCCCTAAAAACAAATATTTGTAAATGTTTTTACATTTTGAATCATTGCTGATTACCAATGTGACCTGTATCCCTGAGAGTATTTAGACTTTGGCCTGTGTTTAATCTGTGCATTCTCTGTTTCAGAATAGTAGTGAAAACTATTGAATATTTGCTATTATTTCCACAGCTGTAAATAATTAAATATTAGTGCCCTTTAATAGTAAAGGGAATTTGCCAAAACTCAATTATTTGACAAAAGTTGTCAAGATTCACAGAAATTTTCAAGATTCACAAAAATCCTGTTTAAATAATTTTGAATTTAAATAATTTGTATTCCAAAGTGTATGCTTCTTTTTATTTATAAAGGAATACTTATTAAATCAATGGCATGTGTTCAACTTTATTAACTTAGAAGACCCCATTTTATGAGACCCGGAATATGTGGTACAACAATGATGCTTGAATTGTAAATATACTTATGAATACTATGTGCTTTCATATTTTTCTATAAATGGAATTATTTGAAAAGTTTTACAAACTAGTTTTGAGATTGTATATATCTTAGTTCTCTTATAATCCCTGCTGAAATAAATTAGCATATATTAATCAAATGTATTTTTTTTCTCAAAAGTAAAATGATACATATTTTTGAATTATATGTTTCTTAGAAAATATGGTTGTTTCATCTCACTTGGTAAGATTGGGACAAAGCTATCACTACTAATTCTGATGTTTCAGTAATAAGTTTAGCAGCTATATGCACAACCAGTTTTCTAATTCACCAGTGTTGAACAATTGAAAGAACACATATTCTATACTTTCTAAGCTTTCCAGAAAGATATGTATGGCATTGATAGATTTATGAGTGCTGTTATTTGACATGAAAGTTTAGAGCTACTATAAGACTGCTGGCTCTAAATCTTAACTGGTATTTTTATATATTAATATTTCCAGTTTGAATAAGCAGAAAAAATAAAAATTTTCCTTCACATTAAGTCACATTTTGTATTGATGACTGCATTCTTCATAATTTATTCTAAAACATTCAGAATTCTTGATAATAAGTAGATTCCCAAATATCACATGTTATGAATTCAAAAAGAATGTTAAACTAATTAAATGACAAGAAGTTTAAAGTCAGTTTCTACCTACACATTCATTTTAAATTAGAAATATAATATATCCAAATAGACCTTATTAAGTTCAATTAATAATTTTAAACCTTGCATATAGAAAAAGTAAGAAATGACATTCTCTGTATGGATTACTCAATCTACCTAAGGACATTGATAAAGGAAGGGGTACTAATGTATTGGAGATGCTATTCAATTGAGATTTTACATTATCGATGCCTGATAATAGATACATCTTCCAAGATACATTTTAGAGTCTGTTTTTGAAAGTAATAGTTCTATTTTTAAATTGTGGTTCCTGTAGTGACATAAAAATTAGCTTGCAGCATTATAATACTCTAATACACTATCATAATGCAATAATACATTTATTCTTTTTTGAAATACAGTACTAGCTAATTTCATACTTAGCCACAACCATGCAATGTAGTTGTAATATTATACCTGCTGTGCTATTACTGTTATCATTAGGAGATGTCTATGGACAATAAAAAAGCAATACAGGAGAAAGAAAGAAAGTAAAAAGTTGAAAATTTGTGTAAATACAAAATTATGGTGATTTGTTATATATATATTTATATATATATATATATATATATATATATATATTTGTATGTAGAACAGGAGAGTTTTTGTAGCTCCTTTTCTTTGCCATCTCTTTGGAAAAGAAGGTGATATTGGCACCCATTTGTTGAGTTCCAAAGAAGAGTTTGAGGACAAGAGCTAGAGTCTTCTTTTTGTATAAAATCAACTTAGGTCCCCATGTTTCATTGCACCAAAGAGCTGGCTGCCTAACCCCAGGAAGATTAAAAACACAAAAGGTCAGTTCATCAGCTGACTACCTACTGCTAACAAGGTAGCCAATGCTGAAAACAACTGAGAAATTTAGCTCAGAAATGGTAAGGATATAGTTTGTTTTATTTAATTTTTAAATTTATTTTGCTTTTATAGAAGCTTATATGTTTATTGTTTTTCAGAGAATTTTCAGCTCTCTGGCAGCATAAAAGAAGCACTGTAAGAGAATCTAAACACTAATATGGGATGTCACACTGAAAACAATTTGAAGCCTGGCTTACCTATACTGAGAAGGCTTTTGAAATCTGATAAAATAGAAAAACAATAAACAGTATGATTTTGTTCATTTCTATGTTTATCTTAAAAAACTAAAATGTCCCCACAATTTGTATAACCAGAAAGAACAAACATAGCTCAGTAATAGTTTACATAAATTGTTTACAACTTAATAAGCAGGCGGTCTACAAAGGCAGGAATCACTCTGGATACTACTTTAAGTGAAAAGTAGAGGAAAGAGCTTATGATATTTAAGCTATCAAAGTAAAACTGTGTTCAGTTTCAAATAAAGAGATAACATACATGATTAATTAAATATAATTTCTGACCTTCAGAAAACAAATATAAAATGTATGAAGTTCCAAAAAAAAAAAAAACCCATGAAATTTAGAACCATTAAAAACTAGGAAGGAAAACTAATATTTTTCACATTTTTGCATAGTCAAAACATTCTGAGCAAAGGACTCCATCTAACACCTAGACTAAAGGATAATTTAATGGCACCAAAACATGTCTTAAATGTTGGAGATTGTGTATTGCTCTAAAGAGATTTAAAGTGTCTTCTCCCCTGGAGCCATTTGTTCACATTCCATGGTGGTGAAGGAAAGCTACATATATGTTCTCTTTTTCTCCCCAGAGATGATGCATTTATATTCCAGAGTCATGGTCTCTCTTTCACCCTCCTAAGAAGCAAAGGAACAGATACGCCAGACGCCCTAGTCAGCTCTGATTGCCATAACATTTGAGTCCCTCTCCCATAATTCCACCCAGGTACAAACATGTGCTATCTGTCTTCATCACATTGACCCATGGGGATACATGGGGATATACGGGATACATAGATGTCATCACAAATAAATCTTACTAGGAGCATTTTAGTTCCTCTAATTCCTCAGCAAGAGGGCCTCATCAGAAGTCAACCAGCTATGACCACTCAATCTTGAACATCCCCACCACCTGAACTGTGAGCCAAAGAAACCTCTTTTCTGGATAGATTACCCAGTCTTAGATATTCTGTTATAGCAAGATAAAACCAAATGTATCAGTTATCTTAATAAATGTAAATGGTCTAAACTTCCCAGTTAAAGGATATATTCAGTTCTGACAGAAGTAACAAAGGAAAGTCCATGTTGTTTATAAAAAGGTGCATGAAAAGTATAAGATCACAGAAATGTTATCTGCAACACACAACTACTTAAGAGGATAGATATGTTTTGTTTGTTATTATATTGCAAAGCTTATCACCTGGCCTATAGCAAACACTTGAGAAATATTTAGAAGGAAAAAAGAAAAGATTGCTTTGTGAGTTTTCTTTTCTTATCCCGAAGTTGGTGTTCCTGCAGGATAATTTGTTAGGGTGCAAGCACAATATATATCAGACTGTTCATAGTCTCAGATATGAAAAATCTACCTCTTATGGATAATTTAAACAAACATGTTAGTAAGGGAAATGTGCTAGGAAAATAATAGTGAATAGGATACAGCTCTGTCCTCAAATTTTCCATAATTTAGAAAGGAAAATAGATGTTTGGAGAGCTAAGTATGTCAGTATAATGTGTCTCTCTTAGCAGAATATACAAAACATCCTGAGAACACAGAATAATCAATAGCAAGAATACATTTTTTAAAAGCGTTTGGGGAAATTAAAAGAAAATTTGGTGGACAAATAACAAGCACTATAGAGAAAAATTATATTTTGGTTAAGATAACTGTGAAGTAATATTTTATTTAATGGATGTCTCTCCAATTTTCAACATGCTCTGAGGATCTATAACTAAATGACTTAATGCAAAAACAAAAAGTTATAGCATGTTTGTTAATAGGTCCAATCAGAGCTAACTTACACATAAAATTCTCACTGAATAGCTATGTATTTATAAGAACATAGTTAGACATATTTTTCCCCTGCCAACAACATATTGGCTGCTATTCTAACCAACCCTTCAAAGAAGCTTGGATCCTGGTAATCCTATTCTAAAAATTATTATACTATAATATAATGGCTTATGTAGTTGTCCACACTAGGCTTTTAAACTTTTAAAGAGCATTAATGATATCTTTTCCATCACGGTTTGTCTAGTGCTATATAAAGCACATAGCAGGCTAGGGCCGAACCTCTAACTGTCCCCAGTATTAATTTGCTTTTTACACATTTAGTAATACATTTACACATATTTTAACTAGGCACATGGCTTCTCAGCTGGATACTATATTTTATACCTTCTTTTACAGTTAAGTGAAGCTATGTAATTGAGCTTTTTATCATGGGTTTTGAGTAGATATCATAGGTGAAATTTCTGGATATTATACTTAACATGATTGAGGATGCAATTGTCTCTCTTTCTGTCCCTTTTCTGCCTACTTAATGCAAATGCAGCCAAACACTTCTTAACACTTGTAGGAGCAGGGATAAGAATACAAATGGAGATGCACATAACACATATAAATATTTAAAAGGTATAAATCAAGATAACAAAGTTACGTGTTCTATCTTCCTACCTTGACAATCTTCCCTTTCTAACAACTTGGAAAGCTGGATTTAATTTAGAATTTTTTAGACTCATATGAGTTCTACATAAGAACCTGGGAATATTAGAAAACTTGGCATCTAGCCCAAGGCCCATAACTGATTATCATTCTATTTCTGCCTCTTTTTTTTTTTTTTCGACACAGTGAAATCCGTAGCAACCATGCAAGGATGTCCTGGATCACACATCGAAGCCCCATCTACATCCAAAGCAAATGATTACCCTTTGATTTCTTTGGTACACACACTGCTGTCTAATCTACACTGAAAATGACAGCCTTGGGAAGTTTTAGACCATTTTTGGCAGGGAGTTCTGAGATCCCAAGAACTCTAACAATAATGTCAAATTAGGAGTAGAGGTTTCAGGTGTAGATACTGGTTTTGGATTTGCTTCCATGTGCTGAGGAGCATAGGGTAATGAGGTACAGAGCAAACCCCCTAAAACTCAGAGCCCAACAAAGGATCTCCTCTTGCTTCTTCTAGGGTGTCACTAAATACAGTGATAATGAGCCAGATTCCCAAAGGAGATAAGGACAATACTCTACGACTACATTTTCCAATATGGCAGACACAGGCTTGAACTCAGTGTTAGTTCAGACTTGCAAAGATTGTAAGTGCAAAAAACATACTCAGTTTTGGTGCCATAGTATGAAAAAGGTAAAATAATTCAGTTTATACTTGCTATATGTTGAAATTATAGTATTTAGGATATATGAGGAGAAATAAAACACATTATTAAAATGTTTTCTCTTTACTTTTTAAAATGTGGTTACTATAAAAATGTATAATTTCATATTTGGCTTGCATTTATGGCTTGCATTATATGTTTGATGCTCTAGAGAATAGCTTAGCAACAATATGTGTAGAGTCTGGGTCTCTGGACAATCTCGTGCAGCAAAATCTCTTGCTTGTCAAGAATTGCCCAATATCTTTTCTACTATTACTTAATGCTGAAATAAACTTCTGTCACCTTTGAGCACTTTATTCTTGCAGCTCTTTGTTGTACCCACTTACATTATGCTGTATACTAACTCATATATGGCTAATTGATGGGTAATCATGTAAAAAATGAATAGAAAAACAAAATAGCAGTTTAGTTCTTAAGGAATGAGATGAACAGAGGCACAAAAAGCATTAAAATACTTATGTAATCCAGATGAGAAGGGATTTTATTTTGTTTATTGCAGTATTCAATACCGGAAAGTAGAAGTTCCTGTATTCCTTTATAACAGGTCTTCAATTAATATTTGTGAAAGTTGCAGTATTCAACACTGGAAAGTGGAAGTTCCTGTTATTCCTTTATAACAGGTCTTCAGTTAATATTTGTGAAGTGAATAAATATGATGTACATGACCAACAGAGATACATGCAAAGCACTAATGGAATGTATCAGTTTCATGACATAGTAGGCAGACCTCTTAGAGGAAAGACAACATTTCACATAGAAGTTCCTATGGGGAAATGATGAAGCAATAGCAGAAAATGTTTAACATTAAGGAAGAACATGAGCAGGCCTGGGCTACACATTAGCAAATTTATAATTTTTCTCTTATTCAATTCCAATATACTCATAAGATAACTAACTTAAGAACAGATGATGCACCTTGGATGCACTTGCTTTACGAGTGTCAGAGATTTATGCAAAGCACTAGAAGTAAAATATATCTTTATCATATAATGATATTAGGTGCTTTATTTGAATGTTGGTTTTCAAGCAGTATCTGTCAATACTTAAAAATAATTACCAACAATGCTCTTCTAAAATATTACTGTTATTCCCAAATTGTCACTGTGTAATTTTAGTAGAAATAATCTGTTTTGTCATCTTTATTTTAAATCAAAGAGATTTCATAAATGCATGGGATTAACAAATTGTTTTTGGTGGTTTCTTACTTGCTTTTATGGTAATTTCTTCATGCAGGATATGGGAAAAGCAAAAATATAAAATTAAATTAAATTAAAATAAAGGTAAGCATTTAACTGTTAAAAAGTAGTTCTGAGATAGCTATCATTCAACAAAAGTGTATTATCTTCCAATATTTGAAAATTGGAAAACTCTGTGTATAGTGATTTGTAAGAAAAAATATTCAATTATATGTTTCAATACCCTCCAAAATTCTTGTATTACACAGAGCTTTTTAAATATGAAAAAGTTTGAAAGACTTTCAAACTTTTAAATAGTAATGTAAAATTCCCCTTTATACTTATATATATGGACTACATTATTTGATTTCTAGAAAGGTTGCTGGAAAGAATGATTTTACTACTATTGAATCCCTGTGCTGTTGCAAACATGTAGGACAAGCGGTGTTTAAATTTATACAGAAAACTAGAGGGTTTGTTTTAAATTGTTCAGATTTTGTTGCTTGGGTAAATGAAATACTGCAAATTTAGAAATTTTTGAAAATGTAAAGCAAATTATTTGGATGTCTTTTTTAAAAAATTGAGGGATGTCAATAGATACCTCATCAATGCAACTGATAATGTGACAAATCTTAACTATTTACTTGACTTAACGGGATGATGAATGTTTTTTAAAATCCAGTAAAACCTGACCCCCAATAATTGTTTGTTACAGTCTTAGAGAGACTCTTATAAATATATCCCTTGAAAACTGTAAGTGACATTATTAAAGATAATTAACCAATAGATTCTGAATATGTACTTGATAACCATATGAAGTCAACATTGGTATTTCATAAAAGACCGGTAATTTAAAGAATACCTGGGAGGTATAGATGTAAAAAACTGACTGTGTTTAAAATAGTCAGTATTTTTTTTTTAATAATGAGTGTATTATTTTAATAATTTTCTTAAAATGCTTTCTTGAGCATTTTATTTCTATAAAATAATGCCTTTGCAATTTACTTAAATAATTGACAAATATTTATCTTGATTAGTATGCTTTCGGTAAGTGGAAAAATGTTACTTGGATTAATTTTATTTTTGATTGAAATGTTTGTCTTGTCTCTAATCCTAAAAAAAATCCTATTCATTCTCGTACTTACCTCTTCCTTGCCTCCCTCTGTATATGTTAGTCAGAATGTATACAAGTACCAACATGTTGAATAGAAATGACAATGGAAAGTAATAATCCTAGGTTTCTAAAATAGTGTTGTAAATTTTGCTAATTCTAGGTGCACCTTTAATTTCACAAACCCTTGGGAAATTCCTTCCAATTTTATGGGAACGTTATGAGCTCATTATCCAAATCTGATTCAAAAACTATTTCTAAAATCAAATGTCTAAACAGAAGCCAAAAATTATTCATACACCATGAAGAAAAAAACAAAAATTAAACCTAAGGTGACTTCAATGTGAGCCAAATGGCATAATGAACCTATAAAATGCTTAGTGAAATGCAGTCAGGCTTGTAGATGTGTTTACCAAAAGGGAATGTTCTGCTTTCATATTTATTATGATCTTTCACTGATTTAAAACTCCTATATACTGAAACTCAGTAAACATCTTTAATTTACATAAACCACAGCATTTTTTTCAAACTAATATAAGAATGGATTCAAAAAGCAGCTTATTTTATTGTGCCAGTCTCAGCAATTAGAAAGGAGAAAGATGTTATTGAGCCTAAGGAATATTTGATAAAGACTATATCGATATATTTCTTTAAGAGTTAATAATACTGCAATGGGATTCATAAATGCTATTTACCTTCATTTCATTGCTTGAAATCAATGAACTGGATCTTCAGAATAAAATTTCAATAACATACTTAAGAGCCAAATAAGCATCGTTTTTTACTTCTAATAAGTTGAAAAGGAAAGGGACAGTCTACTTTACTTGTAAGGAGTTTGTTCTAAATGAGTTTTTACTTTTCAGACTGTTGGGCTAATGATTAACGTCATATACCGTACATCTTCGTCTAGAAGCTATGGTGTCTATTAAATGTAATTACCTTTCCCCATGGCTTTAAACTGACGGCAGATTCAAAATGAAGGTGGCTTCTATTAAATTTAATTACTTCCCCCTGAAGCTTACTTGGCAAAACTGTGACTAGTAATGAAAGTGGATTCCATAAAAAAGCTGCATGGTCAAGGTGTGGCTATTAAATTAGCTATGCTATTAATGAAAAAAATATGGAAAACAAGATTTAAAGTGGGACTTTATGAGTCATGTGTATTTTTGTGATACTATAACTGATAAATTAAGTTCTCAGCTTTTAATTAATTGTTTTCAACTTTCAATTGATAGATTATGTGGATATACACATATGTATGTCAATTAATAGTAAGAATAATTAAGGAAAGATGCCAATTTTCAAGTACTTCCTCTAGTACTTTCAGGTATACAAAGAAGTGACCTTTACATCACTTAATTCAAATGATGTTTTAAATTGGCATGATGTAATAAAGGAGGAAAAGCCAAAAAAATAGAAAAACAAATTCTGTTGTTACTGGACAGTTATTTCTTCCTGAGCTGTTTAACTAATTTGAGACACAGCGCTAACAGTATGACTAATCTACTTAATATAAATATTAGGAAAATTAGAAAAAATATGCCATCTATTATTGCTTTGTAAGTCTCTGCCTTTAAAAAAAAAAAAAAAAACCACCTATTTTGGATTACCTTATTTTTCTGGACTGAAATCAACTTTTCAACTCCTCTTGCATTAATTCACTCTTCAGTGTCCAACTTATTGTGTGCTCACTATGTGCCAGTCATGTGTTACAGGTAATATATCTATAGGAGAGAGGGAATTAGGAGTTAGTAAAGACAAAAGGCAATAAATACTTGGTCATTCAGGGAAATAACTTGTAATGGTTCCAGAGTTCCTTGCTTCATCACTGACAGAAGTATACTATAGCCAAACTTAGCATCCACCTGCCCATTCAGCCACCACATAGGCCACACGGAATGGCTTACGCATGAGTGAGGCACCAGTTTGCAGAGTACCTCAGCTCCAGGGGATGCATGTCAATTTCTCTGAGTGGTCTTCTGAAAGAAAACTTCTCACTATTCTTGAGTAGGAGGATATCAACTTCTATCTTTCCCAGTGGGTCTGAGAGATGTTCTCAGCATCAGAGAATGTCAACATTTCTCCCAAGAAAATTATTTTATCTAATTATCCTCCCTTTGGCATGCTTTAATACATGTTATAAAATGTCATGATTTTTTTAAAATATAGTCTTTATATTTGACTTAGTCATGAACCAATTCTCTTATATTTCCTTTGCATGTTCTGTATACTCTCTTACGTCTTCCACTTATTTTTGTACCTGTTTTCTATTATATATCACATAAAAATATTTTAATATTATTTTGAAATGTGGTAGTTGTGGGAATTAAAACCTGGAGCATAAACATAACTAGATAACCTAGGCTAATAAGAGGGTCAGAGAAGTCTCTTAGAAGAAGTGAAATATGAGAAGAGACTATCAAACAAACAGAACAGAAAATAAAAGGACTGCAGTGCAGTGGCGTGATCATAGCTTACTGCAACCTGGAGCTCCTTGGCTCAAGGGATTCTCCTGCCTCACCCTCCCAAATAACTGGGACTACAGGTGCACAGTTAATTGCTTTTTTCTTTCTTTCATTTTTTTTTAAGAGTCTGGCTCTCACTCTGTTGCCCAACTGGTCTTGAACCATTCTTCTCAAGCAATCCTCCCTCCTTGGCCTCCTAAAACTCTGAAATTACAGTCATGAGCCACCATGCCAGCCCATAGCATCATTTATTTGGAGAACCTGACTAGAACAGTGAATCAAATGTAGTGTGATGAAAGATACACAAACAAGCCTACTTTGCAATTGAACTTAAGTGTGAAGAAGAGTTTGCTGCCTAACATTCTCGGATTTGCTCCAATAAATCTTCTTTATATAAACAAAATTTTATAAATTAAATGACTTATTTTGAAGATGTTACTGTCATCTTTTTATGTTGAATAGCACTTTCGATGAACTTGCTTTTATGGTTAATAATAAAGTTTATATGCTGGAAATTCTATATTATTATTCATTCTATGATTAAAGAAAATATGTCTGCGTTATTCACTATTGTACCTTTAATTTACAGCTAAGTGTTTTGAATCTAGTATCATGAATTACTCTATAAATGTTTATTAATACGTTTCTGAATAATGCTGATAAAATATGTGAAATACAGATAGTATAAGTTTTACAAAGAACATCAGAAAATGCCACTGATTACCACACAACTAGTGGCTTAAAATACCAAGGTAAAGGTATTAGCTCATATTTCTGCAGGTCAGAAGTCTATCACAAATAACTCTTGCCTAAAATCAAAGTATCCACAGAGCAGCTTTCTCTGGAGGCTGTAGGAAAGATTCTATTTCTTTGCCTTCTTAAGCTTCTAGCAGCCACCTGCAGTCCTTCGATTGTAGCACCCTTCCTCAATTATCAGAGCCAACATTGCATCTCCTTTTCCAATGTGCTATGGTCATCACTTCCCCTGGTTTCTCCTCTTGCCACCCCCTTCCATTTTTAAGGACACTTAACGATCACATGGGGCCCAGTTGTATAATCCCAAGAAATCTCTCTATCTTCCATTCAGCTGATTAGCAAAATGATTGCATCAGCTACCTTAATTCCTCTTTGCCATGTAACCTAACACATTTTAGCTGCAGTTTTCAGCCTCAAAGATTCCAGGGAACACAATGTGAGCATTTTTATTAAAGGGTTGGGACTGAAGAAGAAAGGGCATTATTCTACCTACCTCTGTCAATAACACTTGATGCATTAGATTGATATAAAATTGATCTGTTAGCAGGGCACAGTGGCTCACTCCTGTAATCCCAGCACCTTGGGAGGACAAGGAGGGCAGATCATAAGGTCAAGAGATCAAGACCATCCTGGCCATCATGGTGAAACCTTGTCTCTACTAAATTAGTAAATACAAAATTTAGCTGGGCGTGATGACAGGAGCCTATAGTCCCAGCTACTCAGCAGGCTGAGGTAGGAGAATCACTTGGACCCGGAAGGCAGAGGTTGCTGTGAGCCGAGATCATGCCACTGCAACTCCAACCTGGCAACAGAATGATACTCCATATCAAAAAAAAAAAATTGATCTATTAGGCTGCAATGGCTTCCATATCAGCCAAGTTATGCTGCCATACCAAAGAAACCCTAAATTTAAGATTTCATTCAAATGCTACATTACTCTGGAACTTAGTGTGACAGAGCAGCTATTATCTCATTGCTTATTGCTATGGGACATTAAAAAAGTACTTGTGGAGTTTGGGTTTCAACACCAGGAAAGGAAAACTCTATCCCAGAAGTGACACACATTATTTCAGCTCAAAATTTGTTAACCAAAACAACTTAAAAGTCTCTGCTCACAGGAGGAGACAAGAAAATGAAATCTTTACCATGAACTCAGATGCTAAAGAGTTGAAATACCTGGTGTATATTCATGACAAACACTCCTCTTTTGACTCCTATATTCCATGTTCAAGGAAGAAAATTGCCAATTTGTTGGCAGATGACTTTGGAAGCACAATAAAATTATAATATCAAAAACAAATTCTTCAATTTTTAAAAGCCTTATAATCCATATGCATTGATGAATGAAGATGATTATTTTCATTAATTAGAGAAACACTCTGGTTTATCATAAACCACAGAGGATTGATAAAACTGAGACAAAAGAGAAAGAACCTCAAAGCAGATGCTTCTTAAATGCCTCAGCTAGGAAGTAAAAATCAGCTTCAGAAGGTATTTTTATGTAATTAATACATATTAAATGTAGTTAGCTGTGATTTTAATAGAAATTTACTAGCTTGTTACATTGTATAAATAGAAAAGCTTTGTGTGTTAGAGAAGTAAGGCGAATGGGTCAATTTAATTAGGCAAATTGAGTATAATGTAACAATCTGATATTTTGCCAAATTTGAATTACCACTGAAAAGTTGAAAATGATCCTTAAAAAAAAATCAGGTGTTAAAATTTTAAAATGTGTTGATTGAGTTTAAAAGTACAAGTTATTTTTCTCTGTGCTGATATTATCTACTGTTTTTATTCTTGGAATTTTTAGTGGATTCAAATCCCAGCTTCCTGTATGATACCTAGCTGAGAGATTATATATCTCATGCTACTCCCCACATTGAAAACAAATCTTGAAAAACATAGCCAAAAATATTTACATATAAATAAAATTCATTGGTAGCTTGGCCAAAAAAATGTAAGATCCATGTAGAGCTCTCTAAAGTGGAACCATGAAAGTTAAATAAGAAGCAAAACTGCTTTTTATCATAATTATGCAAACTGAGGGTATCTGATGTATACTGGAGACCATGAGCTTCTGTTTTAATGATTATTTTAAAGACTACAGGGAAAAGAACATAAATCCCCAGGCCTAAATACGATGGAATCGTATTTAGGAGACATCTCTGTAAAAACTAGGACATGAAAGGGTTATTTACATCCTCTGAAAAATGGATTATTGAGAGATAAAAACTATTTTGTGCCATTTCCTGTGGTAGCTCTGTCAGGGTGGTGGCAAAAATATTAAGGAAAAAATATTAGAGACAGTTATAGGAAATAGTCACAAAATTCCCTTGGAAGACCAGTTGGTTTACATAGCTTCGAATAAGAGAATGAGCCAAAGGCAGCTAGTTCTTCTATCTTGAGGCTTGTAGCATAGGGGAGTTAACAGTGGAATACAAAGGAATTTATCTAAATGGCTTGTTGTCCTAAGTCCAACCTTTGCCCATCCATGTTTGACTGCCTCTACTTTACTCACATTTGGTGTTTGCTTTAGACCTCAGAACCTGGCCTTTAATCTTTACCCTCTAGAGGTGTTGAGTCAAAGCCTTTGTCATTTAATGTTGACTGAGTAAAGGCCTGGAAAGCCAGCATCTTGGGGTTGGTGGCCATTAACTCTTTCTGATAAATTACCCAGACACCCCAACCCACTCTTTTACTTTATTCTGTGTCTGAGTGAGGGAAGGTATTCTCGTTCCAGATCCACAGGGGGGTATAGTTTTAAGGGCAAGAACTTCCTATACCATGTCCTCCTCCCATCTCTTTCCATCTGGGAGATTTAACAATTTATGTTTAAATTTCCAGGGCACGGAAAGAAACTAAGAGTCAATCACTCCAGTGGAAATTCTAAGGAACTCCTTTCATTGGCCTGAGGTGTTAAAGAAGATGGGAGTTCCTCCCAGGTTAAAAGTCCCCTTCTTCCACACCTCTTCAGACTCCATGTTGTGCTCATGGAGGCTGTTTTTCTCTATCCTGGATTTTCCCTCTGGAGTCCCCTTCCATGAACACTCCCTTCGTGGAAGCCTGTCTTCCCCTCCTAAACTCCATCTCTCTCTATTCGCTTCCACTCAGTGTGGAAGCTGCTTTCCTCTCCTGGATTCCATCTTTCTGGATTCTCTCAATGTGAGAGCTAGCTGTTTCTTTCTCTCTCTCTAAATAAATTACTTTCTACAAACACTTTTAAGTCCGGCATTTACTGTGCATTGCGCCATAGTCCCCTCTCTCATTCTTGAGAGGTCAGGACACCAAGAACCTGGAGAAACCGCCTCTCAGGGGAGCTGAGGGCACCCTGAACCCCTGAACCCCAATATTACATTTTGGCGAACCAGCCAGGAGAAGGTTACACCAGAAAAGGGGTACACCAGGAGAGGGATACACCAGAAAGAGGGGTACAGCTGGAGACTTCAAAATCATGAGTAAAACTCGCCCCATTCTGTCCTGCCTCTTTAAGAACACCTGAAGCAGCCGAAGCCAGGCAGGGCTGTGGGAACCGGAGCAGCAGCATGACCCAGCCCATCTTAAGTAGCACGGGCCAGCGGGAATTAAAAGCGCAGGTTTTTTTTACCTCAAAGCTTGCTCTCTGCTTTCCTTCTCCTTCTCCATCCTTCAGATATTATCTCTGGGACCAAAACCTGCGGGAGCCTGTGGGGTGGAAAGGGTGAGCACCCCCACCTTTCTGCTCCTTCCCAGCCGGGAGTAGCACAGCCCCAGGGGTGGAGCTCAGCGCGCTGAGGTCGGCAACAGGGGGAGGGGCGAGGCACAGCCCGAGCCTGCAGGGGACTGGGGCGCACAGCAGCCTGGTGCATGGTTCTGGAAGGCCTCTCTGGCGTTCTCCATTCCTGGGAAGCAGGGTAAAAGGGCTCCTCAGGACAGGCGCCTGCCGGCTGCGGGTCACTGTGTGGGCAGCGGCTGGAGGAGTGGCCAACTGCGCTCCACTGGCGGCGTCAACATGGCGACCGAAAGCCGTGTGGGTGGGGCGCTCGATGAGGCACGAACGCGGCTTTTAAACTGACGCGGCAAGCGTGGCAAGCGGCTTTTTTCCTCTGCCAGTGCAGCTGAGGAAAAGGAAGCAGCTGCTGGCCGTCAGCTCCACCCGGCTTTTAGGCAGGCCACATTGCCTCAAGGTACAGCATTCTCATTCAAAATACAGCTTAAGACAGCTTTCTGCCTTCTGCTAACGTGAGTGGCATGTTTGTACAGTTGGTTACGGTGTAGGGTCTACAACTGCAAGGTTGCTGGTTCAAGTTGCTGATGGAGCCTGTCTTGAATTGGTGAAGCCTTTTGGGG
The DNA here is from genome assembly GCF_001604975.1 of Cebus imitator. Taxonomy (NCBI): domain Eukaryota; kingdom Metazoa; phylum Chordata; class Mammalia; order Primates; family Cebidae; genus Cebus; species Cebus imitator. The sequence continues at coordinate 6,495,818 of NW_016107344.1, forward strand.
AAATTCAGAAGCTGAAGGCTATGGGACTTTGTATGTGGTGTACAATTTGTCTTGCTTAGGGTTGGCTCTCTCTACAGCAGAACTTTTCCATGTAGAAGATCATAGTTAAACTGGTTCCAGGCCTCAAATAGTTCCTGGAAGCCCTCGCATCCCTAAAGTCATTTTCCTAAAATGGAAAATGGGTTAGGGGATAGGATGCCCCGGTCCTGAGGGTATTGTTCCTGCCTCAGCCACGTAGTCTGCCTTCTTTGAACTGTGTGCTCTAATGGCCCCTCCTTAGAAGTTTACCCTTCTGGGGCAGTTTTAAAATCTGGCTTGTGTAAATTGGACATTTGCTGGGAAATAGTGTTACCCATTTCCTGAGCCTCAGTGGCCTCATTGGGGCTCATTGGTACGTAACTACTCAACCCAATAGCCCCCTCTCATTCCATGCCTCTGGAGGTCATGCAGGCAGTGAGTGGTCCCATGACCCTGGTAGGTCGTAATTGGAATCTGGTACAGAAGAGGCCCTCTAATAAGATGAATCATGCATCTTGGGCACACAAAATTTTGGGGTACTGACTGAAAAATGTTTCTTTTTAGTACCCATTTTACCTGGGGGATGCCTCAGGTTGAAGCGACTGTAATTTCTTTAACTGGGGATGCAGGCATCCCTTGTGTTCGATTTCAGATGGGTGCTTCTATTCCCAAGTTCAAGTCCCTATTGAAGTGTATACTGGAAAATTGGGACCAATTTAGCACACAGTCTTTAAGGAAAAAGCGGCTTATTTTTCTCTGCCAAACAGTGTGACCAAATTGCCCTCTGCTGAGTGGAAAATCTAGCCCCCAAAGGAAAGGGAAGAAAACCCAACAGCTTTCCTTGAGTGATTGTGGGAGGTTTAAAGAAAGTACGCCCCCGGCCAGGCACGGTGGCTCATGCCTGTAATCCTAGCACTTTGGGAGGCTGAGGTGGGTGGATCACCTGAGGTCAGGAGTTCAAGACCAGCCTGACCAATATGGTGAAACCCTGTCTTAAAAAAAAAAAAAGAAAGAAAGAAAGTAGGTCCCCGTGTCACCAGACTCCATTAAGAATCAGTTGATACTAAAGGACAAGTCTATTACTCAGTCAGCAGCAGATATCAGGAGGAAGCTTCTTCAGAAGCTGGCTTTGGAACCAGAACAGAGTCTAAAAATCATTATTGAACCAGGCAACCTTGGTGTTTAATAATAAGACCAGAAGGAACAGGCTAAAAGGAACAGGAGAGATCAGAGAAAGGCTGCTGCCTTAGTCGTGGCTTTTAGGCAAGCAGACCCCAGAGACTTAAATAACGGAAAGGCTTGGGTTATCCTCCAGTCTGGCAGAACTTGTTACCAGTGTGGCCTAAAGGGACACTTTGTAAGAAATTGTCCCCAGAGAATGGACCACCATCTTGTCCATGCCTGCTGTGCCAAGGGAATTGCTGGAAAGCACACTGTCCCAGGGGATGAAGGTTGTCAGGGCCGTAGGTGTCTGATCAGATGACCCAATGCCAGGACTGAGGATGCCTGGAACAAGTGCCAGCATGAGCCGTCACCCTCACAGAGCCCTGGGTAAAGCTGACCATAGAGGTCCAGGAAGTTAATCTTCTCCTGGACACTGCATGGCCTTCTCAGTATTTCTCTCCTGCCCTGAAGACTTGGTCCTTGTTAACTCTCTCCCATCAGACTCGCCCTCTCTAGGCCCATCCTAGGAAGAACCATTTTCCATCATTCTGTCTACCCCAAGGGCAGTTAAGGTAGTGGAAATAGACTCATGGATTAATCACACTTGGCTGAAGCCTTGGACACCTCCTGAAAGAAGTCATAGACCCTCCACTCCACAGCCTGAAATTCCAGGAGACAACCCTTCATCCACTGAGCCATTAGAAAATCTACATTTGTTTTTCCAACAATATCTTCAGGGAAGCAACCACTCATAAGTCTAATTTATATCCTGGCATTAACAGGACTATAACCCTCAACTTTGATATCTCTCAAGCTCCAATTAGCCTTTTTATAGTGGGAAGGGAACCTGTTTCTTTCTAGGAAAAATGCTGCTCTTTTGTAAACCAGTTAAGTATTGTGAAGCTTGTTTAACAACTGACTGTCTTGGCTCTGTTCTCTCCTAGTCTCATTTATAACCACTCTATGTTTGTTGGCATCTGGGTCTCACATCTTTAACCACCTTGTCACATTCATTTCTAATAGAACTATAAGATCACAAATAATCCTGCTGCGGGAACCCCAGATATCCTTGGCTTGTGAGCTCTATTGTGGACCTCTAGATATACCTGTACCCCTAAAAGTCTCCCCTCTGAAGGAAACCTCAGCTGCAGGGCCCCTTCTATGCCCCATTTCAGCAAGAAGTAGTTAAAGAGGATTGATGTCTGTAATTCCAACAGAAATTGGGCTTTCCTATTCAGAGTTGGGGAGTGAGGGAAGGTGTTCTCATTCCAGGTCCACAAGGAGGTGTAGTTTTAAGTGCAAGAACTTCCCAGCACCACGCCCCCCTCCCATCTCTCTCCATCTGGGATATTTAATGATTTATGTTTAAATTTCACGGGCGCGGGAAGAAACTAAGAGTCAGTCACCCCCACCCCGGAAGTTCTAAGGAACTCCTTTCATTGGCCTGAGGCCTTAGAGAAGATGGGGGTTCCTCCCAGGTTAAAAGTCCCCTTCTTCCACGCCCCTTTGGACTCCATGTTTGGATCCCCTTCCATGAACACTCTCATGCTCATGGAAGCTGTTTTTCTCTATCCTGGATTTCCCTTCTGGAGTCCCCTTCCTTGAGCACTCCCTTCATGGAAGCCTGTCTTCCCCTCCTAATCTCCATCTCTCTCTATTCGCTTCCACTCAGTGTGGAAGCTGCTTCCTTCTCCTGGATTGCATCTTTCTGGATTCTGTCACTCAGTGTGAGAGCTAGCTGTTTATTTCTCTCTCCTTCTCCTGTTTCTCTCTCTCTCTAAATAAATCACTTTCTACAAAAGCTTTTCAGTCTGGCATTTACTGTGCACTGTGCTGTGGTCCCCTCTGTCATTCTTGAGAGGTCAGGATACCAAGAACCTGGAGAAACATCCTCTCAGGGTAGCTGAGGGCACTCTGAACCCCAATATTACATGAGTAAATTTATTCATCCATTGTGGGGTCAGGGTCTGCCTAGCAGACCCCGACAGTGATGCTGCATGTGAGGAAACACATCAGTGGTGCCCCCTCTGAAGCTTTGCTGTAACAGATCATGACAGAACCTCTGAAAACTAAGGAAAACATGAATGTGTACTAGGTATGTCATTGGAGACCACTTGGGATATCTAATTTTTGAAGGATTGTTCAGGCTAGGGTTTCATCATGGGACAGCAGTTATCAGCACAACAAAGGCAACATATAAAAGTATTGAAACAGCTGCTTAAAGTCAGTGGAGCCTCAGTTTCAGGCTCAATTACGTGACCTAATGCAAACTTGTTTCCAAAAGCCTATGGATCCTGGTAGAAAGTACGCTAGATGTAAAGCCCTGGGAACAAGTGGGGAGAAATCTTAAACAGCATCATGCAAAAAGGCAACAGGTCCCAGAAACATCATCACAGAGGAAGAAGAGGTTTGGCCTGAGCCCCCTCCTCCAATAAATAGAAAAAAAGGCAGGAGACACGCTCCAGCAATAGGACCCTATCTTAGCCAAGCAGCACTGGAAGGGGAGCTCTTAGCCTACCTGGTAATGCAAGATCAACAAGGCAATCAGGTGTATGCTTATAAAAAGATAAGAAAAAAGGCATTTGAAGCCAAAACTACGTGGCCAAGTGGGCAGAGGGAAAGCCTCCGCAGCAGGAAAGCTCAGTTGCCCTGGCCAGCAGCATCACCCAGCAGTGGGAGAAGGGAGCTATGCTATTCGGGCAAATCCTCCATCAAAAATGCAACAACTGACATGAAATAGACCAAAGTAAGATTGACATGTCTATTAGTGCACTAAAGACTTAAACAACTCAATGGCTTTATATTTGTTTCCTTGCCCTGGAAAGGTAATAAGATATTTGGTTTCGTCTTTCAGAAGTTTTTAGTTTAGTTCAGCTTCAAAATTTGGCAAATACCTTGATTAACAGATGTGCCACATGTTACTGGCCAATTCAGTCACAAATTTTATTGCTGTCACCCAAAGAAAATGCAAAATCTCTGCTGATTTACCAGGCCCTCTTCTGTTAGAGACCAAGTCTAGATTCTTGATTTCTCCCTACACATGGAATCAGGAAGTTATCCCTGGGGAAAAAGGGACTATAGTTCCTCAAAGTCTAGGACTTTAAAGTCTTCTTTGTTTAAGGTCTTCATTCCCCTCACCAATTGCAAAAATGAATATTTGGTTTTTAAACACCCATCTTTTACACTCTAGGAGATTTTGCTCTGCTTTTCAGAAGATTTATGCCCAGCTTTTCAACTTTTTGCACAGTTCCAGAATAAAGAAAATGTCTTGTGGAACAAAAGATCATACATATGAGTTATCATGTTCTCTAGATTGTTACTGTAGCCCTATGTGACCACAAAAACCTTTCTTGGATTCTCTTTCTCCTATACTGACTCTTCCAGGAATCACATTTGTACTCATTTATAAGGATATGATAAAATATAATTTTATACTCACTAAGGACAGTTTCCCTGAGATAGGATAAATAAAGAGCATCCTGTGTGACCAATGATCCTTCATGCCACCTTAATGTAGAGTAACTAGTGGCATCTTGTAATCATTTAAAAGATCTTCCCTATAAAAATGACAACTATAAAACAGACAAGCAAACGAACAAAAAATGCAACCATTGAATTCATAGAATGGGGTCTCTTCAGGAGGAAAGTGGAGGACCAATTTGGAAGCATGTATTAATTGCTTTTGTTAATTTAAGGGATTTTTCCTTGGTTCTAAATGGGAATGGAACTGAAGATAAAAAGAACCTTTGTTTTATTATTAAAAAGTGAGGTGAGACAAACTATACAAATAATCTCTGAAAGTACATTTCAGTCTGTGCATTGAAGGGCACCAAACAATTTGCCAAGTATGTTTGGGCTACTCTGATTTGGACCTTCTACATTTTGCTAATATGCAAGTGGTCTTTCTTATAGAAGCTATACATTTTAAGGCCAACTTACTTTCACTAGTAATAACATAAATAAATATATTACACATTCTCTTCTAGTAAAACATGGGTTTAAAGAGACCTAATGTTGCTTTTAAATGTGATTAATTGTGAAATCGCTTTCTTTCATTGCATTCATTTAACCTACTCCTCTACAATCCCATGTGACCAACAGAGAAATCCCATCTGTACTTTGAAGGGGAAAAGTCTTACTGTATCACTCCAAAGATGCCAGCAGCTTACTCTATCAAATTTCTAACTTCATTCACCTTCTGTATCTGCCTTCCTATAATGAAGTGAATTTATCCTATGAACATGGTACACTTCAGGATATTTACTCTTAAATCATTGAAACAATAAAAAAAAAATCTTTTTAAAACAAATGTTACTTTACATTCTGGGATACATGTGCTGAATGTGGAGGTTTGTTACATAGGTATACATGTGCCATCTTATTAAAAAAAATAATGTTAGGTTTGATTCTCCAAGGGAGAAACAAAGCCCTTTAAGGTTTCAAACAAGTGACCAGTTCTGACACATGAATCTTCTGGTTGGCAGCTTCCCTCAAAGGTGATTGCAGTGAGAACTGAAAGAACAGAACACAGAGAACTTCAATGCCAAGAGGTTTGAACATGTTAACAATGAAGGAGGAAGATCATTCTCCCAGGGGTAAGAATTCATGTACTATGTGCTGGTATCTGGACAAAGAAATTTAACCTCAGCATTCAAAAAGCAGCATCTGATTATTTTATTTCAAAGTAGAATTAAAACTTCCGGGGCGGGGGGCATGGTGCAAAACAAACTACATAGACTTATAAAGAAAGTGTTAAAATGTCTAGTTCTATTTCTATTTATTGTAAAAATATAAACCCATTGAGTTGTTTAAGTCTTTAGTGCACTAATAGACATGTCAACCTTACTTTAGTCTATTTCATATCAGTTGTTGCATTTTTGATGGAGGATTTGCCAGAATAGCAGAATCTCCTCAATGCAGAAGAGGCAATAGAGCATCTTTACAGGCTTCAAGTACTGAGCAATATATCATGTATAGTTCCATAATTAATAGATTTAACAGTCACTCAATTTTAACTAAACTAACCCACATAAAATGGACAAGTAGGTTAAAAAAGATTTCTACAACATATGGGTTGTTAATAATCTCAAAGATTTAATCATAGGCAAGATTATAGTTAGAGATTTAAGCTACAGCAAGATTATATTTAGAGTTGAGAATTTACTGCTGAGAGTTAACTTTATCTGCCTCATTCTGAGATAAACATTTTTGGCATAAGTGTATATAACAACTTTTTTCAACAAAATTTAAAACAACCAGGAATATAGTTTGAAAAATAGATTTACACTCATGAACATTAATAGCCTTAACTTAAAATGCATATTTTCAATTGGGATATTAGTTATCAATAATTTTGTGCCATTATTATTAGAAAGATATCTTACCAATTTATATTTATGTGAATAGCTTATTAGATATGTAATCTATTACATAGAAATTCATGTATACACTCTATACTGCAATAAAAATATACATACTATATTGGAGAGGTATAATCTAAAAGTGGTAGAGACCCATTTAAAATACTTAAACTTAATTTAGAAATATAAAAAATTTCTCATTTTCACACAAATATTTTCAGACTGTGAATGGCTATTCAAACTGCTTATTTCCAAAAATGCAGTAAAGGAGTTACTGGTTATTTCTAAAGATAAGAAGTAGATGTAAAACTTCCATGTTATTTCTTACATAGTCATTAAAACTAAGCAAACAAGTAACTACATTATCTTGAAAATATAGTTAATTTTAAAATTTTCATCTGGACTGTACAGGTTCATATTTACAGTTACACTTTATGGCAGTGAGAAGAAAAGAAGGGTAGACTGATCAAATGCACGACCTATGTGTGAAAACCTAATTCCGCTTTCAAATACATAGCTAGAAAGTTCAGAGATGTTAAAAATCTTTAAATTACTGCTGTAGACAGTGTAAGGGGATCAAAGTTATAACTTAAACTATTTCCTTTGATTAGGAAGATACTTAATTCCAAATGCTTTACATATACCCTTTTTCAATAATTGATACTATTAATACCATTTCTCTGCAACTGCCACCGCCAGTATCACACAAGTGTGTGATACTGTATATTTCCAAACTAATACAAGTATATGACATAGATACAATTTGAGTCTCTCTCCAGCTTTAATCCTCATCATTTTCAATGACTTCAATAGTGCTCAAACCATTCTGCCAAAACACAAAAATCTTCAGGAAGTACTTCAGGCACTACAATAATGATACGTGGTAGTAAATTCATTATAATTAACTTTTTTTTTACTCTCTGGTCATTTTTATAGGTATAGTTCTCTTTGATATTAGATTGTAATTTTCCCATTACCAATGTTGAAATCAGGGGTTCTATCTGTTTCCAGTAAAATATAGTAACCCAGTGCTTTACAAGTCCTAATTCTCCTGTAGGTGATAGAAATAATCTCACAGAATTTAACTTAATGGATGCAAGTGTTCATTAGGCACAAATTTCTCAATATTTTGAAACAAAATGAAGAACTAGAGATGTTGATAAGAAACTGGATCATGCATTCATTCCTGAAGAAATTTTCCAGACAAAATAAATACAATCTCAGAAGAAAAAAAAAAAAAGCTACTTAAATTGGTAATTTTTATAGTAAAATAAAACAAACCTTAACAAAACTACGTTAATAAGCAAACATATCCTGTACCTCTTTGTAGAGTACTTACATATTTTGATTACCACTTATAAATTACAAATATTTTTTATTTGATTCTGTTTCCACTGACAAAAGTTTTTGGGTTAAATTCTATTTGATAATGAAGTTAAAAAATGGAGTGTTTTAAAATATCCTCTAAGTTTAAATACTCAATTTAGAAAAGCATAAAATCTCATTTACATCAAACATTTTCAAGCTGGAAATGGATTTTAAGGCTGTTTATTTCAGGAGTATTCAATAAAGGTATGAAAATCCAGCAGTTTTCAAGGATAAGAAATAGCAATAAATCCTTGGAGCACATTCTAACAAAGTCATTAAAACTAACAAAATAAGTGACTACATCATTCTGAATTCAGTTCATTTGCAATTTTAATAAAATGTTTTTGTATAAATCTTTATGTTCTCTTTAAAATTAATATCAAAGCAACTATCTGCTTTTACTGTATTATCTTTTAAAATGGGAGACACAGAAAATCAGTAAATGAGGTTATATTACTAATTAGCATACTGTCTTCACTACCTACAGTACACTACAAAAAAATGTGGCTTCCATTTTATCACATAGATGAAACAGTTATCTTTCAGGGCTTGAAATTTCTGTGATCTTTATGCTTAATAAGCTCGGTAAAAGGCATTCAAATTACATCACTTTTGTCTTGGAAGTTAAATTGGGAAATATTGCATTCTCTGAGATGATAAACTCGGCTGAAGATAAATTATCATGAGAAATAGTTTTAATTGATTTACCATAATAAAAGTTATGTGACTTTGAAGTGCAAATGACACATTAAAATGAATCTACAGTATGTTGATAATAAAGTGGCTTCTTTGTTAATGGAATTACTGACACTGCAGATGCTTTCAGGAAAGATGTCTTCTACTGTTAATCAAGAGACTTCAATGTAAAATGAATGTGCTGTTTATTTAAATCCCAGCCCAACTTTCTCACTTCTTCCTTCAGAGTAGGTCAATTTTAAGGTCCAAATATCAAAAATTCTAACCATCACAGAGTCAGTACTTTAGCTGTTTCATTTCTGCTTTTTCCTGATTATCTTGACTGCATACCCAAATTCTTTATGTGTAGGTAAATCAAAAAGACTGTCAGAGCAAAGGACAGTAATTAAGTCCACAATTAGGTTCAAGTTTAGGCACCTACATATATGTAAACGAGTGACATTTTTACATAATATGAATTCAAAAAAATTTTGAACCGTAAGACTTTAAAAAATAAGTGAATATTTTAGAATTTTGGTTTTTTTAAATAAAATGAATGAGTATTTTAAATTTACTTGGTAATTCAGTATAATAATTTTGTTTAAAGTAACCATATTTTATAATCTGTGACACTTCCTCAATCACCTTCTATGAAAAATCCATTTTAGCCAAACTGTAGGGATAATTTGAATATGCTATTATTTCATTTAATTGCCAATTGTATTAATTATATAAAATCAGTTATCACTATTTGATTCTATTTAATCAGGAGTAGTGTATGCAAGTAGTTTTCAGTATTATCAATCTCTGTTTTGTAAGTGAAAAGCAAAAAAATCTCCTGCCATTCTTATTTTTCAAAAAATGTGCATTGATTTCTGTGGGGAGGTGTGGAAGGTGATGAGGCTGAAATGCAGGCCTCCGCTGTTGTTGTTTCAGTGCTGTGCTCTGTGAGTGTTACTAGAGCAACTGAGAATGAACAGGATTAAGCACCAGTTTATTTGCTTAAGAATACAATGAAGAATAACTTTAGAGTGATATAAAGAGGATTAATATTAACAGGAATTATAAATATAAGTTAATAGATAGCTCTGACTTACATTAATTTTATTTTGTTTCAATAATTAACGCAAATTTCTTATTTACTAAATTCTTTATATTAAATTTGCTATGATGTATCCACTCACCTTGTATTACATAAATTACTGGCAAATTATAAGTCTCCATGTTTTAAGGTTCTTGCAAACAGGAGAAAAACTACAGATGTTATAAATAACACTGCTGTCTGAGATAGTAATTTGGCATATTATGTGAATAGATTCTAAGAAAAATAAGCCTGAATGAAAGTAATAATTTTTATGTGAAAATTGTAAACTAACCATAAAAACTTTTCTAAAATGTGTGATTTCAAAGTGTTATATAAAGACTAAGCAACAATAATTTTACTAATAATTTTATTAGCTCCATTTTTAAATCATGTAATATACTTTTAGAAATATTTGACTAAACTGGAACACACTTCTATAAACAAAAGTAAATATTTGATATTTAAACTTAGAAAATATCCAAAAGTATATTAATATTGGATTTGTTTAAAATTCTGTGAGACTTTTTTGATAATTCTATTATCCTGATGGAATTTATTCTTTAAACATTTATTATTTAATCTCAGCAAAATAGTGTGCTGTGGTTAAAATCATAGAGACAAACAGAAGTTTTCTTGCATGCATTAATTTACCAATTTGCACTGCGTGTGCATTCTTTGTCCTTTCAACCTGGGAAGCTTCTATCTGATTTTTCAGTGGCTGTTTAAACAAAAATAGATGTTTATCTCTTTAAAATTTTGCCAGGAAGCTGTCACTTTCCCATTTACTCAAGCTATGTTGTGACAGAATGTGTCAGCTTCTCACACAAATGAAAAGAGATATAGACCTGTATTTACTTTAGCTGAAAAATAAGTAGTCATCAATTCAGAGAAAAGTGTTTTCCCAGCTGAAAAGCTGAAGTAAATAGGAGTGGTTGAGAGAGGCAAGTATTTTCTACTACTTAAAAGGCAGTTGTAAACCAAACATACAGGGCTGATTCATTGTTGGTTATCATATTGAAAGTAGATAATCTTGTGGTATGTAAAAGTTCGTATTTTACTCTGTGCCTTTTGTAGTATATGGTTTTGGCTTAAAAATGATAAACATTTAGGCAGTTAACCTTCCCTTATTTTTTTTCCTATGCAGGATAAAAGCCTCAGAAATTTAACTAAAAATGGAAAAAAATTATCTTTAAGAAATAGTTTTTGGAATTATGTTACATTCAAAACAAACTTAATTGGGAGAGATTGGCCCAAAACTTTATAAAGATGTTTGAATTAAAAATAATAATTTTACCACATAGTTAACTTTCAATGTATATTTAAATCTACATTTTTTTCACTAAAATATCTCTTATTTTTAGGAATTTCTCAGGATAAAACTTCACGGAAAATATTACTGACATGTACTAGAAATTAACAGTATTGACACTAAACCAAAGATAAGATGTAGTGATAGGCTTTTGCTCAGAACTAATTAGAACCACACAATTATGTTGAAAACAACCTTTATTTATTTATTTATTTATTTATTTATTTATTTATTTATTTATTTGAGTTGGAGTTTTGCTCTTGTTGCAAGGTTAGAGTAAAATGGCACGATCTCTGCTCCTCTGCTCACTGCAACCTCCACCTCCCAGGTTGAAGCAATTCTCCTGCCTCAGCCTCCCAGAAAACAACCATTTTTAATAGCTTAAAAAGAGCAGCCTTGCCCAAAAGAAGAAAAAAATTTAAATTAGGCACTTCTGTATTTAACTATCTGCCTCTGACTAGCTGTTTGAATTCTATAGATTTTCTGACCACACATACTTATAGTCTTTGTCTGTGTCTCCTCATCTGTTAATGGAACAAAATGAAGCCAATTTAATAGGATTTGTGTGAGGTTAGATATATCTAAGCATTGATCAGTACTTTTAGTGCTCATGTCGTTATGTTCATGATCTCACTAGCACTACATCATAATATTCTTCATTGTATTTGTTAATTAGAAAATGTATTTGTTAATTTGAAAAATGACAGGAATATTTTATATATTTCATAACCAGAAACTAATCATTAAATGAAAGCCAAATAATATATTGATTTCTCAAAATAAAGTTCTATAATGTTTAAAATAGAAGTGGTAAAAATCATTCATTTAGAATTAAGACATAAAATAGAGCAATACAGTAATGCCATGCTCCAAAGAATATAGATTTTAAAGAGTTATCCCATATCTACATTTCAAATGGAATTGTAATTTAAACCTCAAACACTTGTTTTTCATTTAATTGTTTTTTCTGATTATTGGTATTGTGTTTTCTTATTGCGTTTAAAATTTTTTAACTCATTTTGCTTCAATTTTTCAGGAAATTTGTGTATGTAAATAGTGTCATAATACTTATACAAAAAAATCCCTACCACCTCCCATATATTTTATACTTCTTAGGGGCAAATAATTTTACTATTGTAGCTATTTAATTTTAGTATCTACCTCCATGTCTCTAAAATTGTGAGTATACTTTTTTTAATTTCATAATACACTTCTCTACTATCTTGTGCTAGGTAAGAGGAGAATTCAGCCCTCTTTTATGCACCTACCATCCCAGTATTTCTCAGCCTTAGAGCTTTGAGATAATTCAAGTCAAAATATAGGACAACCTGTCAAAGTTGAAATTAAGATACAGAAACGAATATTTTTTAGCATAATTATGTCCTAAATCTTGCATACTTGCACAAGCCAGATAATTTTTTTTACCTGCAATTTGAATTTAACTAGACTTCTTGTATTATACCTGACAGACTTATCATTTTTCAAGCTTTTCAATATCACCCTATAAGAGTTGATGTGATCAACATTCGATATGAATATAATTAGGATCCTGCAAATAATTGACAGATAAGCCAGATAGTTAAAACCCTTTCTTGAACAACATTATGTTTTCCCTGAAGTTAGAATGACCTTACTTTTGCTTATGTTTATATTTTAAACCTAACATACTCCTAAATTCTTTTTAGTATCTTAAATTTTCTCTTAGATCTCTCAAATACCTCAAGTACTAAATCATTTCCTCTTTATTAAGAATGGATTTCCTTTGCTGTTTTTGATGCACAGCAGACAATATAGACTCATCCTTTTTTTTTTATCACCCTCAGGGGTAACTTTCTCACTTTGTAAAGATAGACCCCTTTTTCCTGGATGACTTCTCATGGTTTTCTTGATCTAATCACTCATCTTGGGGAAACACATCTCCCGGTAACTAATAGATAATTCATCTTGTCGTGTAACCAGAGGTCTGAAATATTTCTCACTATGAACTCTGAAGGTCTTCCTACATAACTAGGATCTAGAGAAGGATGTAATCCTGAAAGACAAACATTTACTGGCTATTTTTTAGTCTGTTGTTTTGTTTTGTTTTGACTAAGTGCATTTCTAATCTATCCACAGCTTAGACAATATGAACTAAAACCTGACTTTTTGAGATGTAAGACAAAGACAATCAGAGAAGCTAGGCATTTATGAGGCTTTACATAGAAACAAAGAGAGGCTAAGATCCAAACTCTGTGTATAAACTACAGGTATTGATCGACTTACAACCTATGCAACTTATGACCATTCGACTTTACGACCACAATTGCTAGCCACGACTGCTCTGCGTCTGGCAGCTCAAACGTTGCCCAGCTGGGCGTACAACAGTGTGGACCAGCTTCTGGCCGCACTACTATCTCCACGTGCATATAGCCTACTCAACTTACGACCAAATCGTGTTACGACCGGTCTGTCAGAACCAATTGTGGTCATAAGTCGAGCACTAGCTGTATACCCAAACAGTTGGCTGACCATCAAACTAAGCAGCTATAGGGCAAAACTCTAAGGGCCAGAGTAAAAACATATTAGAATAAAATAAGTGGCAAAAAAGAAATTAGCAGATGTATCAACTTCTACACTCTAGGGAAGAAAACAGAGTTTATAGTTTTAGAAGGCCAAATGCCTAGGAGGATAAAAAACTTTAAATCCTCTGAAAAGAATAACAGAATCTAGAGTGACTGATATGTCTTATCTAGGATGTCTAGTTTCCGCCAATATTACATAGACAGCCAAAACAACAGAAAAGTACAACCTTTTCTTGGGATAAAAGGCAGTCTGCAGAAACTAACTTCAAGCAGATATAGTTATTGTGTGCAGCAAGCCAAGGCTTAAGCAGCTTTTATAAGTATGTTCAAATTATTATTATTTTTTTTTTTTTGAGACGGAGTTTCACTCTTGTTACCCAGGCTGGAGTGCAATGGCACAATCTCAGCTCACCGCAACCTCCGCCTCCTGGGTTCAGGCAATTCTCCTGCCTCAGCCTCCTGAGTAGCTGGGATTACAGGCACGTGCCACCATGCCCAACTAATTTTTTGTATTTTTAGTAGAGACGGGGTTTCACCATGCTGACCAGGATGGTCTCGATCTCTTGACCTCGTGATCCACCTGCCTCAGCCTCCCAGAGTGCTGGGATTACAGGTGTGAGCCACCGCGCCCGGCCCAAATTATTTTTTTAAAAAGACCATAATTCAAGGACAAATAGACGAGTTCCATAGATAAAATATTGCAAAAAGAAACACTAAGGCTGACGAGTACAAGAACTGAAATAAAATAATTATTAGACAGTCATGAAAGACATGGAAATGGCCAAATAAAAAATGAGGTCTTTGAAGATAAATCAAAACAGAAGAAAAGGACTTAAAACTGAAATGGGTGTGAAAGACATATGATATAATATCATGTGATTTTTAAGTGAAATTTAAATCACAGAATGATGGAAGACAGAAAGAGACAGCAAAAATATATCTGAAAGAAATGACTGAAAATTTCCCTAAAAACATTTTAAGTACTCCTTAGTATTACTTAGAGCCAAAGATAAAAAAAAGAAAAAATCTTAATAGCTACTAGAGAAAATCCCTTTATATACTAAAGTAAAATACTTTGTTTACAGAAGAAATCAATAGGATTAATGGCTGTTTTAAATGAAAACAATTGTAACATAACAACATGCAGTGTATTTTGAAAGAAAAAGTGTAATTTGCCTACTAAACTTTTGAATCCACCAAACTTGTTCTCAAAAAATGAAAATGACAAAAAGACATGGACATATAAACAAAAAATCTGAAAGAATTAAGCATCAGGCTAAATAAAATGATGCTAGATGGTGAGACGAATATGAATGAAGAGCACAGGAAATGGTAAGGACTGGGCAAATATAAATAAATAAACAAACACAAACACACATAACACATACACAAACACACATAACACATGCGCGCGCACGCACACACACACACACACACACACTTTGTCTTTTCTTTCCTAAAATCATGTAACTGTAAAAGCAAAAATTATAGCACTATACAGTTTTGCAGACAGATAAAATGTAAATAAAAAAATTAACAATAGAATGAGGGTATAAACGGGAATAGAGCATTGTAAGCACATTTTAAATATTTATCAGAAATAATTAAATATAATGTGTAAGGAGAATATACTAAATTAAAGAAACATAACTTAATTCCCAAAACAAACACAAAAATATAATGTAAATACATATATCTAGGATGTCAATAAGGAATTTCAGAAGAATATTAAAAATCTTAATACTGTATTTGTAATTACCTTTTTTATATTTATATACATTTAGATACCATTATGATATAATTGTCTACAGTATTTAGCATAGCAACATTCTGTATAAGTTTTTAGCCTGGGAACAATAGGTTATACCATGGAGGCAGAGTATGTAAGTGTGTGTGTGTGTGTGTGTGTGTGTGTGTGTGTACATGTGTATCTAGTTTTGTGTATGTGCACTCTATGATACTCACACAACAAAATCATCTAATGATGTGTTTCCCAAAACATATGCCCATTGTTGAGTAGCTTATGACTATCATATTTAAGTATATTGAATGTAAGAAGATGGAAAAAGATAACCTGTTACCAGAAAGTACGAACATCTTGAGTGGTTAATATCAGAAAATAAAACTGAAATACAAGGAGTGTTGTTAGAGACAATAATCCAGGGATACTAAATTATAATTAAATGTTGATGTATCTCAGAGTTGGTGTGTGTTTGCGTGTGTGTGTGTGTGTGTGTAAGATGGAGTTTCACTCTTGTTGCCCAAGATGGAGTGCAATGGCATGATCTCGGTTCACTACAACCTCCGTTTCCTAGGTTCAAGCGATTCTCCTGCCTCTGCCTCCTGAGTAGCAGGGATTACAGACATGCACCATCATACCTGCCTAATTTTGTATTTTTAGTAGAGATGTGGTTTCAACATGTTGGCCAGGCTGACCTCAAACTCCTAACCTCAGGTGATGCATCTGCTTCAGCTTCCCAAAGTGCTGGGATTACAGGTATGAGCCACCGCACCCAACTATATTCCAAAGTTTTAAAAATTACATATGAATATATCTTATAACAGTTTTTAAATGCATGAAATAATAACTGATGGAACTAAAGGAAAATATACGTGACAGTTGGGAATTCTATCACCTTTGTTTCAGTAATTAATATAAAAACAAACAAAAATTAGCTAGATGACACAAACCACCTTTGCTTGATCACCACGTAAATTGTGTGATATATATTATTTTTTAGTACAAATAAGCATTCACCAAGATAGACCATATGTTGTTTCATAAATAAGTCTTCACATTGAAAGAATAGAAATCATATACAGTGTATGTTCCTTGACAAATTCCAATTGCTAAATAGAATAACCAGTTTAGAGAAGAAAATAAATGACCTGAAAAACACAGCACAAGAACTTCGTGAAGCATACACAAGTATCAATAGCCGAATTGATCAAGCGGAAGAAAGGATATCAGAGATTGAAGATCAACTTAATGAAATAAAGGGAGAGGACAAGATTAGAGAAAAAAGAGTGAAAAGAAACGAACAAAGCCTCCAAGAAATATGGGAAATTAGAGCTGTAAAAGCTGTAAATATTTGGAAATTATGCAATATATCTCTAAACAATTCAAAAGTTGAAGAATAAATCACATGGAAAATTAGTGTCTTGAATGATAATAAAAACCCAGCATATATCAAAATTTGTGACATGCAGTTAAAGCGATTTTTGGAGTATCATTTATAGTTCTAAATGTTTATTTAAGTACAAGAAAGTTTAAAACAAAAATGTATGCTCCACCTTAGGAGTCTAGGAAAAGATGAGTAATTTAAGACCAAAGTAAGTGAGTAGTATAAGGACAGAAAAAAATGAAGAGTGGGGATCAATTATATAGAAAATGTATGAACAATAAATAAAATGAATAAAACCTTAAGATGTTTATTTGAAAATATTCATAAAAACTGATACACCTATGACTTTCTTTTTTTTCAAATAATGAGATACAAACAGAAGGAAAAAATGCTACCAATATCAAGAATGAAGAAGGGGGCAATATTGCAATTTCTAGAAGCACTTGGAAAAGACAGTATGAGAAGATAATATATTTGGTTACAGTGGAATGTCCTGTGAGCGCAACCAGACAGATAAGGAGGAGGATATATGAAATCATATCATTTAATTGAAATATAGGAAAATGCAAATTAATCTTTAGTGGCTGAAAGCAGATCAGTTCTCAACTAAAACTCAGATTGAGGTTGGGGCAGATTAACAAAAAGGAGCATGAAGGAAATTTAGGGGTGATGAGAAGGTCTCTGTCTTGATGGTATATAGGTATGCATGGGTACATTCATTTGTCAAAATGCAATAAATTATACCTTTAGAATGGATATAGTTTATTGTATGTAATTTTTAAATCAATTAAAGGTAGACACAGAAAATGCAGTTTATAATTCATTCTCTGTTAGGGGCTGAATTGTGTCACACGAAAAACTCATAAAGTTCTAACTTCCAGTACTTCAGAATGTGATTATTTTTGAAGAGAAGGCCTTTATAAAACGAATTATGTTAAAAAGTGATCATTGGGTTGGGACCTAATCTGATATGATTAATGTTCTTATAAGAAAAGGAAATTTGGACACATATTCATAAGGAAGAAGACAATATAAAGACATAAGGAGAAAAAAGCCATCTACAAGCCAAGGACAGAAGCTCAGAAGAGATCCTTTCTCTGTGGTCCTCAGAAAACATCAACACTCCTTGATACATTGATCTTAGACTATCAGTCTCCAGAACTTTAAAAAAATGAATTTCTGTCATTTAAGCCATCCTACCTATGGTATTTTGTGTTGGCAGGCCTAGCAAACTGATATACTACCAATACATGTGGTATGATAAATAATAATTTAAACAACCATCGCAGAAGCTAATGATTATTTTGTATTATTAACTATGAAAAATTGTGACGTAGAATGATGCATCTTTACCAGTTTTGGGATTGACCCTAAAGGGTTCCACACAATCTTCATTGTAGCCACAAAAACTCAGCTTAGTTCAGACCACCTGTTTAATGAGGGCAGCTATAAACTTCAGATTGTATAAATGTGGTGCATTAGTCTTCTTCAGTATATCCTTATATGCCTGTCTTCCATAAATCTTCTACACTAAGCTGTTTAAATTACCTTCAAAGGGAAAAATATGAGTTGTTCAACTTAAAGCAGTTCATAGATAATGACGACTCTTGTAAAATGAGTGTTTGAGAGTGTCTTGAAAGAATATAGAGATATTTGGAGATGAAACCAAATATAAAACAGCTCAGAGAAGAATACAAAATTTCTTATGACATTCTATTGTTACATTGAAAGTAAATTAGATTTTGGAAACAGTGTTCACTGAACCTTTTAATTTTTTCTGCTTCCATGCAGTAAATTTCTTCAGATATTCTGAATTGACATTCAGGAAAACCTTCTCAAGATTGCTGGAGGGGGAAGAGTAAGGATAAGGGGAAGACAAGTGGAGGCCCTAATACTTCATAAAAGCTTCAAACATAGGAAATCCATTTTTTTTCTATTTACCTACTATATAAGATTCACTATAAAATTACTTGTAAATGTTAAGTTCAGGGTCAAAAGAATTGAAAACCTGCTCTACTCTATTCTCAAACAACTATTTGTTTATGCTAATATTTAAAGAGTCAAATAGCTTACTAGACATTTCTGATGTTCTTTTTAGTTTTCACATCTTTGCAGTTTGGCTTGTTGTAAGACAGGACTTCTGAAGATGATTTTGTAATCTCCTTTTCTATGGTGTTTTACCATTCAACTTTACACCCTGCTGGCTAGCCTTCTTAATTTAAATACTTCAGTACGTTTTATAAATCTCCATTGATTTGAATTTAATGAATAAATTTACAACACTTTATAGGACTAAAGAAGTGTCAGTTAATTTCAAACTGGCAGCCAAAAGAGAAATAATCATAAGCAAATATTAAATAAAAATATGTGAATTAAAAAATTGCAATGTTATGTTAGCATGGCATGGATATAAAAAGGCTAATTTTTGAGTGGTAGAATGTTCACATTCATTATCTTACAATTCTTAAATTGCTTTGCTTTGCTCTCAAAACATTTGTATTAAGCAATCATGAAGCATATGTCTGAAGTTTCTATAAAAATCAGCAAAATTAAGTTGCCAAGAGCATCAGAAAAACTAAACCACAGATGCTTTTAATAAATGCTGACTCTACCTCTGAGGCTGATTTTTTAATGTCTTAAAATTTTCCCAAATATATACGTATATACATTCATGAAAAAATAAGTGTATTCAAATTAAATAAAATTATAGTTATCATTATATTGTTTTCCATCAAAATAAAATTACGTTCATGAAGTTACTTAATAATCAATGTGGTTATTACATTTTCAAAAGAAAAAAAGAATGAGGCCCAACAGACTAGACAAAAAAATAAGTAAGTGTTAAAAAGAAAAAAAAAATTGTCTTGATAATCCAAGACTATGATTATAAAATCAACCTAGTTCAAAGATCCAAACGGCTATGTCACATAAATGAGTTGCATTATGTCAAGCTCACAGGATTTAAGATGCAGTTCATTCTCCTTACCACACACAGACATGCTCTTAGTCTACGGACATATCCATTATACCCTCCTGCCTTTTAAGCAATACAACATCAGGAGCGTACTTAGTATAAACAGATCTCAGTTAGAGAGAACCCATGCCCTGGCCTTACAACTCACAATACTGAAGGATAATTTGTAAATCTGAATGTATTTTAGGTTAGGAGTAATATATTAGAGGTATACAGACAACCTATATGCTTGTGAAAACATATGGTTGTATGCCAACCTCACAGAGGTTCCAATTTGCTCTCTAGGTCACCCAAAAGAAATATTCCCTATGGGATTTTGCCTTTAGAGAGACAAAGTGAATTGGTTTTGTTGAAATATTCATTAAATTAAAAGGCTTCATTTACTATTCTAAAAGCAATTAATCAGTTTTCCCCACTCTATGTAGTACAGTACTAGCCACCACTTTACAATAGTGCATTAGTGCTCTAGGGAGAATGCAACACATTTCAAGAAAAATTAATAGGGTCTGTTAAGAAAGTTAGTTATAGACACTAAGAAAGTTAAAAACTTTATTGGAACATAGAAAACTTTGAAATAACCAATTTAGTAAAATTGCTTGCAAATGGCAATGGAAATTAAAATACGATAAAGAAAATGGTTCTTATGAATATCTTTGAAGGGTTTACCATTGTTAAATATAACATAAATTCAGGCATAAGGAAAGGGAATTAAAACTATAAATAATAGTAAATATTGAATTTTATTAAGAAAGTCTGCCAAATATTTATAGCAATATTAGCAAGTGCTTTTGATCATGAGAAAAATGCCAATATCTGCAAAGTCTCTGTATACTCACATATTCATGATTAATTATTCTTCTAACAATGTGTGGAGCACATCAATTCTAAGGTCGTCGGCTGAACATAGCCCAGGTCAACAGTTACAGGATGTTGTAGACCAAAGATATATTCCTTTGGCAGCATTTCAGTACAATATGCAAATCATTGTATGATTTGAACATAGTACATAATGAAAAATTAATGCATTTGCTAGTTTAAGCAGGAACTCTAATTAAACACAAAATTGTACTTTAAAATTTTTGAATGAAGACAAATCAATGTAAATGTGTAAATATATACTTATATCAATAAAAGTAGATTAAATGAAAGCAGGGATGATGCAAAAAACAAAAATAAAAAGAGTTGTCCTAAAACATGAGACATCTAAAATAATTAATTCCATTTAGTGTTATAATTTTAAAAGTATTACATTTAAGAAGAATTCTTAGGCTGTTACAGACTAGACTAGTACCACATGGAGTAGTTGGACATGTCATTCAACAGTCAATGTGCTGTTCTATATTGTCTGCTTTTTCCAAAAACTATTCTTATTCTCCCTTGAATCCTGAAAACGTGTTGGAAATCTAATAAATTTATTTGAGATAGTGAATAGTTATGTTAAATGAACAACCAGTAAATGTCATATACCTAGACATTTTAAAGCCTTTGATAAGGTTACCTCAAAAAGACTGTTGTTTTGAAATATTAGCTTAAAATTAGAGGGCAAAAAGTAAGCAAAAGCAGGCGTTTTCCAGATGAAATTAGTGTCAGTTTATTAAGAGCTTTCTAAGTCAAATAAAGGAGTGTGTGTGGGGGTAAGTCTTGGGAGGCAGGGGAACAGGGTAGAGGAGCAGATTATCTCCATTCAGACTCCCTGCAGGGAAATCCAACTTCTATCAACTGCATGACCCTGGGCAGTTTACTCAACTCTCAGGACTTCAGTTTTCACAGCGGTATAATAAGGATAATAACAGCATTTCTCTTGTAACAATAAACAAGATGTTGGTATGCCAAAAGCACAAACCTATGTTAGCATTTTACCTTTCATATTATTCATTTTTTTAAAAAATAAGATATTAAAATAGAAATATTTTATAGCACAAAGATTTTGTACTTGGCTCAATTATAATAATCAAAAGAGTCAAGCCAGCAGTCATTAAATAAATTATCATTAATTGAATACTGACCTACCTCTAATGAACTAGGTGGTCTCATATTTATTATTCTACTTGATCTTTACAACAACCTGTGACATGTGCTTTATGGTTCCCACCTTGCAGAGAACTGCGGTTCAAACAGCTTAAGTGACTTGTCAAAAATCATAAATTTAGAAGTAGCAAATCTAGAAATAAAATAGGAATTTCTTTCCTCTATATCACAATAAATCTAGCTATTCTCTAAGGTAAGTGAATTTTGCCAGTACCTAAAATGTATTTTAAAATATGTGGTGAGGACTCTATGAAAACACAAAAACTCCGTAGTTTTCTTGCTCCCAATTTTTTATCGTTCACATTTCACTGTCTGGTATGTTATCTTCCCCCATCAGCACACCAAGAAGGCTAAAGGGAATAAAGACGTTGCCCAAGTACAAAATTTAAAAGAATGAGAGAAAAAAGTATTTGAGATAAATATTATTTTAATAAAATGTTTTTAAAATTCAAAATAAATACAAAAGTGATTATGATGAAAAACATATCAATATTTTAAATTAAGACTATCTGCTGGGGTATCTTAGAGATTGATGCAAAAGGAAACAATAAGTAATACTACATAAATTCTGCTCTCAGCAGGTCTCAGCTTAACTATTTCTTACAGTCAGAAACCTTAGACTGGTTTAATGCTGCACTTCCAAGCTCCCATTATATCCTGTGCTTACCTCTCCAGCTAGGCTTATCCAAGCAACGGTACTGTGTTAGTTATCTATTGTTGCAATATACAAAATCTCAAATCTTAGGGGCAAGATTTGAGAACAGCAAACAATTATTATCTAACAGTTTTCATGTATCAGGAATTTGGAAATGGTTTAGTTGAGTTTCCTCGTTTTTCAGATGAAGAAACCTGACACACAACAATATAAGTCACAACAAGGACTCACCTTGATCCCCAAACTCCCAATCTAGTGCCCTCNGAGAGACCGTCATCAACTTTTAGCTGAGATATCAGCAAGTGTTGTAGTCGTCCCATAGCTTGACTGTGGCTGAGGATCTGCTTCCAAGATGGCCTACTACCATAAGTATTAGCAAATTGGTTTCCATTCCTTGCCACATGGGCTTTGCCCTTGTGAATGGGATTAGTGCCCTTGTAAAAAATGACTAAGGGAGCTTTTGTATCTCTTTTATCATGTAAGGATGAAGTGAGAAGCTGCCATCTTTGAAGCAGAGAGCAAGTCCTCACCAGATGCTGGATCTACTCACACCTTGTTCTTGGACCTTCTAGACTCCAGAACTGTAAGCAATAAATTTCTATTGTTTATAAACTACCTAGTCTAAAGTATTTTGTTATAGAAGAATAAATGGGCTTTTACTTTTAAAATATTTTTTCTTATGTTATTGATAATTGATAATTATCATTGATAATTGATAATTTTGAATAATCAGAGTTTTCAAAATTGTAGACATTTTTGGAGCAGCTTTTATGCTTGGCTGTGCTGTTTATATTCCATAATATATATTTATTCAACATGATGATTTGAAATTTTGGAAATTCTGATGGAAAATACTATCAATTCATACATATTTTATATCTGAAAATATTACTATGAAAATAATTTGAATTTTGGATAACATTGATGGAATAATTCAATCTGTGTTCACAAGTAAGTGACGTTATGTTAATAGATCAACATTTATCAGTCTGTAGATCCACTAAGTCTACTAGGTCTGCTGGAGGTTGACAAAGGACTTTTCAAAGGTTCCTTGAAGTCAAAAATGCCTTTATAATAATCCTATAATTTACCTTTTCACTCTGTTGATATTTGCACAGATGGTGCCAAAACAATGATGGGTTAAATTGGTGGCTCCTTAGCATCAACTGAGAAGTGCCTCCAAACTAATAGTTACTGTACATATGTGCAGGAAAAGAAATCCAGTTTCATCCAAGAACATCTACTTCAATCACATCTCTTTAAATATTTTGAGTGCTAAAATAGTCTTAAAGCACTTTTGCTGCATCACAAAGTGAAAAGGCTCCTGTGTAAATTGTTTGAGTTATGAGCTAAATTTATCATAGAAATTTGTCATGGAATATCATTTTTACTTGAAAGAGCAACTGACAAGAGACCTATGGGTATTCAAGCTTGGGCATTTGTTAGGCAGTGTCTTGACAATGAACAAAGAAAACCTGATAATCAATGGAAAAGTAATAATATTTGTTGCTAATGATAAATTCAAATTTTCAAATGGAAATAGGAATTTGGAAAACTTGTACTTTATATTTTGAGTTTAGCAGATGCTGAACAGTGATGAGATTACTGCTGCTATTGCTGAATGTTACTTTTCTATATTGTATCATGAAATGTTTCAACATTTAGAAGATTTGCATATTTCTATACACCCATATTTTCCAAAACACCAAAGCATAGTTTAAAAATCATGCTTGGGTTAAAAGAAAATTCATTCAAAGTGCAAAATATACCCTAGATTTCAATATAGGTGTGAAAAATTCATTAGTATGTTTTCAAATTCTACATTGCGACCAACTTTTGGAAATTGCCATTTGTTTAGTTTGGGGTAGTATTATAGAAGATATAGCCACAATTTTCTGAAAAGGCAATTTAAACAAGCCTATCTTGTCCAAATATATATCTGTAAGACTGAATTTTCTTCTTAAACTTCAATTAAAAAATAATAAATTACAGCTGGATGCAATGGCTTATTTGCGTAATCCCAACACTTTGAGAGGTTGAAGTGGGAGGATCACTTGAGTCCAGTAGTTTAAGACCAACCTGGGCAACATAGGAAGACCCCATTTCTAAAAAAAAAATTAAAAAAAAAAATGACACTGATGTGGCATGCGCCTGAATTGCCAGCTACTAGGGTGGCTGAAGTGGGAGAACCTCTTGAGCCCAGGAGCTCGAGGCTGATTGAGCTATGATTGTGCCAATGCACTCCATCCTGGGTGGCAGAGAAAGACCCTATCTCTAAATAAATAAATCCCAATAGATTGAATGCAAAAAGGCATATTGTAAGAATACAGTCAATTTCTATTAAGACAGACTTTTAAAATACTTGCCGAAGAATGCTATTTTTCTCACTAATTTTTTTGGTAAAATGTTATTTTTCATTAAAGTATGTTACATATGCTAACATTTCATGGGCCTATTTTTATTTAACATTTTGTGGATTTATTTTTATTTCAAAATAATAAATATATATTTTAAATTGCAGTTTCAATTTGCATATGATAAATATTAATAGATATCAAGCATATAAACAAAATCTCTTCAGGATGTCAAACAAATTTTAAGAGTTTAAAGGGGTCCTAAGACCAAAATTTTAAGAATTGCAGCCACAGAGTATTTAAAACAAGGACCAAATGGTTTACAAAAATAATAAAACTGAAAAAGAAAAACATTCTGCAAAAGAGTTTAATTAATTAACTTTGTAATGATGCTGTTCGCTAGAGCAAACTGGTTTAAGCCACAAATGCAAGCAATCCCAAGAAGCTATGTAAACTCAAGGTCAATGTACGTGAAGTAATTCAAGAATAAACACTTGGGGCTTGATGGAATTTATTCACTGACCCTAAAATGTCAACTAAACAAAGATACTAATGTTGCATCTCCAGTATCCCATGCTATGTCAGAATCTATTTGGGTGCTCTAAATGCACATGAGAATATGCATATACTATTTTAGGTAGACCTAGTAAGTTAATATAAAGAAAAAAGTAATTTTATATTTCAGAATGAAGCTTATCTTAATGACTCGTATTGGTATCAATGATATGGTACTTCCAATTGAATCTTACTAAAACGGTTTTGAGCTTGATTCCTCAAAACCTCAAATTGCTTCCCTTATGCCCCGGAGCATTGACCTAATAAAAAGGTGATCACCATATAGATAGAAATATATTACTTTACCAGTGATTCTTTCTGTGAATACATAGCACATAGTACATAGCACACAAAAAACTAATTTTTATATTACGGAGGGAAATTAATTAACAGAGAAAAAAATGAAATTTACCATTAGAAGTGAAATACTGCAACGTTTAGGTTTGTCAATGTATTTGAGAGAATATTTTGATACTTTTACTCAAGCTAAACTCTGAACCTTTAGATAGTTTCTAATTTACATCAGAGTGAAGTTAAAAGTAAATTTTATAAATTCTATACTTGTAGGAAATATAGGGCAAAATTTATAAATTTAGGAAAAAATTTACATAATCTATTTTTAATACCTTTGTGTCTTTCCCTCTCCCACTCTTTCTCCATTATACAAAAATTACCTAGCTGAGTGACAGAAAAATATCTCTCAACTGAAAACTTTACCAATATTATGGAATTTCTGAAAAATATGTTAAAAAATAAATAATTTGAGCACTTGTAAAAGTAATATGTTTTCTATTAGGGAAAAAAATAAAAGGGAAATATCTAAGCATCATGTGTCTTTAATACATTTATGTTGAGTACTTAACTCAGAACTATTAATCTTGATCTGATGTATCCTAATATACATTATAATATCAACTCTTTATTATACTTTGAAAATAGTGAGCCTGGTGCATTTGACTTTTTAGTTTGCTGTGGATTTTTTAATAACATTAGGCTTATGATTCCATTTTCTTTTTAATTACCTTAAGGATTTATTCATGTATTATATAAAATTTTATATAGGTCCATTCCCAGCAACTATTTTTATTTATTTCTTTATTTTCTACAAATGTCTCACTCTAGACATGTAGGTACTTAATGTATTTTGTACATGGTTATATGTGCCTTGAAAAGAAAAACAACAAATAGTGGTCTGCTATAGAAACATTTTGAAGTTTCATTTTAAAGTATATCACTCAATCAGTTGTTCATCACAAAATGTAAAACAATTTGCTTCTAGAATATTTACACATAGAAATTCTCTGACTGCTGTTTTTATAAACATATATGATCAGTAATTAAATGACCCATATAAATTCTATTGTACATTTACCATTAGATTTTCTAATAATTCATAAGGAAAATGAGGACTTACATGTTACTTTGCATCTAGTGACCCTGTTCCTCCTCTTTCTGTTGATGCATCGGTCCACTCCAAAGTTAGCTGTCTCTCCTCCATCCTTTCATTTAGTGTACACATACAATTTTCAGCAAATTTCATTATTGTTCCTTTAAAATTAAGATTGTGTTCATATGTTCCTTTTCTAATTTTCTGTTGTCAATCCAAGATGATATTATTTTATTCTCAGATCCTTGGTTTACTTCTAAGAGTCATATGTGCTTTTTTATTTTATTTTTTTTATGTGCATAAATGTGTGTAAAGGGCACTTTTCTCTTTAGATCTGTTGGAATCTGTTCATGATCTTATAAATAATAAAGTGTGAGCACCTGGATTTGGCATTTGTAGGTCACCCTAATCCAAAACGTTCTGAGGTATTAGATTTTACATACTCCAGCACAAACCCATTTAGCCAGGCTTTTTACGCTCACCTCTAAATACCATACTTGTTCTTTCCTCATGTTTTGCTTATATATAATTTTCATCCAATAAGAGTTTTTTCTTCTTCCATTATTCATCTCAAGCTACAAATTCTTGATAAAGTTTTTCATCATTTCTATGTAAAGTCATCATTTCTTTCTAAATTCTTTATACTGTTTTGTGTTTTAATGATCTATACAGATGTCCTATATACTAAGGATATTTGAAGTCCTAAATGTTAGTGCCAAAGCTTTATTTTTGAATCCTACTTTTGTTATATAGGTATTGATAATGTTTCTAATTGTTCCCACCTGCCTCTATTCCAGCCATTGACCAGTGCTCTTCAGGGTCAGAAGTATGACTGCTTTGACCCATGGAACAGTGGCCAGCAGAGTGACTTGAACATATTTGATTCCTGCTACCTCCAAAAGAATGTGCCTATCTATCTTGATGAAACAATGAAAGAACGAGCCATGTAACTGTCCTCTGCCTGGCCTGCTCTCAAATGCATCAGAGTCCAACCAGCAAGCCAGTGTGTCCTCAGACATGTGAGTAAACCCTGCCAAGACCAGAATGATAGTCCAGCTTAAATTATGAATCTGCAGTCTTGTGAGCCAAATACATGCTTTTTGTTTTAAGAGACTGATTATTGGCATGGTTTGTTACAACAAAGTTATTATGCCATTAGAAAACTGATGCGCTATGCCTGGAACCCAAACACAGCAGCCTCACAGTACTTTGTACATGTTTAAAATTTAATGAGGATTGAATAAATGTATTCCAGATTATGTGTAAGGATGACTCCAATACATTCACAAACTAGTTTGAAAGAGTAAGCAAAGGGAACTGACTTCTTTGAACATTTGTAATATGCCAAGTAAGGCACTATGAAATTTAATGTTTGATCCCATTTACTCCTTGCTATAATAAGTGAGGTACTTGTTAATAAGCCCAGTGTACAGATAAAAAAGTGAGGCTTGCAAAGATAATGTAATTCATCTAGGTGGTACACAGAGCCTAACAAGAGCTTAACTGGTAACATAACAATCTGATAGAAAAATGTATGTTTATTATGTCTGAATTATGACAGAAGCTCTTGCAAGGAATAAGATATTAAATGAGTAAAAACATGATAATTTTCAAAAATAATTTTCAGATGCCTTATACTGGCATTTTTATGATAATTCTCTTTATTTGGAATAAAATTCAAGATTTTCAAGGTAAGTGAGCCTATTTAGAGTAAGGTTTATGCTTTTCTCTTTATTATTTTGCATCTCACATCTTTCTACATTTTTTTCATTGTTCAACAATTTTTAACCAAATGTTTGCTGTATGTCCAGCAATGTACAAAGTATGAGATACATGGGTGTGGACAAAATAAGGGTCCACACAGGCTTCTGTGAACCAACACTGAACTTCTCTTTAGTGATGAGTATGAGCATCTCTTTAGTGATGTTGATAGTTTAAAATCAACCATATGGAAGTATTTACAGCACAGTAATTGGTAAATACTATAAAGTTTCTTTCTTTCTTTTTTCATTCCTTTTTTTTCTCAGAGGTGGTTGTCAAATATTTACCAGTGTACATTTAGTAGCGTTTGTCCCATATATGAAGGGAAATTTATACTCCTATTGCATTCAAAAGTCCCCAACAATAAATTGGAAGAAATAAATTAATCCAGTTAAATGTAAAAGACTTCAAATGAGAAGAAAGCAAGCTAAAATTAATACAAGATTTATAAAAAGATACAATACCTAAGAATACACCCATTATACAAGGAAAGAAACACAGATTGAGAGATGTGAAAATATATAGTAGGCAAATCAAATATCCAGGCAAATATCAAATTTCATATACATCAAGGCATAAAGTGATATTAGATATGAAGACAGTTACTTCATATTGATAAAAGAAGTCAC
Organism: Cebus imitator; assembly: GCF_001604975.1. NCBI lineage: Eukaryota > Metazoa > Chordata > Mammalia > Primates > Cebidae > Cebus > Cebus imitator. The sequence goes on from NW_016107344.1 coordinate 6,524,825, forward strand.
TGTGTATATAAAATAATTCTGAAATTTTGTTCACCTAATAATAAAACGTCTTATAATATGTAAAGCAAAACCAAAACTCAAGAAAATTATAAACAAAAAATGTTAAAAGCATAATTATGGTATGGAATTTTAATATAAATTTCTTATTTATCTATGTACTGTGAAATGATGTTATAAAAATCTTTGTCATATTTTATCATAATTTTCTTTCATTATTGTTATATATCATAATTTTCTTTCTTCATTTTATGCCATTTGTATCATCTCTACACCATTTTGTTTCTTATTTTTACATTCGTCAGGTTTAAGTAAAACACTGCATACCAGTACAACTGGTTTAATATTTGCAAAACATACAAAATTACAAAATACAGGTGCATACAAAAATACAAAATACAGGTGTAAAAAATACCATAGGAAACATTTTCCCAATTGCAAAACATATCAAAATATATAAACATGTATGAAACATTTTATTGGCCGCTGGTGCTTGGCTGCGGATTGTTGATGTCGTCATCTGAGGCAGCAGTTGGGGTTACCGGAGTTGTTTTTTTCATAAACATGGTGAGCTTTGTCTGAATTGTATGTTTCTTTTTTTCTTCATAAATTTCATGATACAGACGAAACACATTGTGTGCCATCTGTTCAATCCTTGCGAATCGTTCGATGTTTGGGTCCATTGCTTCGAAATGTATAAGAAGTTTATTGGGAGGGGTTTGATGAAAAATATCCAAGACACAAAACACAAATTCCTGTACCGAGTCTGGGATAACAGTTGAAATGGTGCACGGGGAGATGGCAGTGCTGCTGGAAGCTTGTCCGCACTGTTGTACGCACAGCTGGGCAACGTTTGCGCTTCCAGACGCGGAGTAGTCGTGGCTAGCGATTGTGGTCGTAAAGTCGAATGGACGTAAGTTGCATAGGTCATAAGTCGATCAGTACCTGTATATATAAATAAGACTAAAAATTATTCAGTGAAAATTTTTAAAATGAACTAATACATTAATGGAATATGAGAACCCAGTTCAAAACAATTAGAGAATGTAACCTTTATTCAAGTTCATATGACATGTTTATTTTGAAAATCATGTACTATACTAAATCAAAAAAAGATTTTACAAATAAATAGCATTAATAGTGAATATGACTCAGAGTGAAATATATTTTTTAAAAAGAACACTGTGATGCACTCTTTATGAGTAAATTGTTAAAAAAATAGACAAATGAAAAAACCATAACTTACTAAAAATAATACTATTTGTAAATGTTGAGTCAATTTACTATCTTTACATATAAATGTAATAGGCACAATGATTACACACTTTCCCAAACTTTCTAGGTGTTGACAATACTAAATTTAAATAACTTTTTTTTTTTTTTTGAGATGGAATTTCGCTCTTGTGGCCCAGGCTGGAATGCAATGGTGCAATCGTGGCTCACTGCAACCTCTGTCTCCTGGGTTCCAGTGATTCTCCTGTCTCAGCCTCCCGAGTAGCTGGGATTACAGGTGTGCATCACCATGCCTGGCTAACTTTTGTATTTTCAGTAGAGATGGAGTTTCACCATGTTGGCTGGGCTGATCTCGAACTTCTGATCTTAGGTGATCCACCCACCTCAGCCTCCCAAAGTGCTGGGATTACAGGCGTGAGCCACCACACCCAGCTATAATTTTTTTCTTATAACAGACATGTGAATCGCTTTTCAATTTGTTTTAGAAAACTAGTATACTCTTGATACAGTATCAGTGAAGGATACTATGTAAAATATAAATTTAAGGCCCAAATTTATAAACATCAATATAAAAATTCTATGAAAACATTAGTAAATAGAATCTACTATGTATTTTAAATGAAATAATATGGCATGACCAATTTTGGTTTGTCCATAAATACAACATAGTATATAATTTAAAAATCTACTAACAAAATTTCTTACATTAACAATCTAAATATATATAATCATCTCCAGAATACAAAGATATTTGAAATAATTTAAAACATAACTCATTATAAACTATGAGTAAAAAGAATCTTCTTAACCTGATAGAAGAAATTAACCAACAACAAGTTCAGACCATATCTAAGAGTAAAAGAAGAAAAATCTAATAAATGATGTAGTGTAAGTCCCAGAAAACTCATAAAAACAAAGGACATATATAAAACGTAAAATAATTGAAAAGAATGAAAGAAAATTGTCATAGTTCATAATAATTGTGGTTTTTATCTAAAATGTCAAAGAAAATAGAAAATTAGGAAATTAATGAGAATTCAACACAATTGGTGAATTTAATACACAAAAATACATTTAACTACTTTGCACCAAAAATCAATCTTAAAATATATTTTTCTAAATAAAATGAATACATTTAGTCATAGCATCCAATAATACAGGGTACTTAGAAAAATAATCCAAAGATTATACATGTCTTTTATGAAGGATATTATTTAAAAATTATCAGTCATGAAAGACCTTAATGAAGTGAGAAATATTCTACAATGAAATAAAGATATATCATAGAATATATCGATTCATTACAATTGTGCTGAAATTCCTGAAAAGCCAGTTCTATAATATATGCAGAAGATCTAAGGACTAAAAATGGCCCATATAATTTTGAAGAATAATAAGAAAGTACATAAAAAGGAAGGGCATAAAAAAATCATGCTACCAGATACGAAGTCTTTTTATGAAACTATATAGTAGTAGTGCTACAGGAAAGGTGTCCCAATCCAGACCTCAAGACAGGGTTCTTGGATCTCACAGAAGGAAAAATTCAGGACAAGTCCTCAGTGCAAAGTGAAAGCAAGTTTATTAAGAAAGTAAAGGAATAAAAGAATGGCTACTCCACAGACAGAGCAGCCCTGAGGGCAGCTGGTTGCCCATTGTAATGGTTATTTCTTGATGCTATGCTAAACAAGGAGTGGATTATTCCTGCTTTCCCTTTTTAGACCATGTAGGGTAACTTCCTGGCATTGCCACAGTGTTTGTTAACTGTCATGGGACCAGTGGGAGTGTAGCAGTGAGGACGACCAGAGCTCACTCTAGTCACCATTTTGGTTTGGGTGGGATTTGGTGGGTTTCTTTACTGCAGCCTGTTTTATTAGCAAGGTCTTTATGACTTGTATGTTGTGCTGACCTCCTATCTCATCCTGTGATTTAGAATGCCTTAATCATCTGGGAATGTAGCCCAGTAGGTTTCAGCCTCATTTTACCTAGCTCTTATTTAAGATGGAGTTGCTTTTGTTTGCACGCCTCTGTCAGTAGTGTTGATGAAAAAAGTCAAACTCTGTAAAATATTTGAAGAGATTTATTCTGAGCCAAATAGGAGTGAACATCACTAGTGACACAGCCCTCAGGAGGGCCTGAGAACATTTGCCCAAGGTAGTTGGGGTACAGCTTGGCTTTGTATATTTTAGGAAGGCATGAGCCATCAATCAAATACGTTTAAGAAATACATTGGTTCGGTTCAGAAGGGAAAGACAATTCAAAGCAGAGCTTGCAGGCTGTAGGTAAATTTAAAGATTTTCTGGTTGATAATTGGTTGAAATTATCTGAAGTCCTGGGATCAATGGAAAGCAATGTTCAGATTAAGGAAAAGGAATGTGGAGACCAAGCTTTATTATGCAGAGGAATCTCTCAGATAGCAGGCTTCAGAGAGGGACCAGGTAGTAAAATTCTTCTTATCATACCTAAAAGAGTGTCTGGCCCTTAGTTTATTATCTCCCGAATCTGAGAAGGAAGAAAAACAAAGGGGAAAGGGGAAAGGGGATTCTCTGTAGAACGTGGATTTTTCCCAAGGCAGACTTTGCAGGGCAACTTCAAGGTATGATAGGAAAATATATTTTCGTGTGAAACATTTTGATTTTCTTTCTTGTTATTCCAGAATCAGATAGTAATGTCAGTCATGATATACAGGGTCAAATAAAACCCATTGGATGATAATTTATGGTTTGTAGGGCATGACTCCCTAGATTCCTTAGATAGGATTTGAGGGAGATAAAAAATCAGAGCTTAGTCCTCAGTAGCAATAGCTTATATTATTGAGGGTTTACTAAATCTAATGTACTGTTTTAATAAATTGCACATGTTAACTAATCTGTATTGAAAGTAACCCAAAGATATGAAAAATTGGGGCAAAAGTGGTGCCCAAGGTTATGTATTAAATAGCAGAACCAGGAATAAATATAGTCAGTCTAGCTCTCACTCCTAACTACTGTGCTGCACTTTCTTGTGTCCTTATTAATTCAGTGGGATTTTGGTGTAGAAATTGATGAACTGATTGGTAGAATATAATAGGGACCCCAGACCCCAGAGTTACACCCTCTTATTTATGGTAGGAAGGAAATGGTTAGCAGTAGGGCTGAGATGCGTTGTTAAACTAATGAGTAATATGGTTCCGTAAAAGAGAGAAGGAAAATGATCTGATCAAATTTTATTAGAAACATTCTAATGCAACATTATTGATATTAGCACATGGAAAAGGAAATGCTACTTTCTGTTCTGTCTATGTTGCCTTATGAACAGCTAATTTGGAATATATGACTGGGGACCACAGATCCCTAGGAACTACAACTATTAAAATATTAAATTAAGGTGTTTCATATTTTATACAGCTGTCATCTTTGTCAATGATGTGACTGCAACTGCTCTGAGAGATCTTATATAATTATCAAGGCCAGAGCACCGCCTGTGTATCAGTAGATTATGTTACATGGGCTTCCCAGTTGTTGATGCCCTTAAATTATTTGTAAAGCTTGGTGCAGGGTCAGATCTATTTCTGTGTGAGTCTCTGTGAATCTATTTCTGTGTGAGTCTGATTTGACTCTTTGATCTGTTTGTCCACATGGAAACTTGACAAATAAAAGACTTAATATTAGAGATCAGGATAATGAGCTAGTCAATAATAGTTGTCTATGTGAACTAAATAAATTTGGAATCTTGTTTCATCCCACAGGCAAAAATAAATTCCATAAGAATTAGAAGACCTAAGTGTGATGTTAATCCTTTAAATTTTTGTGCAAATAACAAGAGAATATCTTGATGCCTTTAGGATAAGAAGAAATTCTTAAACAAGATATAAGCACAACCCATCAAAAATATGATAAATCTGACTGCTTTGGAAATTAAAAACATCTTAGTAATAAAACCATACAAAAATTGAGTAAAAACATTCAGGGATATATATTTAAAATGCATAAAAATTAGTATATGAAATTATGAAGAACTTATTGGTAATCTAAATAATATAAACATTCTAATGGAAAAATTGAGTAAAGCACATGAATTAGCAATGAAAAGGAGACAAATTAGCAATGAAAAGGAGATAAAGTTCAAAACAGACAAATATATAAACAAAGAAGCATTACAAAATGGTCAGTCTTAAAGCAAATAGGAAAATACAAATTAAAACCACAAAAAGTACTATTTTATTTTATTTTGTTTTGTTTTGTTTTGTTTTATTTTACTTGTTTGAGATGGAGTCTCGCTCTGTCATCCAGGCTGGAGTGAGTGGCGCAATCTCAGCTCACTGTAACCTCCACCTACCAGGTTCAAGCAATTCTCCTGCCTCAGCCTCTTGAATAGCTGGGACTACAGGCATGTGCCACCACACCTGGCTAATTTACTGTATTTTTTTTAAGTAGAGATGGGGTTTCACTGTGTTAAGCAGGATGGTCTCGATCTCCTGATCACATAATCTACCTGCCTCAAGCCTCCCAAAGTGCTAAGATTACAGGCGTGAGCTACTGCAACTGGCCAAAAGTGCTATTTTAAATTAATCGGGTTCGTAAAAGTTTAAGTCTAACAATACTATGCTGATAAATATGTAAATTGATAGAAAATTGTATGCATTGTGGGTTGGTGATTTAAGTTGATTTTAAAAACAACCTTGGGAAATAATTTAGAAATAGCTAGTTAAATGGTTTGGCTCTGTATCCCCACCCAAACCTCATCTCAAATTGTAATCTCCACATGTCCAATGAGAGACCTAGGGGGAGGTTACTGGATCATGAAGGTGGTTTCCCCCATGCTGTTCTCATGATAGAGAGTTCTCACGAGATCTGATGATTTAAAAGTAGCAGTTTCTCCTGCTCACTCTCTCTTCTGACACCTGGTGAAGAAGGTGCTTGCTTCTCTACCTTTTACCATGATTGTAAGTTTCCTGGGGCTTCCCCAGCCATGCAAAGCTGTGAGTCAATTAAACCTCTTTCCTTTATAAATTACCCAGTTTGGGGCAGTATCTTTATAGCAGTGTGAGAATGCACTAACACAGCTAGTAAAGTTTAAAATGTATGTAATGTAGGAGTCAGTAATTACTAGTTATAAATACCAGAAAAAAACCCTTATACAAGACTTATGTAAGATTGTACCCTGGATCATTGCATTAAATATCAAATTGTGATAATACCCTAAATATCTATAAATAAGAAAATAGATTGATAAACTGTAGTACACTAATACAATAACATGTAATATGGCAAATGAAAATAAGTGACTATATACTGATTTAATCTCTTATTTTTATAAATTAAAGTTGCAGAATGTAGTACACTGTATATTACTATTATAGAAAGATAATATATTTTGGGGTGTGTAAGTATTTTGTGAAAGCATAAAATCTCCATAGAACTTGTGAGTGATAATTTTGTAATCAAGGTTATATCTGAGTAGTAGAAGGTGAATAGAATTGAGTAGAATTTCACATAAAACTCTCACTTCCCTGATATTTTACATTTAACACACATGTGTTGTATTTGAGGGATTTATTTTCTTATTTTCTATACTTCTATATGGATTAAATTTTTAATAATCAGAATAAAAAGAGTATTAATCATTTAGTTGACACCGAAGCTGCAGAATGATGGGAAGAGAGGGTCTGTTGAGGTATTCTGAAATTTTTGTTTGAGTGACCCAGAGGTTGTTGGAGTTTTGACCTGGCACACAAAGATTTGTACCTTCTGGAAAGAATAAAGAATGAATGAGATAAATAATTTTCCCCACATAGTAAGGATATAACCACAGAACTTATGTTTCTCTCTAAGATTTGCATTATTTTTAAAGCTTTTTTGGGAGAACTTGAAAAGTCAGTCCTGTATTTTAGAGGAAACTCATCACTTAGAATTTGAAATTCGGTAGCTTCTTGGCTGAGAAACTCTAGTGGCGGCGCTGTGGCTCATTTAGGTGCATAAATTCCATAGATTATGGAAAACTAAACTGGAACGACATCCTTCTATGCAGGCTGTACTAAAGATGAATGTAAAACCCAAATTATGAAATACTTGAGAAAATAAATGCCTATTACTGAGAGTTAACATATATAAAAAAAATTCCTGATTAGGTGTTTCCAAAATTATTTCAGAGAAATAATGGAAACAATATCTCAGAAAATTATCTAGAAGTCAGAGAAACCAACAAAATTAAAATATATGGAAAACATGGCAAAAACACACACACACACACACACACACACACACACACACACACACACGAGAATGCTACATTTAGCTTTGATCCTTGATGTATTGATCCAGAACAATGCCTGGTGTAAAGTTGGATTTTAATAAATAGGGAAGATATGAATAGAGGAATGAATAATTTGGCTCATAAATATTTATTTCAAAAGAGGTGCCTGTGCTAGGAATTCATTGGATCATAATGATATTTAAAATGCTATAATATTTATAGCCTGAGAAAAGAACAAAAAAATGCAAAAAAGACTGAAATGAAGAGTTGGAAAGAAAACCAAAACTATGCTATTATTATGGATTTCACTTTCCAGGCAAGAAGGACAAATTATATGCCACACTGTCTCTGTCCAAAAACCATCCATCCCACTCTACTCCCGACTGACCCCATAAATACACACACTTTTATAGCAAGGGGAGGAGGGTCTACTAATTTTTCCACCATCATCAAAAATGTGGCACAACCTGCTATTGCATGCTACGTTATACAGCTGCAAAGCTGAATTCCCTGATCACTCAAGGAGAGGAATTGATGTTCTCCCCAGCTACAAATGCCAAACTGACAAGATAGGACAGAAGACAAAGTTCTTCCACATTACATTTTCTTATTCTGGCCTCTAAACTCGCCAGTGATTTTTCCTAATCATGCAACTTAAAATCATGAAAGTCAATTGCTGGAGTAACTCTGTGGCCTGATACATGGTTCTGCCAGATTATTGTGAGCCCACACGGGTGTGACAAGCAATGGGAATCTTGTCTTCATGAATTATCCTTAGTGAATGTTGTTCCACAAGGCCAGGTGTGGAACAATCTGAGCATCTGCTCCTGTTGCCATAGCAGGTAAGCCAGACATTCTACCAATCTACTTGAAACTTTGAAGGAACACTACAAAAAACAGCTTTGAGATTCTGTATTTTTTAATGAATTACCCTCCATGCAAGTCCTGCATAAGTCCCTAATAATCTTTCTTTTAGAAATTCAGAAAGGATGAAGAAGGAAAAGTCAAACGTCATCTTTGTTTCCTCTCTCCCTACCTCCCTCTTTCTTTTCCTCTCTCTCCTCTTCACTTGCCTCTTGCTTCCATTCACACACACACACACACACACACACACACACACACACAGTCCCAATCATCAAATACCACTGAGTGTGTACTACGTGCAAGGCATTCTACAAAGAAACCCAGACTATTTTGAGGGTGTAGGTGAAAATACAATGATAATTCACATGTACCATCTGCTGTCAAGGAGCTTAAAGTGTACTAAAAATGATTTCAATGCGCATCAGTTATTCTAGTTGGAATATAATTCAATTTAGAATTTCCCATGAGATATTTATATACCAATAATACTTACTAAATCTTTATTTACTGGACACTGGTTTCAAGTATTTTAATACATAATGTTTCACTTCATTCTTACCTCAACAATGTAAGGTAGATGCTGTAATTATTCTTATACCAGCTGAAGAAACTGGGACTCAGATGTTTTAATTGTTTTCCCAAGATTGTTATCTTGCCTAATATATGGTACATTTAGAAGTTCATCCAAATAGGGTGACCATGGCTTTTGGGTGCATTTTGCTAACCAAGCAAACTTTGAGGATCATGTGGTAGTTTTGTAGGAGGAAATTACATTTGAGTTCAGATTCAAATGATGTTTTTTCATACCACATATCAAATAGTCTTAAATATTAACACCAACATTACTGCTAAAAATGAGACCACGGAATACATTGCAATTGTGTTGGCTCTCCTATATACTTAGAATACTGTTATATTGAATTTGAATTGCAAATATCAATATGAACCTATTTGTTTCTTTTAAAATAGATGTGTATCTGTAATTGTGTCTGCTGCTAAAAGTTCTTAAAAGCAATGAATACCTAGTCATTAAAAAGACAATCAACATCCGGATTATTGACCCTAAATATTAAGGAACCAGAGCTCTTTGACAAGTGGTTGATTTCAGAACTAGGGGAGAAAATATATAAGACCTGTAAATCTTTTTGCTCTAAAAAGCATTAAAACACTTCCAAGTACCAGTTGATTATGCAAAAACAAACAAAAGAACAACAACAACAAAACCCACATAATTCAATTTAAAGGGGCTCCCTTTAGCCAAAGAGAGACAATTTGAGCATCAAAAGCAGTGATGAATACAATTGATTGAAACACATTCACTAATAAAACCCAGAAGTTTATAATTATCCTTAAAAATAGAGAGAAAGCAAAAAAGACAAAAATGTCATTCATTGACATCAATGAACATAACTTGGGAACTAACACCTGTGTTAAGACATGGCAAATAAAGGAAAAGAATTAAATATTAAAGTGCTTTTTCTGAATTTACTGCGTTTCAGAATAATCTAATAGCTCTAAAGAAGATCCCTTCTTTAGAAAACGAGTGCTGAAATTAGCAAGTTACAGTTTTGCTACTTTGAATGAATGATGAATTCAGCCAATGAGCATCAGTAGTTATAATCAACAAATGCAAGGTTTATAGATAATTTTACAATAAAAATGCCACAGTTAATTTTATGCGTCCACTTGGCTGGGCCTTTTTCTGGGCGCACTGTTAGGGTGTTTCTAAATGAGATTAACATTTTACTGAATAAAGAAAATTGTCCTCCCTTATATGAGTGGACCTAATCAGTTGAAAGCCTGAATAGAATAAAAAGAATGACCCTCCTGTGAAAAAGAGGAACTCTTCTTTTCTGAGTGCCCTCCAGCTAGAACATGCTTTTTTTCTTCCTTTGGACTTAAACTAAATCATTGATTCCTCCTGGGTTTTTAGCTTGCCAGCATTTACCCCATCATCTCTCCTAATTCTTAGGTTTTCAGATTCAGACTGCAAGTACACCATTTGCCTCTTCTGGGACCTCAGCTTGCTGACTATAGATCTTAGGCCTTGACAGTCTTCATACTCATGTGAACCAATTCTTTACTTTTTTCTTTCTCCCTTTCTTTCTATCTTTATATATTTTTTATGTATCTGTATATATTTTTTCCTCTCTCCATATATAATGTGTCTGTGTGTGTGTGTGTGTGCGCTTGCGTGAGTGCGTGCATGTGTCTGTGTGTGTGTGTAGTTCTCTGAAAAACACTAATACAAAGGCTATCAGTTTCTTGCTACAAGAACCCTCTGATTAATCATCCTTGGAAGTAAGTAGTATAATCAGATATTGTGTGCTTTCTGCCACAAACCAACATGAAGCATGTAATAACACTTTAGAATGTCGTTTCTTAGAAAAAAAGAAAGGAAGGAAGGAAGGAGGAAGTGAGGGAGGGAAGAAGGAAGGAAGAAAGGAAGGAAGGAAAAGAAAGTAAGTCAAATATGAATCAATACCAAACCTCTAGAATAAGGCTTCTCATTTTATGAAATATGGAAGACAGAGAAGGTAAATAAACCATAGAATAGCCTACTTACATATCCAGAATGTGGGACATTCCACAGGATGACTAACCCAATTTCTGCCCCAAGACAATGACCTGAAAAAGGGGAGAAGAGAGATACTTTTCTAGAGTTCAAAGAAAATGTCCAGTAGAGACCAGACTGGAGTGGGAAGGTCAGTGTGACTGGAGTAGATTCAGCAAAGATAAGAGTTGCATGTAACAGGGCACGCAGAGAATGCCTTCAAATTTATACCAACTTGGTTCCCGCCAGCTTCCGTAACACCTTGCTTAAGGAAAATAGTTGTTAAAACACTTCAGTAAAGTTGTACAATAAATCGAAGTAAGAGCTTGTAAGGTTTTCAGTGCTAGGTCAAGATGTTTAGATTTAAAGTGTTACGTGTTTGAGTCATTTTATTTATTTTTTTCACTTGAGAACATCAATTTGTAACTGGGGCTATATTGCCTCTGAGGAGGGGAAAGTGGTTATTGCAGGAGGGAAAAAAAAAAAAAAAAATCCCAGGTATTGAAGCAGCTTAGTTGTCTGAGATAATACTCAGGGTTCAACATCTTGTGCTGAGAAAATTTGGGACCCGGACACACATGAGGAATTTAGGAGCATAGTTTTAATAGGCAACAGAAAGAGAAAGGAGAACAGCTCTCTCTCTAGTCAAAGAGAGAGGCTTCCAGAAGGAAAGACCAGCTGATGGCAAATGCACTAGATTTTATAGGCAGGCTTGAGGAGATGGTGTTTGATTCATGTAGTCCCAGAGATTGATTCGATCAGGTGTGATATTTACCTAGCATGCACACGCAAGGAAGGCTGGCCACCCCACCCTGATCTTACTATGCAACTAGGCTATCCACTTGAGTGGTGCCATCTTGTCTCCTCCCTGCTGTACACATGGCTAGCAAAGAGAGAAGGGAAGATGGAGCTGCCATTTTGAACATGATTAACACAACTGCCAGCATCCGTATCTGAAGCTCGATTTTACAGGCTTCTCTTTGTCAGAAAATGATTTTGGGTCTGCTATTCATTAAAAAGAAAAATCTTACTGAGGACTCCCGTACCCTCACTATCTGCCTAAATAATTTCTTCTTAACACCTATATCAATATTATAATGGCTGTGGCCCTTCAAATGGCTTTAGTGCATACAGAGTTATACAGTATTACTGGGGCATTAAAATTCATAAAGGTGAGGATGTTTAAGAAAAACGAATCGAGTCTCCATAGGGTACAATAATGAAAACAAGTTTTAAAAATCTAATCTAGAAAAAGTATAAACTTAACAATTCACTTATCTGTAACACATTTAATAAAATTTTAAACTGTAAATAAAATCAGAAATCTTTATAAAAGTGTTGTCTCTCTTTCTAAAAACAATTTTCTTTGGACACATCACGCCCCATGAATCAACGGATTAAGACATACTGTAAGTTTACCTGACAACGATCAAATTTTACCCACAAATTTATCTCCTCTAATCTATTTATCCTTGTGCCCCTTAACTTCGCACATTCATGCCTTAAGCAAATGACTTTCAACTCTCAATTTGTAATGTCAAATGAGGTAGCCTTCAGTTCTAACTCATATGCTCCTGCTATTGACTAAATGTTTCCACACCAAATTTATATGTTGAAAACCTAATCTCCAATGTCGTGGCATTTGGAATGGAAGCCTTTGAGAAGTAAAGTTGGATTAGATAATGAGAGTGAGACTATTGTGATGAAATTAATGCCCTTGACTGGGCTTATGCCTGTATCCCCAGCACTTTGGGAGGTCAAAGTGGGCAGATCATGAGGTCAGGAGTTCAAGACCAGCCCGGACAACATAGTGAAATCCTGTTTCTACTATAAATTCAAAAAATTAGCTGGGCATGGTGGCAAGTGCCTGTAGTCCCAGCTACTCAGGAGGCTGAGGCAGGAGGCTCACTTAAACCTGGGAGGCGGAGCTTGTGTTGAGCCAAATTTGTGCCACTGCACTCCTGCCTGGGCAACAGAGCAAGACTCCATCTCAAAAAAAAAAAAAAAGAAAGAAAGAAAGAAAGAAAGAAATGTTCTTAATAGAAGACAGACACATGAAAGCTTTCTTTCTTCACTATGTGAGGATACAGAAAGAAGTCTGCTGTCTAAAAATTACAAAGAGGGCCCTCACCAGATACTGAATATGCCAGCACTTTGATCTTGGACTCCCTAGCTTCCAGAACTGGGAGAAATAAATCTTTGTTGGTTAAGCTACCAGGTCTATGATATTTTGTTATGAAAGCCTAAACCAATACAAGACAGTTCCTAATCCAGCGAAAACTGTAACCATTAACATTTATTCAGTTGTACATACCTTGAAGTCAGAAATTGAGTTTAGAGTTCAAATCTGTAGAAAAGTAATACTTTTTTTGGTCAACCATAAAAGGGTGTTATAGACTATGTGGTTTTCTTCAAAGCTGTTGAAAGAAAGCAAAAATAAAACTGAAGAAGACATTCAAAAGGCTTTTACTGGTGTGCTGTCAAAAAGAAGTGCAAAGGAGAAAGTGATATTAAGTGGGCTAACTTAATATCTGGGAATGATAAGGAAGTTTAAGCATTTATTTGTTCCAAAGCATTCAACATCTATTCACAATAGACAAACCTTGATAAAGGACTTTTAGTAGAAAGTTTACATATTCAGTTAATTGTTTAATGTAAATAATGCTTTCAGAAAGGACTACTGGGACATGAAAATATTGAATAAAACTAAGCAAGTCCGAATAGTTATAGTTGAGTAGACAGAATAAGAGAGTTTGAAATGCCCTGTCAACGACAGGACAATAGGAAGAACACAAAAAGTTATAAAAACACAGAATCAAAAAAACATTCTTTCTACCTGGGAATAATAGGAAGATATATGAGGTGATGGTTAAAATCCAAGTTCAGCCTCAAAATATGAATGGTATAGTTACTGAAAATAATAAATAACGAGAATAGAAGGCTACAAAGAAGAAACTGCAACAATAATGGCACATTTGAAGAAGATTCTTTTTGCCAAGCAACAGGCTTGCTGCCTGATGTGCATAGAAGGCCAATATTATGGTATCTGCTTTTTTTTTTTTCTTTTTGCAGCTTACATTATGTTTTATCATTCTTAATAGATAAAAACTCCAAGTGATCACATACAATAAAGAATTAAGGTAACTCAATTTCTACTTGTTAATCTTTGCTATAATTATCTATCTCTAAACTAGTGGGTTTTTAAAAATCGATTTGGGGGTAGAAGTGTAATTTTGTTGTATGAATATAGTGTGTAATGGTGAAGTCTGGAATTTTAGTGTAACCATCCTTTGAATAGTGTACAGTGTACACCTCAGGTGATTGATTTCTTTTCCCTCATTCCCCTCCCACCCTTTCACCTTTCCAAATCTTCAATGTTTTTTATTACACTCTCTATGTCCATGTGTACATGGAGTTGTGAGAATATGCAGTTTTTGACTTTCTGCTTCTGAATTCTTTTACTTAGACAATGACCTCCAGTTTCATCCCTGTTGCTGCCATACGTGTGTGTGTGTGTGTGTGTGTGTGTGTGTGTAGAGAGAGAGAGAGAGAGCATTTTCTTTAACTAAACATCTGTTGATGAACACTTAGGTTGATTACCTGACTTTCCCTATTGTGAGTAGTTCTGTGATAAACACACAAGTGCAGGTATCTTTTTGATATGACGATTTATTTTCCTTTGGGTAGATATTAAATAGTAATATTGCTGGATTGAAGGGTAGTTCTATTTTTATTTCTCCAAGAAATCTTCATGCTACTTATCTACTATAGAGGTTGTACTAATTTACATTCCCACCAACAATGTATAAGGGTTCCTTTTATTCCACATTCTCACCCTGTTGGTTTTAGACGTTTTAATAATAGCCCTTCTGACTGGTATAAGAGGATATCTCATTGTGGTTTTATATGTTTTTTGGCCATTTGTAAGTCTTCTTTTGAAAAATGTCTGTTCATGTATTTGTCCACTTTTTAATTGGGCTGTTTTTTGATTGTTGAATTGTTTGAGTTCCTTATAGATTATGGATATTAGACTTTTGTTGGATGCATAGTTTGCAAATATTTTCTCCCGTTTTGTAGGTTGCCTTTTCACTCTGTTGGCTATTTCTTTAGCTGTGGCACCAGCTTTTAAGAAAAGAGTTCACTTGCAAGGGTGACCAGCAAGAAGATAGGAGGTGACATTCAAATTTCTCTCCTCAAGCTGAGGTTTGGTGCAGGTTTCCAAGGCAGAGAGAAACTATGAGGGACATAGGAAAATGCAACAAGGTGTGATCTGATTGGATCATGCAAAAAAGCAGTGCTAGTTTCTTGGCTTTTAAGTTCATATTGCAACAAAACAGGGCATCCCTTGATTCTTTATTAGTCCCAGATCCGCCATCCAAGTACTTAGTTTCCACATATGATTGACTATTCCAGCTGGCTCTAGGGTCATGAATCAAATATACTTTGGTTCATCTGGACATGACCAGATTATGTAACTTGCAACCTGGTGGTCCTTTGTAAATGAAAAGCAATTCATCGTTTTGTTACTGATAAAGGTGAATCAGAGTAAACTGGTTCAGTTATAATTTGGCAGTAGCAGAAATTGTAAACTGGAAAAGGAGGCTGAAACACTAAGATAATAGTTACTTTAGATGCCTCAATTATTACACTGAATAATCTGAAATTTATTCTCTTGACAATGGGGAATCACTTTCTTTTTTCTTTCTTTGTTTCCTTCTTTCTTTTTCCTTCCTTCCTTCCTTCCTTCTTTCCTTCCTTCCTTTCTTCCTTCCTTCCTTCCTTCCTTCCTCCCTTCCCTTCCCTTCCCTTTCCTTCCTTCCTTCCTTTCCGTCTTTCCTTCTTTCCTTCTTTTCTTTTCTTTTCTTTTCTTTTCTTTTCTTTTCTTTTCTTTTCTTTTCTTTCGAGATGGAATTTTGCTCTTGTTGCCCAGGCCAGAGTGCATTAGTGCCATCTTGACTCACTGCAACCTCTGTCTTTCAGGTTCAAACGATTCTCCTGCTTCAGCTTCCCAAGTAGCTGGGATTACAGGTGTACACCACCATGCCTGGCTAATTTGGTATTTTTAGTAGAAACAGGGTTTCTCCGTGTTGGTCAGGCTGGTCTCGAACTCCCGACCTCAGGTGATCCACCCACCTCAGCTTCCCAAAGTGCTGGGTTTACAGGCATGAGCCACCACCCTTGGCCTACTTTCTTATCTGTGTGGCAGAGACTGATGGCTGTCTTTCCTTGTCCATGCCCCTCTTCTTCGTTTAGCAACTGAATCCCCAAATTTGGCTGCCCAGGATAAAAACTACATTTCCTGGTTTCCACTGTAACTGAGTGCCATCATATGACCATGTTACTCCTGATGAGAGAAAAGCAGAAGTTGTTTGTGCAAATTTCAGGAAGTGTTGTCGAAGAAAGTAGTCATGCCCTTTTTTGCCCTTCCCTCATTCTTGTAATGTGTAATATGGGTCAGAAAGCTGGGTCTTGACTATTCATCTTGGACCAGCAGACAAAAACTACATTGTAGGGATGACGAAACAGTGACCTGGAAGTAGCCTATTTCCCAGAGAAACTTATGGAATAGAAATCTGAACTGCTTTAGCCGCTACTGTATTGGGTTTTGCGTCATTTGAAGCTAAAACTAATCCATAGGTTGTCTTCTTGTTTGTTTGTTAAAACAAGGAATAACATAGTCTGGATTTGTGTGTGTGTAGACCAGACTGGATAAAATGAGAAGCTTTTGAAAAAACATGTAAGCAAATTATAATTGTCAATATACAATAAAAGATATAATGAGGCTGTTAGACTGATCACAATAAAAAATATGATTGAAACCTAGGATGAATAGTTGTATGATTTTGAGTCTAGGTGCTTAGAAAAATACTAAAGTCTCTAAGTTTGGGGAAGAGATAAATTTGTTTGTATGTGTATGTATAACCTGATTTGGGTGGCTATACAATGACTACAATTTTGTTTATTTTAATTAACCTGCTTTCTTGAAGGTAAAAGAAAACAGCTAGATAATGGAAACTAGAAAAATGAGTAGAGGGATTCAGGCCAAGATGGCTGAATAGAAGCCCCTAGTGTGTACCGCTGTGACCGGAGAGCATAAACAGTAGCAAGTAAACACTAGCTCTTCAACTACCACTTCCAGGTAGATACACTGGGATTCATTAAGGAAGCAACATGACCCATAGATAATGGAGAAGAGGGAGAGAGGACAACCACACACTGAGGAGTGGTGTGGAACCAGAGGAGGCCCCGCACCATGGGGAAACAG
The DNA here is from genome assembly GCF_001604975.1 of Cebus imitator. Lineage (NCBI taxonomy): Eukaryota > Metazoa > Chordata > Mammalia > Primates > Cebidae > Cebus > Cebus imitator. Next base: position 6,541,969 of record NW_016107344.1, read on the forward strand.
TGAATGTGTGTTCCCAGTACCCACACTTCTGCCACAAACCTGAGCTGGGGGGCTCAGGAGATCACGCATAACTTCCCACCAACCAGGGCCTCCAGACTGACACGGAGAGCTACATAGAGTCTGGGCAGAGCCACCACTGAGGAACACACAAACTCTCAGGAGCCTTGATCCCCATCCCCAGGCAATGGGGCACCAGCGGCTGCAACTCCCTGACAACAGGAGAGGTCAGACTTCCTCTCACACCCCCAGGATAGGGACCAAATCCACAGGGAGGAGCAGCAGATGAACTGCAGGCCTGCCTTCACTGCACCTAGCCATACATTCCCATTGGCCTGAGAACCAAGCATGGCCACCCCAGCCCCACCTGAACTCTCAGGCTTGAGAGCAGCTCTGCCCTTCCCTGGGATGGAGCTCCCAGAGGTAGCAGACAGGCCGCCATTTTTGCTCCTCTACAGTCCTTGCTCCTATTGCCCTCAGGCTTGTGAGAAAGCACAGTGATTGGGCACTAATGTGGACCCCAGTACAGTGCAGCTGCCTTATGGAAAGTGGCCAGACTGTTTTCTGTGCAGGTTCCCATCCGTGCTCCTTCTCACTGGGTGGGGCCTCCTGACCTGGGACCCCGACCACCCCCTACCTGGGCTCTCCGGCTGGCAGTACCTCTGCATTTGCCTGAACTGGAGCTCCCAGAAGTAGCAAGCAGGCCTGCCAACTTTGCAGCTGCACAGTCCCCACTCCTGCTGCCCTCAGGCTTGGGAGGGAGTGCAGTCATCAGGGCTAATGTGGGCCCCCAACATAGCACAGCTGCTATACAAAAAAGCAGCCATGAAAGTCCCCTCTAGGGGAAGAACAAGAGGCCTGGTCACTACACTGGCACCTGTGGCACTCTGTAGCAGTACATGGAGAGGAAACCCAGTCTTCCTTCCCTGTGAGCACCCACCTCTTGCTCTTCACCAGACAGGGCCCCTGTTGAGAATCACAGAGCAGCCGCCCAACGCAAGCTGAGCAGTCCCCTTGGAGTGGCTCTGTGTCTTCCTGTAGTGGAGCTCCTAGAGGCAACCAACAGCTCTTCTGCCACCACCACTGCAGCTGATCTGCCCATGCTGCCCTTGGACTGGGGAAGATACAAAGAGTCTGAGGGCTTTACTCTTGCTTCCAGCACACAACAGTGTCATGCAGAGAGGAGCCCAGTCTCTCATTCCTGTGATCCCTTGCCCTCCCGTTCTTCACCAAGCAGAGCCCCTGGCACAATCCAGCAGTGCAACCACCCCACCCCTTGACTGGACATTGCTATTAGCTGTGGCCATTAACTGTTTCTCTGAGGTGGAGTCCCAGAGGCAACCAAAAGCCCCTCTGCTGTTAACTGCAGTGCTACTTCCCTTGCTGCCCTGGTACAGAAAAAGGAACAAAGACCTTGAGTGCTTTACTCACACCTCCAGCAAGCCACAGCCATCTCAATAAGAGGCCAATCTGTCTCCCCCAGGAGCTCCATTGCTTGCCACCAGACAAAGGCCTCTGGCTTGCGCCCACAACGCAAATGCCCCACTCTGGCCAGTTGCAAATATTGGTAATGGCCCTGCTTTTCTCCAAGGTGAAGCCCCAAGAGACAAGTGAAAGACCCTCTGCCACAGCACTGCCAAGTTCCCTTCTCCTTCTGACTCTAAACTGGGGAGGGAACATAAAGCCTGAGTTAACCCCAGGGATGTAGTGGGCATCCCAGGAGTGTCAAGCCAAATCTGCAGCCAGGACTGAAGCAGGAGAGGAGCCTGCACTTTCAGAGCACTCACAGGGAGCATGGCTGCAATTCCGAAAAAATACAGAGGAATCATGTAGCTGGGCAAGAGCTTACCTACAGTCCATTGTGTTTAAGTGCCATCTACTGGATTATATCTCAAACTTCAACACCAAAAATAATTTGCTAATACATCCCACTGTGAAACCAAAGAAATAATTTAGCTACAAATAAATACCATGCATAAACTGTTAAACTTGGGTGAAGAACATGAGCAGACACTTTTCAAAAGAAGACATACGCATAACCAACAAGCATATGAAAAAGTACTCCGTATCACTAATCATTAGAGAAATGCAAATTAAAACCACGAAGAGATGCCACCTTACCCCAATCAGAATGGCTACATTAAAAAGTCCAAAAATAACAGATGCTGGTGAGATCATGGAAAAATGGGAATACTTATACACTACTGGTAGAAATGTAAATTAGTTCAGCCATTATGGAAAGCAGTGTAGCAATTCTCAAAGAACTTAAAACAGAGTTAACATTAGCCTCAGCAATCCTACTATTGGATACATATTCAAAGGAATATAAATCATTCTACTATAAAGACACATGTAGGCATAGATTCATTGTAGCAACATTCACAATAGGAAAAACATGGAATTAACCTAAATGCCCAGCAATGGTAGACTGAATAAAGAAAAGATGGTACATATATACTATAGAATACTATGGAGCAGTAAAAAAGAATGAGCTCATGTCCTATGCAGTGGCATGGATGGAGCTAGAGGCCATTATCCTAAACAACCTACCACAGGAACAGAAAAACAAATACCATATGTTCTCACTTGTAAGTGGAAGCTTAACACTGAGAACGCATGGACACAAAGAAGGACCTACTTGAGGGTAGAGAGTGAGAGGAGGGAGAGGATCCAAAAACTACCTATTAGATACTATGTTTATTACCCGGGTAAGGAAATAATCTGTACACAAAATCCCTATAACATTCAATTTTCCTATATAACAAACTTGCACATGTACACGAACTTATAATTAAAGTTAAAAAAACAAATTAAAAATACGTTGATACAATAGAACAAGCCATGTGCCTTGGAAAAGTTTACCCAAGTCTACACATTGGGTAGGCAGAATTGCAGAGATATTTGTGCTCTCATACTCTATGGTTCACTAAGTAATTTGTAGTGTAAGAGATAATTTTCTCTTTTTTAATGATAAAATTGTCACAGTACCAAAGTAGCTTAGCTTTAGTCTTCTTCTAAATTAGGCTTATTCAACCTCAGCAACTGGGCCAAACAAATTTTTGTTGAGGAGAATTTTCTTTGTTTTAGGATATTTAGAAACACTTCTGGCCTCAGGCCAATAGCTGCCTAACGCCTCTCCTCTCCTTCTTTCCTGTAGTTACAACAATAAATAATATTTCTGATGTTGTCAAATATTCCTTGAGGGGCAAAAGTGCTGCCTCTTCAGAACTACCAGTTTGTAGATATGGTAAAAGAGCCATGTGGCTTTTTAATTTTATTGTATATTGACAAATTATAATTGTATATTTTTATGGGATACAAAGTGCAGGAGGTTGAATGAAGCAGGAGGATCACCTGAGTCTGGGAGTTCCAGGCTGCAGCATGCCATGATCGCACAGTGCACTCTAGCTTGCATGACAGAGTGAGACTCTGTCTCAAAAAAAAAAAAAAAAAAAGGCTGTCGTTCAGTC